>NW_024412422.1:6169940-6178808 GCF_014898765.1 Herpailurus yagouaroundi | reverse complement strand
TGTTGTTTCATTGTGGTTACTGTTGCTTCTAAGCTAGCCTTTGATCCTGCTGAAGATGTCCTGGGGCTGGAACAGGAACCATTAAAGCAAGGACTGGCCGCATGATTAGGCAAATCTTGTTCCCGGAGGCTGGGCTCTCCATGCCCTCTGGTCATGTGGCACAAAGACCATGAAGAACAGGCAGGGGATTGAGAGGTCTGAAGGTCCAGCCCACTGAGAAATGGCCAAAGGAACTGAAAATGTTTCGTCCAGAGAAGAGAACTGAAAAGAACCATATACGATGCTATCTTCCAACAAGCAAAAGGCAAGTTAACCATCACTTTCCATGGAGGTCCTCCCTACCGTGGCATTTCCCACCCCACCCCCCAAGAAAGGCCAGATCCCTATTACAAGCTCTCATGGCTCACTCCAGGCGTTAAATCATTATTGACATAATTAGTTGCTGAATGTCTTTTTCTCCTACCAAACTGAGCTCTACTGGGTGTGTCCCACTCATCACCTTGGTCAAACTCACATTGGCCCCAGGGAAAGATGAAAAGGAAAGCAGCAGTGGTCAGGAGGGAGGCCAGGGGTACACCCCGTGGGGTCTGGGGGTCAGAATTTCCGGAGGGCGTAAGATGTGCTGGGAGGCCACTTTGAGACTGCTCAGCGGTGGGCCAGGCACACAGCCACAGAAAGGGGCTGGCTGACTTATGTGGGAGTGAGCTCCCTGTCACTGAAGGCATTCATGGCCAGCAGCTGCCTACACCAAGCAGGAGTTTAACTTACATTCACCCAGAAAGCATCCGCCAAGACATCTTCCACGTGCAGGACATGCCCTAGGGTGTGTTGCAGGCCCCTTGGGGGGGATCCAGAGTTGCCGAGAACATTCTAGACCACAGGAGGTCATTTAAAGTGCAGCGAGAACAAAGGTACTACTCATAGACAATTTGGAGATGGCAGGTGCATTCACTGTCTTGATTCATGATGATGGTTCCCCATGTGGATCATTTGTCAAAACTCATTAAATTGTATACTTTGTGCAGTTCATTATATGCTGATTATATCAGCTCTTAAAAAAAGACCATCTTTTATGGCTGGCTGACTCAGCCAGTAGAGCATGAGACTCTTGATCTCGGAGTCGTGAGACTGGGGTGTAGAGATTACCAAAAAAAATAAATAAAACTTAAAAAATAGACCATCTTTTTTTTTAAGTTTATTTATTTTTGAGAGAGAGAGAGAGAGCATGAGCTGGAGAGGGTCAGAGACAGAGAGGGAGACACAGAATCCAAAGCAAGCTCCAGGCTCCGAGCTGTCAGCACAGAGTCCAATGTGGGGCTCAAACTCATGAACTGTGAGATCATGACCTGAGCCAATGTCAGATGCTCAACTGACTGAGCCATCCAGGCGTCCCCCAAGATAGACTATCTTTTTAAAAAGTAGAATAGCAGCAAATGATACAAAGATGTTCAGGGCGGTGAACATCACCAGAAAGCACACCATAACCAAAAGCCAATGGTTATGTAAATTCACTACATCCACAAGAAGAAATAGGGTGTAGCTATTAAATGTGATGTTTTCAAAAGCTAAATAATGACATGACCCTCCTTCATCAAAAAAAAAGGGGGGGAGGAGAAAAAAGGATATAGGAGAATCTATATAATTTGATATTGTTCCTATTTTGTTAAAAATGCATTTAAAAATTTTTATGTTTATTTTTGAGAGAGAGAGAGACAGAGTGTGAGCCGGGAGGGGCAGAGAGAGAGACACACAGAATTGGAAGCAGGCTCCAGGCTCCGAGCTGTCAGCACAGAGCCTGACACGGGGCTTGCACCCACGAACCGCGAGATCATGACCTGAGCCAAAGCCGGATGCTTAACCAACTGAGCCACCCGGGTGCCCCTAAAAATGAATTAAAAAAAAAAAAAGCAATTAAAATGGAATCCTGTGTTACTTAGGTCATTTTGAAATCATTTTTGAATACTGAAAGGACCCACCATAAAATGTGAATCTGGACAAGATGATGAGTGATTTGGGTTTTCTTTTATACTTTTTCTTTTCCAGAATTTTTACAAATAAAAATGATTTTAGTATCAAAAAAGGAAATCAATATTACTTTAAAACAATAAATAAAGGGTAAGTAAGGTCTTCTCTGCAGTTCTCGAGGAGGGAGAATCCAGAGGACCGCTAATGTCCCAAAGACCAACCCCTACAACCCTCTCCAACCTCCAGACAGAGGTCTAGGGAGCCCCGCGGTTGTGGGCAGGAGGCAGGGGATGTGCTGCCTGAAACAGATGCCGATTGGATTAGGGCCTGCTTCTGCTTTCCTCTAAGTAGATTACGCTTTTCTTGAACTTGCGCCAGTGGGTCCCGGAAATTCACCCCAGGACAGTCCTGTGGTTCATTTTCAGAGCTCACTGGAATATGTTGAAGCATGTAATAAATACATTTAAGTCTAATCGGATAAATCGCTAAATCAAATCGTTATCTTGCAATTTGAAAACCAGGCTCTGGTTCCAGATCCCGGGGGCAGGATGAATAGGAAGAAACGGATAGGGCTTGGGGCGGAGAACAAGGTCACCCAACACCAAGGGCAGAGAAGCATGCTACCACCGCCCCGGCCCAACCAGATGTTCAACAGCTGCACACCGCCCTCAATTTTGCGACCAAAGTTGGCAGAAGCCACAGCAGGTGGGAAAATACATCTACCTGGGCACTACCTGCCCTGGTAGGACCTTCCGGGGAAGGCCAGTGGTGGACTTCCAGGTGTGGTTCATCTGGTCTACCTCCCTGTCTTGAAGCAAAAGAGCTCTCAAGTTCTCTGCCAAGACCACCTAAAGAGCCTCGCCCTGTTTCTGGTCTGGAAACCTGTACTGAGCTTCTGTTATGTTAAAGCCCTAGAAAGCGGAGACCGAGGGGCAAGAACTCTAGATTCAGACAGATCTGGTCCAGATCCCAGCTCGGCCATGAACTGCGTGTGAGACCAGAACAGGCTCAGCCTTCCTGTGCCTCAGTCTCTTCATCTGTAAAATGAGCACCTATCTCAGAGTGAGTGCTATGGGATTAAATGAGATAATACATACAAAGCGCTTAGCACAACGCCAGATACAGAGTAACTGATCCAAGTTAGATACTATTATTGTCTGAATTACCTTTATAGAATTTCCTACCTAGTATATTTTTATGCAAACTTATCATATCCTTATGTGATATAAGCTCTGTGAGAACATTTTCATCTTATTTTAATAAATGTTAACCGAGAGCCAGTCTCTGGAAGAAGTGATAGGGACACAATGGTGAACAAAACAGAGATGGTTTTTGGCCTCAGGGAGTTCTACAGTACTATGATCTTAAACAAATAAGCATCCAAATATATATGTAATTAAAAACTGGGGCATGTGCTACAAAGAAAAGGAATGGGGTAGTCCAAGGGAAAATGGAGGGGTGCTCTTTTGAGCTGGGAGGGGGCGGGGACAGGAAGACTCTCCAGAGGAAATACTTTCTTTAATTTTTTTTAAGGCTTATTTATTTTTGAGAGAGAGAAAGAGACAGAAAGAGAGTGCAAGTGTGATAGGGGCAGACAGAGAGAGAGACACAGAATCCAAAGCAGGCTCCAGGCTCTGGGCTGTCAGCATAGAGCCCGCTGTGGGGCTCAAACCCACGAACCGCAAGATCGTGACCTGAGCCAAAGTCGGACGCTCAACCGACCGAGCCACCCAGGTGCCCCCAGAGGAAAAACTTTTAAGCCAGAATGTAACTCCCTAGGAGTCAGCTAGGGAAAAAGAAGGGAGAGGAGGCTCCAGACAGAGGGCACAGCATGTGCAAAGGTCCTGACATGAGAAAAGCATTCCAAGGACTGGGGAAAAAATCTCAGTGTGACTGAACGGTTTTGAGTGAGAGAGAAAATAGAGATGAGGCCATTGAGGTAGACAGGAAGACGGAGGGTTTTAAGCAGGGGAGTCATGGAGAAGGCACTGAGGGGAGCAAGTCTGAAAGTAAGGAAACCAGAGAGGAGGCTGCTACAGTCATTCAAGCAAGACTAGGGTACTGGTGGGGAAAAGCAGAAAGACTTGACACACATTTTAAGGACAAAACTAACGTGACCTGGGGCCATAAAGCATGTGAGGAGGGAGGATAGGGCTGGAATCACAATGGCGCCCAGACTTGCAGCTTAAGCAACTAGGAAGATGGACATGCCATCTCCTTCTTACTAAGAAGAAAAAACTCGGACGGAAGAGCAATTCTGGGGCAAGAGGAGTCCATTCAGTGTTAGGCACGGAAGTAAGGGACAGATAAGGTAAGAGTAAAACCAGGAGAGAGTGTGTTGTTGGTAGCCGAGAGAAGAGAATGTTTCCAAAAGGGAAAAGTGGTCAGTTGTTCATGCTGGTAGGAGATCAAGTAAGAGAAAACGGATGTGTCTGACATATAATAGGTTGTCAATGAATGTCCGTTAGATGTATAGACAGGCGGATGAGTACATGGATGGACAGATGCATACATGAATGGGTACACGGGTACATGGATCTGCGCATGGGTGGATGGGGCATAGATGGATAGATGACTCGATGGATGGATGCACGGGTGCGTGGCTGTGCACACAGATGAATGGACAGATGAACAGATGGCCAGGTACGTGCTTGGGTACATGTATAGGTAAACGTATGGATGCACACATCCACGGATGTGCATATGGCTGGATGGGTACATGGATGGAGCATGGATGTAATAGCCTCACCCACAGAGAACTCTAGTTAGCTCCTCAAGCAGGAACCACTTCTCCCCTTCATGCAACCATTCCCTCAGTCTAGAAAATTCTTTTATGCCATTTCCTCTCCCCTTCACCTTCTCCAAAGCTCAGTTCAGGTGTTACTTACTCAGAGAGACCATCTCTGACTACTCTAGCTAACATGGCTCTCTCACTACTTTCTTCAAAGTGTTTATCAAATTTTCAAATCATCTCCTTTCTTTGTTTAAAGGTCTGTCTCCCTCATTAGACACTTTGGTCCACAAGAGCAGGGACTTGTTCATAATTTCTAAATCTCCAGCACTCAGCAGAGCACCTGGTGCATAGAAGGGACTGTGAGGGACTCTGTGCCCATAAAATAGATGAGGGATGGGCAGGTGGAGGAGGAAGTGAATGTATAGGTGAGTAATAGACAGATGAGTGGCTGGATGGAAGATGGGTGGGTGAGGGAATTGATAGGTGGAGGAATGGATGGATAGATAGATGTGTGGAGGGATAGATGAATGTTTGGATGGATACGTGGGTGGGCTGAGTGAATGAGTGGGGGGATATATGGATGGATGGATATATGGATGGGTGGTGGATGGAGGGATGGATGGATGGATGGATGGATGGATGGATGGATAAATGAATGGCTGGATATATGGATGGAAAGATGGATGGACGGATGGATGGATGGATGGATGGATGGATGGAGCAAAGAAGAGGATAGAAAGAAAGAATGTTGGAGGGGGAGGGAGGAAGAATGGATGGGTGAATGGATAAATGAATGAATGTACCCCACTCCCTAACAACCTATGCTCAGGACAACCACCCCCTTGACCTAGTCTCACCCTGAACCTGTGTTCAGCCACCTTCTGAGAAGAGGCACAACCCTTCCAGGTGCTAAAATACTAAATTCTCTCTCTGCAAAGGCCACTCAGCCACAGCTGCGCAACATCCTGTCCCTGGGGGGTTGACATTAGCTTGCTCCTGTTTTACTGTCTGAGATAAGCAAGGCAGGGTCAGGCTACCAGGCACTGGGAAGGAGGAGAAAGGGAGTTTTTAAGAGACAAGGAGGAAAAAACCACTCTAATAGGCAGACAAACAACAACAACGAAGCATTTTTAAAATATGCTGTTTCTTGGGGAAAGGGTCGGGCACCCCACACTCAAAATATTCAGAAGATGACAAGCATGAGACACATGAACTGTAAAGGGACCTCGATAAATCACTGCCTGACATTAGCAGAGGCAGGTATTAGTACTTGGCAAGATCTTTTTAAAGATACACACACACACACACACACACACACACGGAAATGATTAAAGCATCTGGGCTCACATTTTCTTGTGGAAAGTAGCTCTCTCTTTTACAGATCTGTTCTCAGGAGCCCTGAACTCTGCTTCTGCCTTCAGAAAGCCATCCCAAAGGCTAAAGGAGGAAGAAAGAGAATCAAGTCTGCGTCTTTGAAAAAGAGAAAGGAGAAGGTGTACCTGTTCCCAGAAGTCTGAACGCTGGACCTGGGTGGCCTCATAAATGCTAAACCGAATGCAGCAAGCCCCCTCACCAGTTCTGGGCTCCCCTCTCCATGCCCACCTGGAAGGTGACCTCTGCCTGGTGGCCATGTCCTGCCTCCAAAATAACCGGGGCAGTGTCCATTAACCAGATTTAACATTTAGTTGTTTCTTAGTTACATACCCTTGTCAGTGGCTTAACTGTAAGCCTCAGTTTTCTCATCTGTTAAATGGGGATAATAATAATACCACATAAAGTCATTGTGAGGAATAAATTAGACAATCCATGTTAAGTGCCTGGCACAGAGTAAAGAGTGGGTCAGTGTTGGCCATTATTAATATTATTGTAATTCTTACAAAGCACTTTGTATATGTCAGTGCCTTACAACTCATTGAACCCTCATAACAATCCTATGAGGTAGTTGTAGTTTGCCCCTCGTTTGGTAGAAGAAAAGACAGAGATGCAGCGAGGTTAAGGTACTTGCACAAGGTCACACATGGCCGTCCCCAACCTCAGCCAACTGATTCCAGAGTCTGTGCTCTTAGTTCCTGCATGATGCTTATGTATGCCCCCTCCACAGTTCGGTTTCATTAACCCCCTTCCCAAGCCAGTATCTCATACAATCTTCCAAACTCCCTAGTGAGATAAAATGCAGCAGGGGTTCCTACTGTTCCCATTTTACGGACTCTAACACTGAGGAGCAGAGCAGTTCAGGACTCTCGTGTTAGCTCTAGGAGCTATCCCCCAAGTCCGTGAGGCCAGAACTGTGTACTTTTTGTTCACTCTTGTGTCCCCAGAGCCCAGCACGGTGCCTGGCAGAGAGGAAATCCTCAGTAGATATCACCCCAATACCCACTGTTTCCTTAAACAGCATTTCCCAAAGCCTGCTTCACGAGATACTAGGTAGCCAAGTTCAGGTGGAATCATGATGTTGTAAGTAAAATCACATGCACAACAACATACAAATGACACCAAGGAGTCCTGCAGAGAAGAAACCAGTTTGCTTTGTTTTTTTTTAAGTGAAAATCCTAATATCATTTAGAAAATGCTTCCCTGGACAGTATTTATTTACTAAGTCGTGTTATCAAGAGCTTTCTATATACCATGCACTTGGTTTATATATTGCAACTCATTAAATTCTTAAAATAATCACAAGAAGGGAGTATTCTAATTGTCCTCATTTCACAGATGAAGAAGCACAGATCTCCAAACCTCAGTATCAAAGCAAATGTACAAACCATGGACCTGCCCTTGTGGCCAAGCTGTCCTGAGTTACAAGGGCAGCCAGCATCTGAGGTCAACTAATCTGAATCTTGCCAACTCTGGGACCTCTCAGCCCTGACCTCAGGCCCTCAAAGGGCATCCAGTATCCAGACACATGGCTGACCCTCTGGGACTTGCTCAGACATTCTATGGAACACACCAGACTGCAGGTCCTTGTCCCCTGGCCAGTCTCCCAACTGCCATCTGCACTCCATTGTGAAAACAGGAACCGTGCCTTGGATAATTCTGGTGCTAACATTTCCATTGGCCTTAGAAGGCGAGGAGTAAATTCCAAAAAGATGAAGTCCTTCTGAAGGTCTGGGAGACCTTTGAGACATCTGAGATGGGTATAAAAGTGGAAAGCCAACCTGGATCCAGATCAGTCAGCAACACAGTTACCCGCAGATGAAGTGACCTTGGGGTGCCCCCCAGTCTAAGGAATCCCATCAACTACACACTGCCCATGAGCTGTGGCTTAGAGCTAAACACCATGGAACTACACAGAAGTCATCATTCCTGTCCACAGAGTGCTCCTCATGTGGCTCCTCACCTATGTCACTAACCTCATCTCTTTCCTCATCCCCCAAACCCTCCTCCAGGTTGACCTCCACTTCCTGAGCTGGTCTCATTTTATCACAACTACATGCCTCACTACAGGCTACTCCCATACCTGGGAGGTCATAGTCCCCCAGCCTTTTGGTAACTTTCCATTTTTATACCCAACTCAAATATCTCCTCTCTTCTACGAAGGTTTTCCCAGCTTTCTCTGGCACTCAGCCTCCAAAACATTCCCTGTTTCCTCCTTTGTGTCACCACTGCAACCATATGGTCCTCTGTGCCCTACTGCATTGCAATAATTCTTCAAAGAAAAGAAACCCCTGTACCTAACATGGAGCTTGGCACAAAGAGTTTCCTAAATGCTCGATGAATGAATAAGTGAAAGAGCCTACTTGTTTACAAGCATACATTGCAGGAAAACAACAGTCAAGGACTAGAACGGTCAAGGACTAGAACAGAGGCTGGTAAACTTTCTCTATAAAGGACAAGACACTAATCATTTCACCTTGTGAGCCACATGGCCTCTGTTATAACTCAACTCTGCCGTTATAGAGCAAAAGCACCCTCTGACCATACGTTAATGAATAGGTATAGCTGTATTCCAATAAAATTTGATTTTAAAAAGTGGGAAGCTGACCAGATTTGACCTGCAGGGCACAGTCTGCCAATACCTGGATTAGATGATTTAATACATCTCGAAGTGGCATAAAGGAGACAGGCTCATCCTTACCAAATCATTCTCCATTCCCCCCCAGAGAGAGCTGGTCAGGCTAGAATAGGGGAAGGAAGGAAGGAAGGAAGGAAGGAAGGAAGGAAGGAAGGAAGGA
>NW_024412422.1:6141306-6169930 GCF_014898765.1 Herpailurus yagouaroundi | reverse complement strand
GAAGGAAGGAAGGAAGGAAGGAAGGAAGGAAGGAAGGAAGGAAGGAAAGAAGGAGTGAGGGAAGGAAGGAAGGAGGAAAGGAAGGAAGGAAGGAAGGAAGGAGGGAGGGAAGGAAGGAAGAAGGGAAGGAAGGAAGGTTGGAGGGAGGGAAGGAAGGTTGGAGGGAAGGAAGGTTGGAGGGAGGGAAGGTTGGGGGAGGGAAGGAGAGAGGGAGGGAAGGAAGGAGGGAGGGAAGGAGGATATGCCAGCTCCTAAGAAAGCCTGAATAATTCCTGGATGATTAAAAAGATTTTCTCAGAACTCTCTTAGATCTCAAGCTTCAAACCCTTGAGGCAGACATGAAAATAAAATCTAAGTGAGCTAGGAGCTAACGACCGATTCCTCTGAAGAGACAGAGGCGACTTCACAGACTTTAAGGTAACAGAGGATGTGGGTGCTGTTTGGGTTTTATTACCATTTTTTTCTATTATTACTAATACTGTCATTTCTATTGATAAATTCTGCCCTGACCGATGTCTTAGGAAAGAAACAAAACAGAAGAGAAAATTAGCTCCAGGGAAAAACCAAACTCAAAGGAAATTTAATTAAATAAATAGATTTCTTGACTGTAAAAGAAAAGAGATGTGACATGTCCCCAAATCTGACTTCCTCCCATGCCCCGGTCTCCAGGGGAACTGGCGGAGCATGAGAAATCCAAATACTTGCCCCAGAGCAAGAAACTCCTGGATAGTATTGTCAATACTCTCCGGCCGCATTCAATCACGTCCATTCAGACAGAACCTGTTTTCTTTCGTTCTTTCTTTCCCTTCCCAATAAATACACTTGAAAAGAAAGTTTGGGTTTATTTCTCAGCTCCTTCCTCTTCTATCCTACTCTTTGGCTGATAATCTCTCTCCACCAACACTTGGCCGTCTCTTTCCTTAGATGATAAGTTTTGTGCCAGCATCACACTGGCAGAATCCTCCAACCCGGTGCGTCTCCCTAGAGGCAGGCGAGGGACCCCTCTTCTCTGCCTCTCCGAGATCAGGCGGTGTTGCTTTGACAGCTCTCCTTCTCTCTTCGTCTATAAATTGGGGCCGTGAACGCCAGGCACTTAATTCACACAGAAGACAGTGTGCGAAAACGAAGTGGCATCGGAAGAGAAGTCAGAGCATCCTTGGAGGACTGCCGGAAGCACTAAATGAGATCAGACGGGTGCAGAAACCTCACGGTAACAATTAGAGCTCCGTGATAATAACAGCAAGGACCAGTTACTGTAACTCTATGCCAGGCTCTGCGCTGTGCATATTTGATCTCATTTCACCCCCCACAACGAGCAGAGAAGTAGAAACAACCACTGCCGAATTTTCACGCCAGGAATGATGTCTCAAAGAGATGAAATGACTCACCCAGGGCCACATGGCTGGGAACACAGTAGGTATCTAATAAATTCTGGATACGGCCAAGTGTGCGAGTGAACTGACTCTTAAGTATCGTTGTATCTTGGGGCACCTGGCTGGCTCAGTCAGAAGGGTGTACGACTCTTTATTTTTTAATTTTTTTTTTTTAGGTTTATTTTTGACAGACAAAAAAAAAACCAGAGCATGAGCGGGGGAGGGGCAGACAGAGACAGGGAGGCACAGAATCCGAAGCAGGCTCCAGGCTCTGAGCCATCGGCACAGAGCCCGACGCGGGGCTCGAACCCACGAACTGCAAGATCATGACCTGAGCCGAAGTCGGACGCTCGACCGACTGAGCCACCCAGGCACCCCGAGGGCAAGCAACTCTTGATCTCAGGGTCTTGAGTTTGAGCCCCAGGTGGGGTGTGGACAGTACTTAAATAAATAACAAGTAAAATAAATAAATAAATAAATAAATAAATAAATAAATAAATAAATAAATAATAAAATACCATTGTCTCTTGACTGCCAAGACCTCTGTAGACAGCTAACCTGGCTCTTTTCAAGGGCATGCCGTTAAAGACACTCAAGTGTGTGTCTATAAAATCTGTATCGTGTCTGCATGCACATGTTTTGGGGTCGGCAACTAGAGGTCCAGGGACTTTATTCCAACAGAGAGATTCCGCCTCTTCATCGCTAACGGCCCCGGAGAACACTGAGGCTTCAGAGGCAGCCATCTCGGCACGGTGCCTCCCGACTCCCTGCCCTTGACAGCTTGCAAAGCACTTTTGGGACCTCACCTTGTTTAGTCCTCGCCAAGGTCCCAGCAGGAAAGGAGAACGCGAATTCCAGTTCTCTCTTTTAAAGACAGTGACATGACTTCCTTTCCTGACCCGGGAAGTGGGCACAAGGGATTCAAGGTAGGTTTGGGGTCCAAATCCAGGGTTCTCTGCCCTGCCCGGAGCTGTTTTTCCACGACGGGAAGCCATTGCCCACATCCCAAGTCTGAGAGGACGCCAGTGAGTCAGAGAGAGAAGCAGCTGGTGGTCAGAGAATCCAGGGATATTCTGTGGCCCCGAGAAGCCGTCAAACCCACAGGGCGGCCACAAGATGCAAGCAGGTAGCGAGTGGCATCCATGCTGACCTTTGTCCCTGTGCACCGTGACCTTGTGGCACTGTTACCCGTGTCCCCTGCCTGCTTTGCTGGGCCCTCTCCAGCTTGCAAAGCCACCAGGTGCCGCCTGCTCACACAGTCCCTCCTCCACGGCCTCCCCCAAGTGCCCAGCCTCATCCCCACCGTGCAGGTGGGGACACCGAGGCCTGAAGGGACAAACAGACTCCCCGAGGTTACAAGCAAGTCCCTCGCAGGAGCCCCGACACTGAGACCAGGACCACGTGATGGCAGAGTCGGTGCTGCCCGTCTCACGGGACCGCCCGACACTTCTTCCTCTTGCTCTCCCCCTCAGCGGCGCCCACCCTAGACCCCCGCATGCACCTGGGCTCCCATCGGCTTGCCAGCACTGAGGCACAGAGCCCTTGGGCCTCAAAACTGGCTGAAAGCTGGACTCAGCCCACTGGGAAAGGAAAATGTCACGATCAGGCAGACAAGGGAGATGCCCCCTCGCTGCCTGGACCCCAGGTCTTCCCTTCACCGGATGCTTCATTTAAAGGAACGTTCCCAGGCAGTGGCCACTCCTACCTGCCCCTGGGAAACTTCTGTTTGAGCCAGAGCCCTAGAAGTAATGCAGTGAAGGTGGCATCTATCATTTATTGAGCACATACTACACACAGGTGCAGAGCCGCAAGTTCTCACATGCACCACCTCACGGTATCAGCCTTTTACGGGAGATACACAGGCACCCTGATTCTGTTTCTATCAGAGAGCCACGCCCAGGCAAGAAGCTGCCTGAAATCGCAGAGCAGGGCTCTCCTTCAGACTCCAGGCTTTGTCCCCACCTCCTCCTGGCATCACCTCGCCTCTCCCTGCTCCTCACCTCCCTCTCCCTCCAGGCCTAACTGCTGAGCTGCTCTGGTCCAGTCTACTCGTAGGGCATCAAATTACCCACCGGGATTGGCCTGGATGTGAGCCAGCAGGTCACTGCTACGCCATGGTGCCTCTTCCCCGAGTCCTGGGTTTTCTTTCAGCAGACCTGGCGGAATCCACTCGGGTGACTTCTGTAGAGTCCCTGGGTTCTCAATAAATGCCGCCCTCTTCCGAGCTCTCCTTCAGAGCCTTGGGGTATGCTGCAAAGCAGCGGTCACGTGCCAAATGCGATGCTGGCTTCGCAACTTGTCAAAGCTGTGCAGCCCTGGGCGAATTCATCCGCCTCTCCGAGGGCCACCTCATCCCTTTTTAAAGGGCAGCTCCGACCTTACAAAGTTGTGAAAAGAATGAAGGAGGGCCACCCGTGCAAAGCCCTTGCACACATCACGTCTAGCGCATCGCAAACATGGAGCGATGCCCTGCACGAAGCAGGAATGCCAGACTTCGGCACAGGGAGAGACTCGCAAAAGGCGGGCACCACGAGGGGGTAGATCCTTCTTTCCACGTGCACTGGCGCCATGAATATCTAGAAAGATCCACTGGACACCAAGCCCTTCCTTCAGAAAGAAACCTCTAATCTCCTCCACTCCAACGTTCTTGGCCCCACCATGATGACATAATGCCCCTTTGCCAAAAGCTCAGTGTCTTGTCATAGAATTAGCAAGAACCTGAAACGTCCTGCTGAATAAAGCCCACGGTCAGGGGTGACAAGGGATTCCATTTAGAATTCCTCATTCCCCTTCTGGTCTTTGCTACAAGGATCAAGTGCAAGTTGGGTAAGGTTTTGGCATTTTCCCTACATACTACCTTCTTCTTTCCAGAAAAGGGAAAGGAAGGGAAGGAGGAAGGAGGGAAGGGGAGAGAAACAAAAGAAGAGAAGAGAAGAGAAGAGAAGAGAAGAGAAGAGAAGAGAAGAGAAAAAAGAAAAGAAGGCACATTTTCCATAGAACATGCACATTAAGGACTTCAGCACTGAAAGTCTGCAGATAGATTTTACAACACAAAATGGTCCAAAAAGGTATTGCCAAAAGATAAATAAATAACAAAAAGATATTGCAGGGGGGAAAGAAAGAGTTTTTGAGCCATGATGATTTGAAAGAAAACAAATCCACCCTTGGCAGAGTTGAGATTTGGCATCTGGTGGGCAGTAAATCAAAATAACGCAGGAAGCAAAGAAGGAAGCCCAAACAGCCTGTCAACCTTGGCATCACATGTAGTGGGTCCTTCTTCTAGCAAGTGTCCCCTGGACTCACCTGGCTACATTCAGGCCTTCCCCTGGGCTCTCTCGGCCCCCGTGCTTCCCCGTCTATGACAAATAATGATGGCAAAGGTAATCATACTGTGTGTTGAACGCTTCCTAAGGCATTGGAGCTGAGACTAGTGAGAAAGGGGGCAGCCCACAGCCTCTGTTGCAGGCAGAAGAAACAACGCAACATAATTTCTTATGTTCAAAGGCCCAACTCCACCATGGAGTTGATATGAGGGGTCAATGTAATGCTAATATCAGTTGGAGGCCACAGTGTCAGCTGGAGAGCTGTCTATGAGCGCGGGGACATGGTTACTGCTGTCGGTTCACTGGCCTGGCATGAAGGTCAAACCTCAGAGAAGGAGTCACTGGGGAAAGATTCATTGACCATCCTTCCTCTCCCCGGGGCATTTTACAGACCAGGACACCAGGCTCAGCTAGGCCATGTGGCTCGTCCAGACTCCCCTATCCAGAGAAAGCAGGGCAGGGCTGATCCAAGCATCTGGGCTCCAGCCCTGAGCAATGTCCACAATCGTCCCCCTTCACGGAATCTCTCTTCAAGGAAAAGGATGCTTGGGAGCTGTTTACCTGCAACACTGAAGTTGTAACAAGGTCCCTAGGAAGAGAGGGGGAGATTGTGTAAGTGTGTGTGTATGTGTGTGTGTGTGTGTGGCACCTCAAAGCTCCTAGCTTTCATCTGGTTCCTGTAAATGTGACTAAGGACCCCTGGGAAAATCATGCTCCCAACTCAATTACGGTTTTCTGTGCTTTTACAGAACCTCAGTCCACAAAAATCTCCTGGCTTTCGTCTGGCCTCAGAATACTTACGTTGTCATCATCAGACCCGGAGCATCATCCAGGCAGTGGCTCTCAACCAGGAGCATTTGACAATTTCTAGAGACATTTTTGATTTTGCAGCTTAAGACTGGGGGGGGGTGGGGGGTGCTACTGACATCTAGCGGTAGAGGCCAGGAATGCCACCAAACACCCTATAATGCACAGGACAGCCCCACCACAAAGGATTAACCATCCCAGGGCATCAATGGTGCCGAGGCTGAGAAACCCTGTGTTATCCCTTTACATGCTGTGCTCCCCAAGATCTCCTACCTGGGCCCTGAGATCTGGTGACGTCTGATGGCATTAACAGACAAGGATCATATTCCTAAGCATGGCTCCCCCACCCCTCACATGGCCACTGATCTCCTGCCTAAAAGCCCCTTAGTCTAAAAGCTTGCTCACTTGGGGGGGAATAAATATAGTCCCATGGTTCTATAAAAGACTCTGGGAACTTTTCCAACCTCCCAAATATGTTAAGAGAAGATTGTGATTGGTCGTTACCTTTTGTCTGCTCCAAAATACTAAGAAGGTCACAACGCCCCCCACCCAAGGGGCACCAGCTCTGTCAAATTCAGGGGCTTAACCCAACAAAGTCTTGGCAAAACCCTCAGCTGCCCACACCCATCACAGAGCAGGAGGGCTCCAGCTCCTGGGCCCCGTGGCCAGTCAGCTCCTGAGGAACCTGTCTTCCAGAAGCAGGCTGGCGACAGAACAGGGAGAGAAATCTTTGACTTAGCCCATTCATTTAGGTCATATGATTTCCAATTCACTCGAGCCAAAAGACCCAAAGTAAGGTCCTGCTGAAACACGGCGGGGGGGGGGGGGGGCGCAGACAGGGGAAAGTGTACCTCATCTCACCCCTACTGACAACACCAAATGGTTAAGCATTTTTACACCTGTTTCAAAGACAAGCTGGGAGGGGGGAGGGGGCAGGCCCAGGTTCACTACAGCCCGGGGGTCTCCCACACCAACTATGGCTGTGTCTTTTTTGATCTATGTGCCCCAGGGCCAGGCACACGCAAAAGTGAAAGTCAGACTGTTCCTCTTCATAGCCATTCTATGGACAGGCTCCAGGAAGCTTCCCGCGGCAGGAGTCACCCCACATCTGGCCCCAAGCTCTTTTGAGATGTCTCCCAAGGAAATGAAGCCATTGTCTCTTTGAACTCCCTTTGCATCTCCAGCAGCTATGATTTGGAGCCTGCTTTTCAAGGTTTCTTCTTTTACAGCTCATTTTCTTGTCTTAATTGGTCTTACAGCATGGCAGGGAGACCAACGAGAGAGAGAGAGAGAGAGAGAGCAAGCACAAGCGACAGTGACATGAGCCCTGCAGGAAGGTTAGCGGGAGCAAGACCCCTGCTGAGCCGATGGGAGGCAGGAAGGAACCAGCAGCCTCTGCTGAGACGGGCAGCTCTCTCAAGTCCAGACTAAAGGTCCCCCACCCACCTGTGTTCAGCCTGCCCAGAATGCTCTGTGGGTAGCACAGAATTCACAGAATTAAGCCCACACTTGTTCCCTGCCGTGGCTGGGCCACGCCTTTCTCCTCTCGGGGACTCGGTTTTTCCCTATTTGAAAGTTGAGAGGATCAGACCGAGGTTCCTCGTCGTCGTTGGCACATCAGTGTAGATCTTTTCAGAGGCACTTGAGCCAATTCTTTGGCGGCTCGGCAAAAGGAAGATTAGCGGGCAGCACCCCCTGGTGGCCGTCGGGAATCATCACAAGGTGGTCCGGGTGGGATGGTGTCTCCAGGGCAATAAACACTGGGAGGAAAAAGCATCCAAGTGTCTGCAGCTGAGCAGCTATTTGACCCTCACTTTTTCGAGCAAGGAGTCTAGGGCTTAAAGCAAAACCACAGCCACGTGCGTCTCAAGCCCTCCAACCTCTGTGACAATAAAGGCAGAAGGTCCTCAGAAGGGAGAGCTCGAAGACCAGTGTCAGCCTCACTTCTGGAGGGCATCCCTGTATCCGGTGACACAGCCCGCCCGCCTCATTTCTCCTCCACAAAGCACCAGACAGAGGAGAAAACAAAAGCGCTAAAGAAAGCAAACGATCAGATGATAGAGCTAAACTGAGCTTGTTCCCAAGGACGGGGCTGACGTGCAGGTGTCGACACGCCCTCTGTGTGGCTGCGGGAAGGGAGGCCGTTTTGCGTTTCCTCTTCCAAGTGAGGGGTGAGGTCAGGAGGGAGATCTGGAGCGTGAGGCGCCTCACACTCAGAATCCCATTGGGCCAGTGGGACGCCTTGCGGGGCACTGGTCTGAAGGTGCTCCAGAGATAACGAGCCGTGGTCCCCACCCCCAGAGAACCCACAGTCTGGCAGAGACAGGCAAGAAAAGTCAGCATTTGGGGCGCCTGGGGGGCTCAGTCGGTTGAGCGTCCGACTTCAGCTCAGGTTATGATCTCACAGTTCGTGGGTTTGAGCCCCACCTCGGGCTCTGTGCTGACAGCTCGGAGCCTGGAGCCTGCTTCCGATTCTGTGTCTCCCTCTCTGCTCCTCCCTCGCTCATGCTCTCTCTCTCTCTCTCTCTCTCAAAAATAAATAAACATTAAAAATTTTTTCTTTAAAGAAAGAAAAGTTGGCATTTAAAACTCTGCGTGATGACAGTGCATGCTTTGGGTGAGACTGGCATGAGTGCGAGTGCAGGCAGGCTCTAACAGGTCCTAGCTGTGTGACCCTGGGCAAGTTACTTAACCTCTCTGAGCATGCCCATCCTTCACGCCCTTTCTTCCCTCCCCTGAGCACATAGCACTGTAAGGCATTCAGAAAGGATAGCTCCACGTAAAGGCTGAACCACGGTGCAAGCCGTAATTTATCCTCACCGTAGAGCTCTCCAGGGACAATGTCCCTCCTCTAGCCTGGGGACCGCTTTGCTTACTGACTCCCCTATTCCCAAAGGCAGATCCTCTTTACATCAGACCGAGACCTCTCCCGGTTTCAAGCCTGTGTGTATTTGTTTGAGCCGACAGTCCTCTCCTGCCTAGCCTTTCATCGCAAAGGGTACCACATTTTTTTCTGTAAGAAGTCAGACAGTGTTTCAGGTTTTCTGGGCCCTACCACCCCTGCCACATAGCTCAGCTCTGCTGCTATAGTGTGAAAACAGCCATAGATGTTGTCAACAAGTGGGTGTGGTGGTGTCCCAATAAAGCTTTATTTACAAAAGTAGAGGGAGAACGTGGCGGTGGACTGTTTGCCAACGTCTAGGTTAGACAGAATTCTCTCTCATTATCTGTTCCTCATCTCTACTGAGGGAGCCCACCACTGACATCTAGACAGAAACTGTCTTCCGCTCACTACTCTCTCCTGGGGCAAATCTAAAAATGCTTCAACCTTCTGCTCCAAGGGCATCATTTCCATGATTAAATCGTGACGGTTCATTTGCTTATTAATTCATTCAATGCTACTTTGCTGCCGTGAGGAAGACTTTCTAGAAAACAAAAGAAGCACCGTGTTTGTGTTTCAAGTGTGTGGTCAGCAGAGCTCAAGTCCTGGCCCCTGCAGTTTACTGGCCACGTGACCTTGGACCCCTTCGTTCACCCACTGTGCCTCCGTTCGATCCTCGGAAAACAAAACAAAAGTCCCTCTCTCGTGGGGAAGTTCTGAAGAGTAAGTGGAGTTTTCCTTAAAATCAGCGCAGGATAATCTGGACACATACTATGCACTCAATCATTTCCTGTTATTATTTTTGTTGTGGCCAAGAGAGGGTACCTGCTGTCTGGGAATTTATAATCTGACATGGGAGACTTATATACTTATATATCAAAACAACTACAGGATAACTTGATAACAAGAGAAGAGCAGGGGCAATCAAGGCAGGCTTCCTGGCAGCGGTGGCATTTAAGTGGCACCTTGAGGCGTCATCAGGGGTTGTCTAAGCCATGGGAAGGTTTGCTTCAGGAACATGCAGCCAGGAGGTTTTTCTTTTGAACAGACACAAAGAGGAGAGGTTTGATGAATAGATAATATCACTGAACTCTACAGGGTCTGCGCAAACAGCCCCAACAGGCACCAGCAGCCGGGGAGGCACATATGACAAGGGGGACAGAACAAGGTAAACAAACTGGGTTCAAGGAGGAGTTTTTTTCCTTCAAATTTTTTTTTCTAGGAAGCTACACAACTGGTTGCTTCGTGCCCAGAAAGATAGAAAATGCAGACAACCTGAAGAGAAATCATAACCACCCCTAATCCAAAACAACGATGCTACAATATCCAAGATGCTAAAATATCCAAGCGTATCTCCTTCCGGAACTGTTTTCTATGTATCCGTTTTGAAAATAATAAGTAACACGCGAGCTGGGTCCAAACGTTGCCTTGTCTTCCCCCTCCCCCAAACAATAGCTTTGGGTTACTTCTCGGGCAAGATTGTTAAACCGGTAATCAGGGAAATAATTAGACAACGCCTTAAAAGGCCACCTGAGGGGCGCCTGGGTGGCGCAGTCGGTTAAGCGTCCGACTTCAGCCAGGTCACGATCTCACAGTCCGTGAGTTCGAGCCCCGCGTCGGGCTCTGGGCTGATGGCTCAGAGCCTGGAGCCTGCTTCCGATTCTGTGTCTCCCTCTCTCTCTGCCCCTCCCCCGTTCATGCTCTGTCTCTCTCTGTCCCAAAAATAAATAAACGTTTGAAAAAAAAAAAATTAAAAAAAATAAAAATAAAAATAAAAATAAAAAAGGCCACCTGAGTGAAAAGCACGAGCATAACAAACTGAGGCCATCTCATTTCCAGCAATGCCATCCCAATGTTGGGACACTGGGGGCGTGAGGTGGGGTGGGTAGGGAATATGGTTCCTAAAAATAACACCCGATAACGCTTCTCTCCATCCTCCCTGCCCTCCCTGCTTCCTCCTGCATGTTGACTCAGCTTTTCAAATATAATCGCATGCCCAAGGATCACATACCCACTCTGTCTCAGAACCATTGCTAAGAACAGGGCAAGAAATACTCACCGAGGGAGACTGACCCTTGCTGGGAGAAAGGGGAGCCTCCCAGGGCTCTGAGGAGTCTCAAGGGACTTCGGAACCTTCCCAGCCACACCCACCACAGGGCAGTGTCCCAGCTGGGCAGCTCTGGGATTCAACCTGGAGGGGCAACAAGGTCCCGGCCAGCATCCCCAAACAGCACACAGCAGAAAGGGCTCTGCACTGAGAAGCAGGAACGGGTTCCGCAGTTCCAACCCCTGCTCTGCAGCAAGTCAAAGTGTCCCTCTGCTGGCCTCAGTTTTCCCACCTGTGAAATGGGTGCTCATCCTGGTCTACCCACCACTGATACATCTGTGAGGATCAAATAAGATCACCGGCAGGCAGGGGCTTCCTAAAACTGAAGGGTTCTGTGGACGGGCAATGCCATTGTTATTCACTGTGTATACAGGGGGCTCTAATAAGGCCTTTTTATCTCATTTCTGGTTTAAGCTGCTTTACCCTGCATTACCACCAGGGGGGATGCACACTCAAACTGAGCAAATGGAAATATACGGACCAACCCCGCCCGCAGGGTTAAGGAGAAGCCATCTCTTAATGGCTTTCTTACGGGAGGAGACTTGGCTTAACAGCAGCCAGACCTACCTGGGCTCCAACCTGGGCTCTGACACTCACTCAGTTGCTACGTGACCCGGGCCAAGGAGGCTACCTCTCTGGTCCTCAGTTTCCTTACCAGTAAACAGAAAGAATAATCACATGAACCTCATGAGGTTGCTGAAAGGATTAAATGAGGGGGCGCCGGGGTGGGTGGCTCAGTCGGCTGAGCGTCCGACTTCGGCCTGGGACATGATCCCGTGGTTCATGAGTTCAAGCCCCGCGTCGGGCTCTGTGCTGCCAGCTCGGAGCCTGGAGCCTGCTTCGGATTCGGTGTCTCCCTCTCTCTCTCTCTGCCCCTCCCCTGCTCGCGCTCTGTCTCTCTCTGCCTCTCAAAATTAAATAAATATTTTAAAAAGTTGAAAGGATTAAATGAGCCCGTGCTGCATGTCAATTATCTGGCACATCACTTGTCTCTGTAAGGACCCAACCAATATCTGCTCTTAACTATTTTCATGGGTCTCCATTCTGATCACTCACTGACTACTTTTTGCTCGACAGTTCTGAGCCAGGCTCTGGAACAATTCTGGCACAGCAGCTCCCAAAGTGGCATCCACAAACTAGCAGCGCCCAGGGAACTCGTTACAAAACGCAGGTGTCTGGGTGCTTCTCCAGACCAGCTGAAACAGAAAGTCCGGGAGACCTACCGGGGATTCTGATGCACATTCAGGTCCGAGCACCACTGCTCTGGTGAGGAGTAGAGAAACAAACAAATAAACAAAATCGTTTCAGATGTGATAGGAACCGTGAAGAAAACAAAACAGAGTAACGGGACTGTGAGTGACTGAGACGGATGTGGGACTCTCTGGCAAGGTGGCATTTGAGCTGAGAACAAAATGACAAGGAACCAGCCATGGAAAGATGAGGGGAGAACACTTCAGGCAGAAAGGATGACCTGTGCAAAGGCCCTGCGGCAGGCTTTTCAAGGAAATGCAATTAGGTCAGGGTAGCTGGTGTGAGGAGCTAATGAAGACATCTGGAGATGGACCAACCAGGAGCCTGGGGGAAGGAGCTAGAGTCTGATTCTAAGATTTAACAGTTTGGGTCTGATTCAGTTCATCTGGTTTAGTGGACGCGGGACCCACGATCCTCAAACATTTCGGCCCCTGCAGACTACACAGTACAAGTTCTGTGCCCAATGCTTCCGCTCTTTTACCTCCCAGGTGCAAGGAATACAGAGAAGGGGGACCATGGCTCAGATCAGAGATGATAGCCGGGAGCCAGGCCCTCTTTGTTCCCACTGGGGGGTTCCCACAAAAGCCAGAGCAGACCGCATGAAGTGGCAGGGGGCTAAAGAGAAGGGTCAAAGGTGGCCTGCAAGAAAGTGAGAGTAGCAGCTATATCGGGAAGGGCAGGTTAAGCCCTGGACCAGGTTTCTCAGAGAGGGGTCTGCTTCCCTGGCTGTAAGACAAAGGCTGGCGGGCAGGGTGGGGACTCTGACTTTCAAAATAATAATAGAGATAATCATAGCCAACTATGTAGTAAGCATGCAATTTGCCAGACATCTGGCTATGTGTTTATTTACGTTAACTCATTTCTTTTCTGGCAATAGTGTCCTAATTATGGAAGATACTACCAGCGCCTCCATTTTACAGATAAGGAAGGTAAGGTAGAGTCAAATAAACAGAGCAAGTTGAGGCCAAGCCCAAGGGAAGCAGAACTAAGGGACGAAGGAGGAGAAAGGGAGAGTGGCCAATGGACAAAACATACCTAAGTTCCATCCGCCCTTGACTTAGGAGTTGAATGGAATCAAGTCAAGACAATTCCCTTTTTTTTTTTTTTTAATGTTTATTTTTGACAGAGAGAGAGAGAGACCGAGCATGAGAGGGGGAGGGGCAGAGAGAGAGGGAGACACAGAATCCGAAGCAGGCTCCAGGCTCTGAGCTGCCCGCACAGAGCCCGACGCGGGGCTCGAACTCACGAACCGTGAGATCACGACTTGAGCTGAAGTCGGTCACGACGACTGAGCCACCCAGGCGCCCCAAGACAATCCCCTTCTTAAAACCTCTCCAACAGCTTCCCATTCTGTTCTGAAGAAACCCAAGCTTTTTGCCACGGCTCCGAGGCTCCTGAGCTGGTCCCTGCCTGTCTCTCCCCCGCACCTTCTCTCCAGCCGCCCGGGCTCCCTGCACTAGTCTAGCGTGTTGTCAGCTTGGCTATGCTGGCACTCTCGTTTCCAGATTCCCCTTCTCTGCATGGTTCCGGGTTAAAATTGGCCAAAGTTGCACAGAATTTGGGAAGTGAAGTAAAGCTGTGATGCTCTGATGCGCGGGTCAGGGACAGCAGGAGACAGATGCAGGGGTGCTGGTCTGGTTTATCCTCTCTTCTTCCTGCTCCACGGCCAGCTCTCTTCATCCTGACACTGGACCCTGGGGACCAACAGCGACCTCAAATCCAACACCAGACACTGGCCTGCAAACTCACAGAGGCACCAGCTCCAAAGATCTAAGAAACTTCCAGAGGCGTCTACACCAGTCGTCTTCTTGGTTTCCCTCCAGATGTCCCCAGGCGGGCTAATCCGCATCAGGACAGGTTAGAGACCTTTCTCTGAATCTTCAGTCTCCCCTCCTGAACTTTTACTTCCTGAGCTCTTCCTACAGTTGTACGAGGTCCGGAGTCCCACGATAAATTCCTTTTTCCATTACACTCGCAGCATTCCTGCTCTCCCACTGCTGATACAGTTACCAGCAGAAGCAACACCGTACCTGTTCCAGAACTAGCTTCTAAGATACCTGGCAGCTTCCACTTGCCCCCTCTTGGAACGCTTACTCCCGCTATAAGCAGCCCAAGCCACGAGGAAAGGCAACATGTGGGCGCCCCAGCAGGCAGCCCAAACTCCACTCCCACCAGCTACCACTGCCAGCTGCCATCCATGGGCGTGAGCCGTCTTGAATGTTCCAGCCCAGCCAACAGAAAACGTGGAACCACAGAACTACCCAGCTGAGCCCAGGCAACCCAGAGAATCGTGAAGAGATAACAATGCACGTGTTGTTCTAAGTCACTAAGTTTGGGGGTCGACGGTCACACAGCAACAAGTCACCGGAGCACAGCCTATGGTTCAGCCACGAGGGCCTCTTTTCTGCCTCTTAAAAATGCTTTGGGGGGCGCCTGGGTGGCTCCGTCGGTTGAGCGTCCGACTTCGGCTCAGGTCATGATCTCCCGGTCTGTGGGTTCGAGCCCCGCGTCGGGCTCTGTGCTGACGGCTCAGAGCCTGGAGCCTGCTTCAGATTCTGTGTCTCCCTCTCTCTGACCCTCCCCCGTTCGTGCTCTGTCTCTCTCTGTCTCAAAAATAAATAAACGTTAAAAAAAAAAAATGCTTTGGAGGTTGGCATGACTCATTTGCTCTTCTCAAAATGCTCTTCTCCCCAGCTTTTCATACCTGGTAACTTCTGGTCATTCGAGACTTCGTTTCAATGGCACCTTCTCACAGAGGCTCGCTGTGACGGTCAGTCCTCTGTGTCGACGTGGCTGTAGTCCCCACTTATTCAGTCCAACGTCAATGTGGGTGAGGCTGTGCAGGTGTTTTGTAGATGTGATGAAAGTCAGCAGCCAGCTGACTTTATTAAGTAAGGGGGATTATCCTCAATAATCTGGATAGGCCTGAATCAGTCCTTCACAAGGAGGGGAACACAGGGGGCCAGCAATGTGGATGCCAGCCAGTCCTTCCTGAGAGTCTAACCTACCAGCCCCAACAATCCCCTAGGCCAAGCCTTTGCGATAATCTCTTCATTGTACTTATCTTACTGCTTCTGCCTCGCTGGTCTGTTCTGACACAGCCACTGTGACCACCCCGTCGAAGCCAGGCCCCTGGTCACCATGATATCACCCCACTTTAATTCTCCACGTGCAACTGGTCACCATTTGTCATTTTTCCTATTTTATCACTTCTCTCAATACATTCTAGAGCGGCCCTGTCCAGTAGAACCTTCTGCAGTGATGGGAATGCCTGACATCCGTGCTGCTCCATGAATCTCTAGAAAGGTGGCTGATGAGGGGCGCCTGGGTGACTCAGTCGGTTAAGCATCCAACTTGGGCTCAGGTCACGATCTCATGGTTCATGAGTTCGAGCCCCACGTTGTGCTCTGTGCGGACAGCTCAGAGCCTGGAGCCTGCTTCGGATTCTGTCTCTCTCTCTCTCTCTCTCTCTCTCTCTCTCTCTGCCCCTCCCCCACTCATGCTCTGTGTCTCTCTCAAAAATAAATAGACATTAAAAAGAATTTTTAAGGTGGCTGGTGAGACGGAAAAAGTGAACCTGTTCACTTTTGATTAAGTGAAAAATTGAGTGAAAATTTTTATTAAGTGAAAACTTTTTTCACTTCTTATTGGCTGTACAAAATTAATTTCATTTCAGTTTCACGAATGCAAGTTTCACTCATCCCATGAATCTAGCTAGCCTAGAATATGAGGCCCATGAGAGTGGGAAGCCGGTGGGTTTTAGCCACCACTATGTCCTCGTCCCCGACAGCGACTCAGACAGGAAGTTAGACTGGGATGCATCCTGGGAGCGAATGAGCCATTTGCACGTAAGGTGGCATTCGGTGCCTCTCCCTTGCCGTGGAGAGGCCCAGCGCGGCGCTACGTCTGTGTAAGCAGCCCCCGAGAACCTACGGATCAAGAGAGGAACTCAGGTCTGGTACACACCAGCCGCTTCGGGCTTCGGGAGGGGCCCTCTCCCTGGGCTGCCGGGCCAGCCCAAAGTTAGAAGCAAGTGCAACAATGGGGCAATCAGGACGGCTCTTTGTTCCAGTCTAAGGAAGGCTGTAGTGAAGGCAGGGTTCTAGTGGCCTCCGTTCAAAGCCCAAACTGGGAAGAAACAAGAGAGCATCTGAGGCTGTCCTATTTCAGGGCCATTTTGCACCCTGTTTTCCTCCTGGGTGCCAGCTCTCCCTCTGGACGTGCCCGAGGAGGAGCTGGCAGGGAGGGGAGCTGACAAAAGGGAGCTCCGAGAGGCTGCAGGGGTATGGGGGTACCCTGGCCTCTTCTCTCTCCCTGTGATGAGGGGCAGAAGCAGAAACACATTCACCCTTAGCTCGGCAGGCTGAACTTCAGCCTGCACAGTTCCGATAAGGATCAGATACGAGCCGGTGGCTACATTCTTCAAGGGTCTCATGACTGCCTGCACATCTCACCCATAATTAACGTCAAGCTCAACGAGAAGCACGGGGAAAATCTTGTGAAAGCGGTTTTATGAGTAGAGATTCGAAGACATTTATGATCTACTATTCCCTGCACGCAGCATATAATCCCCTCGAGCACTAAGCGTATAATCACCAGCTTCGTACAGCAAAAGTGCAGCCCTTTCGGCCCACGGGTCCTGTCCGCGAGCTACTCAAATAAGCTTACAAAGTTGCACCATACAACCTCTCAAGAATTCCTTCCTGACCTTTGCGCACCACAATCCTGCAACACCAGCACGCCCCCACCCCCAGCCTCCTCCTGCACTTCCCAAAAACTCAGTCTAGGCCACCCACCTACTCTGCAGCCAGAGTGTTGGTCTGCAAACTGGACGGTGATCATGCATCTTTGGCTCAAAACTCTGCAGTGCAAGCTCCGTGCAGTTCCACTGGGCTCTCTGAGCCTAGGATGCCACCTGCTCCCTCCTGCCCCAAGGCACTTCTGCGTGCTCCCACCGCCTCCCCCTCCCCCCCCCCTCCAGTCATCAGGAGAATTCCTCCTCCTGCTTTTGGGTCTCAGCTCCATCCTGAAGCCTGAGAAAGCCCCCAAGCCCTGGAAACTAGCACAACGCCTGACAGACACTGAGTGCTTGATAAGGAAGTGTGGAAGAAAGGAAGGAGAAAAGCAAGGTCTTCCATTATCTGGAACCTGGGGTTTTTTTCCTTGGGAAAGCAAACATGCAAATGACTGCCCATTATTGGCCTCAAAGCAGCCCAAAGACCAAGAAGAATAAGGGCAAAGAGGAAACAAGAGAGAGAAAATGCACAGCATCTGTATTCTGATATCTGAGCCTTGTCCCTTCCAGGCCCTTCTTTGATACGCAGCTGTGTGTGTGACCCAGAAAGGAAAGGAGGGAGGCCTGAGGTCTCCGGTCTGGGGCTGGAGGGGGCAGGGGGAGCAAAGGGCAGGAACACACTCTTCCAGAAACAAATCAATTTCACCCTAGGACCTTAGCTCCGTGGCGACCATGATGGGGAAAATGGGGCTGTGTGCCATGGAAAAATTGCTTGGGCTTGTCTGTTTAATGTTTTTGGCCAGGGAAAGGTGGGTCACCTCTAGAGAGCAATCAAGTCACGCAGAGGGGGTAAACAGGTTCTAAAGAAGCAGCAATGTTGAGGGAGACAGTGGCTCAGAGGGAAGGGAAATCAGAGAAACAAAGAGTGAGAGAAAACCGAAGGCCAGGGGCCCTTTGGAGAAAAAAAGAGAGAAGGATGGAAAGAAGGTCGAGGGAAACAAGCTGGAGGCAGGAAAAGGCCAGAGGACCCTGGGGATGTTGGTGGAAATGCAGTACAGGTAGAAGTGATGGCAGTCGCAGGGCGGGGGCGGGGGTGATGGCATGACGATGACAGTAACGCGAACAGTAACACTTACCGTGTATGGAATCCAAGCCAGGCCCTGCGCTTTGCCCGTATCGCCTCATGCAATCCTACCAACGACCCATGGGTGAAAATGCTCATCATGTTTATCCTCATACCGAGAAAACTAAGCTCCGAACCGCGAGATGCCATACTCAAAATCGTACAGCTAATAGGGGGCTGACCCAGAATGTAGCAGAACCCGGGTTCGTCTGATTCCGGACTCCATTCTGCTGCAGCACTCATCCTAACACACTTTGTAATGTACTTGCTTATTACGATTATAATGTGTCATCTGTCTCCCCCCCCCGTAGCATGTAAACCCCTTGAGGACAGACACGAAGCGTGCACTGTCAGAGATCGGAACAGTGCCTGACATATTGCAGGCATTCAATACGTTTTGAATGGATTTATGAATGCTTTTTTTGGTTTCAGGCCACATCTGATATGACAAGAGAAGATTAAGGCATTATGGCTTTGGGGTCCCCTGAACCTGTTGAAAGAACAATTGGGTATTCTTCGGTTTCAGGCTCAGGCTGATCTAACACGCTCACAGATGGGAGGAAGGGGTAGTTTTTTTCCTAACTTGGAGGCTTCTTGGACACTGGGAAATAAAGAAACCCCCAACACCCAAGGAGGAAACTAAGATTAGCGTCCCAAGTCTAAAATAAAAGATGCTCGATCCTCTAAGAGAGAGACAGGCCAAGATTATACACTTTGCCAGGCTTCCCGCTCTCCATAGGATTCCACGACTTTCTCAATACGACCTGTATTCCTTCAATCATTTAACAAACACGCATTGAGTCACCACTACCCACCAGAATGTAAGATATCTGACTTCACCACCGTGAAGGACCCCAGTCCTCTGGCTGAGAGCTGGGGCCACCAAGGCCAATAAATACGGTGTGACGCTTAAGTCTAAAAGTCTGGTGAGAAAGGCACTAGCTTCTTCCCTAACTTGGGACAACATTTTTGGTTAAAGTGAAGGGCAGGGAATGGTGGAACCACACAGCTCCTGAGATCATTAGAAGTTTCTAAGGAATGATGATCGTCTCTGAGAGAATATTTAAAAGAACTGGTCGAGGATGGCTCACTGCTTCCCCCTGGTGGAGAGCGGTAGCAAGCACATCAAGCAGCTTCCTGGATCTTTCCTCCACCTGGGCAATCTGAGCCGGGAGCAAGGCTCAGATTTGATACACCCATTCAAAGGGTGACTAGCAGGGTGCCTGCCCTAGGGAAGTTCACAGTCACATGAGGGAGTAAGGAGAGGAGACTGACAATCGCCGTAAGACACGGTCAGCTGGTGACAGAAGTATTCATTCATTCACCCATTCAACAAAGTGCAGAGGCTTTGAGGCAGGAGTCAGGTCTGAGGAGGGATTAACTGGGAGAACAAAGAGAAAGGGGATTCCAGGTAGTGGTGCCTGTGCCAAGGTGTGAAATCCGTGCATGACCTGGGAAACACTAAGTAACCAGTAGACTTGTCCAATACATTTAAGGCTTGAGGGGGAAATGGGAATGGTGGGGCTCCAAACAGAAGCCAAGTCCGGAGCTACTTTGCAAACCGTGCAAAAGACCATGCACTTTAAGCCACTGGTGATCTGCATGGGTTTCAGGCAGCAATTCAGAAATATTTACTAAGTCCCTACAGATATTGACGTCTGGCCGGGAGTAAAATGGTTCGCAAGAAGAGGTACGATCCCTGTCCTGTGGAGGGGGAGACAGGCATCCCCGGACACCCTGGTTGAGCCTCCAACTTCAGCTCAGGTCATGATCTCACAGTTCCTGAGTTCAAGCCCCACATCGGGCTCGCTGCTGTCAGCCTGTCAGCACAGAGGCCACTGCTTGTGCTCTCTCAAAAGTAAACAAACATTTTTTTAATTAAAAACAAACCGGGGCACCTAGGTGGCTCAGTGGGTTAAGTGTCCAACTGCGGCTCGGGTCACGATCTCACGGTTCGTGGGTTCAAGCCCCGCGTTGGGCTCTGTGCTGACAGCTCGGAGTCTGGAACCGGCTTCGGATTCTGTGTCTCCCTCTCTCTCTGTCCCGCCCCTGCTCTGCTTCTCTCTCACAAATAAAATTACAAAAATTAGAAAATTCAAAAAACTCACTCCCCCCAAAAGGCTGAAATTTAAATTAAAATGTGACAAGCGTCCCTGCTGTGTACAGGAAGAGGAGAAATAAAGTATGACATTAAGGGAACTTGGAGTTGAGTGTGTCGACAAGACAGAGTGAGGGGTCCCCAGAGAAGACGAGATACAGCTTTCTTACTATCAGAGAAGCCAGGTTAGGACCCCGGCCATTTTGTGATCAACGCCTGACAGGCACCTCTTCGCACAAGCACTTTTCTTGCAGAACCCCCTGCAATACATAAAGATTGCAGAAAAACATACCTCAGTAGTTAATGACTTTAAGGGAACGAAAGAATGTACAAAACAAACAGCCACTACCAAGCTGCGACAGAGTCCAGCCGCTGCAGAGACAATAAATCAGTGGTAGAACTCCCAGTGCTGTTTCGAAAGTAAACACTGACCTAATGCCTACTCTTGTGTTGTTTTTGCAGGATTCCAGTCCCTGTGAGCACGCAGACATGGGACTCACTGGAGCCAGAGTACGGACGATGCCGACCCCGACCGGCCCCGTGACTTCCATCAACCAGGACCTGGACTCTGTCTTTCGCCCCAATTCTAGACCGAAATGTCCTTTGCCAAGCTCCTCCGTGAATACGCACGTGCCTGCGGCTCCAAACTCCCCCGGTTTTGTGGTTGGGAGAGGCGATGCTCCGAGGGCTCCCCTTACTTGTAACAAGTAATAAAGAGTTCTTTGGGTTGTATTCAATGTGACGCACCCCATGCGGTACTGAGTGGAGCTGCCCCTCATGCCAACCTGTGCGCTAAGCGCCACAGGGTTTGGGCAAACGCGCGGCACCTGGCCACTGCCGTCAAGGCCCCCAGTGGCCGTAAGGCCGGCATCAGAGGCAGAACCCGTAGACGGAATCCGAGCCGCCTGGGAAAGAGTTGGTGGAGGCATGGAGGGTGAAGGGGAACTGAACCGGCCACCCCAAAGCATGTCTCTTCGGCATAAGGGTTATTTTAGGCTGATCATCTTTTTTAATCATTAATGTTTTCTATTTATTTTTGAGACAGAGACAGAACACGAGGGGGGCGGGGAGAGAGAGAGAGAGGGAGACACAGAATCCGAAACAGGCTCCAGGCTCCGAGCTGTCAGCCCAGAGCCCGAGGCGGGGCTCGAACTCACAGACCGCAAGATCATGACCTGAGCCGAAGTTGGATGCTCAACCGACTGACCACCCAGGTGCCCCTATTATTATTATTTTAAAGAGAGAGAATCTTAAGTAGGTTCCACGCTCAGTGCAGAGCCCGACGCAGGGCGCGATCCTGCAACCCTGGGATCATGACCTGGGCCAAAATCACGAGTCAGATGCTCAACCAACTGAGCCATCCAGGCACCCCTCATTTCTGTGCATCTAGATCAAAACTGAAAAACAGCAGATTAGAGGCCCTCTCAAGGTTTCACCCAGCCCAGGATGTCACAAAGGCTGAGTGTTCAACCCACAGAGGGCAGCTCCACTTACAAGGGCTTCTCCAAACTCAGTAGCACAACTCTGTGAGAAGATGCAAACTGAACTCTGAAACGCAATTAAGAGCCTAACCTCAGTCCTCACTCTCCTGCATTGTAGGGGGCAAGGAGGAAGGACAGGGGAGGGGCATAAATTGAGACGAACTTTCTGGAAAGCTACGTGGCAGTGTTCACCAGACTATCTGGAGGCATTTTTGTTTGTCATGACCGGGACTGGGGGAAGAGAGGGTGTTCCTGGTATCTAGCAGGTAGAGGCGAGGGATGCTACCATATCCTTCAATGACAGGACAGCCCCCAACTCAGGGTCCCTTTGATTGTAGCTTGGATAAGGATCTGCTAGGAAGAAAGAATACAAAAGGGCATGCGTGGGGATCTGGGCCAATAACCTGTGTCATATATGTTCTCTTTCCTTCACTGCTGTATTCCAGCCCTGCTGGAACAGAATAGTCAGTAAATACTTGTTGAATGCTCCACGTTGAGTCCAGCAAAGGCATCTGTGAATAAGCACCTGCCTGACTGCCCCAGACTAAAGTTCTACAGTGACACCTTGTGGCCGAAACGGAAACAAGCAGGCAGACGGACCAATAACCCTTTGGCTGGTGTTTGCCCAGCTGACCCCTTAGGACTGCAAAGGCCCCAGAATTTGTGGGGAAATCATGAGGTTAGGGAGAAGCAGGAGGCCTCAAGAGGATGATATCTGATGTCCTGCTAATGAAGGCAAACAGGGGTCTGAGCAATTAATGGGAAAGATCAAAGAAAGAGGATGTTAAGAAAGAAAAAAACACGCCCAAAATTGAGTCATTCTACCAAGATAGCAAACCCGGACTTAATTAGTTTTAACCTCTCCTGAAACAATCTTCCCTTTTGTTTTGTTAAGAACTCTGTTGTCCCTCCCTCCTGCCTATAAAAACCTTCCATTTTGTACAACTTCTCTACTTGCTGGAAAGGATGCCGCCTGATTCGCAACTGATCTCCAGTTGAATTTTATTTCTTAACAATTTGGACCCCAAACGGATGAAACAAGTCACAGAAGTTATTTCATGAGGTGAAAAAAAAAAAAAAAACAGGTTTCAAAATGTGCATGGATAATCCTAATTCTATTGTTTAAAAATAGTTACGTGGGGCGCCTGGGTGGCTCAGTTGGTTAAGCGTCCAACTTCGGCTCGGGTCATGATCTCACGGCTCGTGAGTTGGAGCCCCGCATCGGGCTCTGTGCTGATAGCTCAGAGCCTGGATCCCGCTTCGTTTTCTGTGTCCCTCTCTCGCTGTGCCCCTCCCTCACTCATGCTCTGTCTCTCTTTCTCTCAAAAATAAATAAAGCATTAAAAAAAATTTTTTTAATAGTTATGTGGGGCACCTGGGTGGCTCAGTCGGTTGAGAGTCCAACTTCGGCTCAGATCATGATCTCGCGGATCATGAGTTCGAGCCCCACACCAGGCTCTGTGCTGACAGCTCAGAGCCTGGAGCCTGCTTCCGATTCTGTGTCTCCCCCTCTCTCTCTGCCCCTCCCATGCTCATGCTCTGTCTCTCTCTGTCTCTTAATAATAAATAAACATTAAAAATTTTTTTTAAATAGTTATGCACATACCCACTTGTCTGTAACGATTACACCAAAACACTTACCAAAATGACAACAGTAAGTTCCCTAGGGGGTAGAGCTTGGGCAGTCATTTTCTTTTGATCTATTTTCTGTTTTGTTTTACAATGAATGTATATGGTTTAGGTAAAAAATAATTATAATAAGATAAGAAGTTAGATGGATACAGACCCAAATACAAAGGCATTTAAGAATGTCTCTGGTAAAAAGACCCTGATCACCTATGCACACCCTGTATTTCCACATCTGGGCCCTTATTATCCAGATCCAAATGCTCTCTGACCTCAGCTCTTCCTTGAGCAAGAGCTTCCAAGAGTTGACCCCACCACTGCTCCTCTCTCCTCTGCTCATGAGTGGAATTTACCATCCAAAGCTGACTCCGTCTCATCCTGGCCTGCAGAGTGGGCACAGAAATCTGGAGGAACCGAGGCAGATGTGCTGGGGAGGGGTCTCCATCCCCAAGGCCCGCTCACCTGACATGTGGACGTTGCGGAGGCAGGAGAGGGAGGCATTGAGGCGGGCACACTCCTCCCGGTTGGCTCCGTATTTCTCCACGGTCTCACACACCTGCTCATCTGTCATCTCCAAGAGGTCCTCCAGACTCAGCTGGCCAGGGGTGATTTCCTGCAGGAGGGAAGTAAGGAGCTCTGTGAACGTGAAGGGACCTCAAGCACCCAGAGGGAAGGAAAGTGGGCTGAGCCTCCGTGCTGCCCTCTAGTGGTACCCAGCGGAACACCCGGCCCTGTGCGGAAGGTTGGGTCTCTGACTCCTGAGTCCAACAGGCCTCCGTTTGAGGTTTGAATCTCAGCTTTGCCACTCATTGCCTCGGGCAAGTCACTTACCCTCTCTGAACCTCACTTTACTCACCTGTACAATGGGTGTCTTAAGTGCTTGTACTTTGTAAGGTAGCGCCTATCTTTAGCACATAGCTAGCGCTCCATAGATGGTGATAGTTAATTATCTGTCCCCCTCGGTAGCTTCTTTATGGGCAGGGCTCCACTTTCCTTGTCTTTGGATGGCCCTCTGTGTCTCCTGTTCAGCTTGGCTTGTCCCCAGTGCAGGGCAAACTTGGAGCAGAGCAAACTGGATAGCCCAAGTCTCTTGGTGGCTGTCCTCCCCAGCCACCCATTCGAGATTCCAGACTGGGGCTTTAGGAGCCCTAAGGGGCAGTAATCTGGAACACTGTGGGTATGTGCTGGAAATGAAACTGGACTGGTGACTGAGCCCCCCAGGGCATGGGTCTATATTCTAAGACAAAATGGTAAGGCTGGGGTATAGCACGGGGCGGGGACAGGGACACCTCTGGAGAGATCAGCTGGGAACAGAACCAGTAGGATTGCCAGCTATAAATGTCTTGGGCAGGTGTCCCTTCCCACACCCCCTTTCCCAAAATGATGTGTCCCTGGACACCATAATATAGATAGATATACCTTTAAATTTGTCAAACTTCAATACTTATGCATCTTCATGCATTTATGCATATTTATGCATTGACATCTATACATGTGTATCAAATGGAGAGCCTTCGTTTTATAGCAGTTAATGGTATGCAATGTTTTTACATATATTATTATTTAAATAAGAATTTTAAATACCTAAAGACGGAGACTCTAGGACAACATTGTGGATTACTTCTGCCCTCTTGTGGCCATACCTGTGTATTACAACAAAATCGGACACCTACCCCGCCCCCCCCTCCCCCCCCCCCCCCCCATCCCCAAGGCACACACATAAACTGGCAGCCAGAAGGGGGAAAACCGCATTAGTAAAAAAAAAATCCACCCCCCCCCCAACAAAACAGAGGCAGGGCAAAAGCCACGAAGCCCAATCAGTGCCCTTCCAGCTCACTAGGTCAGGGAGCAGGAGAGAACGGTAATTGGGGTTTCTCATATAGGGACGCGGTGCACATAAACCCCGCCTTAAGAAAAGTGATAGTCCAGGATCTGAAGGTACAAAATGAGTCATATTTAGAAGAACTCATTCACAACATTAAAGAATTCTCCTCTTTGCTGCAGGACTCACTTGTGCACTGTAACCCCATAATTTACCCCCCAAATATCCAATTTTCACTGAAAAGTTGGGGCCACAGGAAAAAAATCACAGAAATAATAATGACGTCAAAAATGGACAAAGCCTTAACAACCCAGACTAAAAGGAAAGACGCACGTGTGTTTGATAAAAGAATAATAATAAATGAAAATGAAGTGGATGGAGCACTGTTTTAAGTGCTTTTCCTGGATTTTCCTTTGTCACAAAGACCACATAAAGTAAGTACTTTTTTTTTTTTAATTTTTTCAACGTTTTTTATTTATTTTTGGGACAGAGAGAGACAGAGCATGAACAGGGGAGGGGCAGAGAGAGAGGGAGACACAGAATCGGAAACAGGCTCCAGGCTCCGAGCCATCAGCCCAGAGCCCGACGCGGGGCTCAAACTCACGGACCACAAGATCGTGACCTGGCTGAAGTCGGACGCTCAACCGACTGCGCCACCCAGGCGCCCCCAAAAGTAAGTACTTTTATCATCACCATTAGTCTGTAATTAGGGTCCTAAAATTCAGAGAGGTTAGTCCACTTGCCCAGGGTCACACAGGAAGAAAGGAATTCAGGGAGTTGCCTGGGACCCTTTTCCATACTGCTGGTTCCTCCTCAGAAAGGGGACCTGGGTGGGGGAGGGGGGGACTCACACAGGAGCTGCAGTCAGAGGGCCGGAAGCCCAGCTCCCTCCCTATCCCCCCGGTTAGTGGCCTTGGACCCAGGACGGGAACAGACTACTGTAGGAGCCAGAGCTGGGGCACCTGCAGGCCAGGTAAATGTACATGAGCAAAACTGCTAACTAGCGGGGACCTGTAAGATCCACGGGACAGCAGAATTCAGCTCATTGCCACCAGACGGGGATTTAGGTTGGTGTGTTCAGCAATTCGGATGTTTTCAGGAGAAGTCAGAGATCTGGGTTTTTTAATGCAAACTCTTTAGCTGTTAAATATTAGCTCAAAAAAAAAATTTTGAGAATGCTGTATCAGACAAACAAAAAATGTCTGTGTATCGCATACAGCTTAGGGGCCACCAGTTTTCAACCCCTGGACGAGAACACTGTTTCTGTATTGATCCCACCTGATAAATACATGGTCCCAAAAGCCTCCCAAAAGTGAACTGGCGCGTGCAAGGAAGATGTACTGTCTGGGGGTGCCTGGGGGGGGGGGGGGAGTCAGTCAGTTAAGCGCCTGACTCTTGGTTTCGCTGGCGTCATGATCTCGCGGCTTCATGGGTTCAAGCCCCGCCTCCGGCTCTGAGGACAGCACAGAGCCTGCTTAAGATTCTCCTTCTCTCCCTCTCTCACCCACCGCCCCCATTCGTGCTTTGTCTCTCTCAAAATAAATAAATAAACTTAAAATAAAATAAGATGTTCTGCCTGTGGTTATATGTGACCTTTCATTTTAAGAATATTCACATGAGGGGCGCCTGGGTGGGGCAGTCGGTTAAGCGTCCGACGTCAGCCAGGTCACGATGTCGCGGTCCGTGAGTTCGAGCCCCGCGTCGGGCTCTGGGCTGATGGCTCAGAGCCTGGAGCCTGTTTCCGATTCTGTGTCTCCCTGTCTCTCTGCCCCTCCCCCGTTCATGCTCTGTCTCTCTCTGTCCCAAAAATAAATAATAAAACGTTGGAAAAAAAAAAAAAGAGTATTCACATGAAACCTCCATCCTGGGAATGAAATAACATAGAATCAAACACCATCTAGCGCGCATGCGTGAAATGGGGGGCAAGGATGGGGCAATGTGCGGGTCCTCTGTCTAGCTCAGGATCCGGTGGGTTCAGGCGAGCTGTCACAGAGGTCAAGGTCTGGAAAAAACAAAGGCCGTTTCAAGCAAAAAGTGTGCACTGAGAGAAATGGCATTTGGTCCTGCGGGGGGTGGGAGGAGGGCTCTTTTTATTCATGTTTATTCATTTTTGAGAGGGGGAGGGGCAGAGAGAGGAGGACAGAGGATCCGAAGCCAGCTCTGAGCTGACAGCAGTCAGCTTCCCAAACTTCCCAAGTTAGAAGCTTAACTGACTGAGCCACCCAGGGGCCCCCAGCACCCTCGCTCCTACCCAGCTCAGAGAGTCCCAGGCCAGAGGAAGAGGGAGAGAAATCACAGTGCCTCCCACATGCTCCAGAGTCCTCCCAAGCTTCCAGACCCATCCACCCACTAGCAAGGGAAGCCGCTTCATCTCTGAGCCTCAGATTCCAGATCCGCACGATGGGGATAACGGTCCCCACCTCAAAAGGTCATTGTGAGGGTCTGAACAGCCTCAACAGTTGAGGCCCTGGGTGTAAAACCCTTAGGACAATGCCTGGCCCCATGTGTTCAACGAATGTAAGTGGGTTTCACTGGGACGGGCTGGACTGGCTACTGGAAACAGCCGTGACCTGGGATCCAAGAGGGTAGGACAAAATCTCACCATCCTCGAGATTTTCAGGACGTGGTCCACTCCTATTACTATCAAAGTTTTCAACAATAATAACAAGCTGATACTTGCTGAATGCTACTAGGTGCCAGAGAGTGAATGTAACATTTTAGATGGATCATCTCATTTTGTCATACGAGCTACTTCAGAAGAGGAGACCATCATTACCCCACTTAACAGATGAGAAAAGTAAGGCCCTCAGTCTGGGGTGCCCAATATGGTGGCCACTGGCCACACTAATGACACACGCACTAATCACAATTCAAGTGTTCAAGAGCAAACACGTGGCCGTGGCTACCGTATCGGACAGCACAGGTACAAAACATTTCCACCATAGCAGAAGGTTCTTCTGGGCAGCACCGGTCTAAGAGGTAACGTGATTTGGCCACGGTGACTGAGCTAATGAGTAGCAGGGCTGGAAGAGGACCCAGTTGAACGGAGAACCACATTCTTAACCATCTGGACAGCATCGAAGATCCTCTGTGCCTTCACCCAACACATATTTATGGAGGGCCTATCGTGTGCCAGGCACAGGCAAAAACCATCTCTCCAAGGGACCAGCATCAGCCGGTAAGGGGCAGGGGACAGGGGACGGTCTCTAGTCACCTCTAGGACTTCCTTGCGCACATCGACGATCCGGAACCAGTGCCGGAGCTGGGGGAAGCCATCCAGCTCGGCGTTGCGTTCCTGCAGGGCCACCTTCTTCTTGCAGGACAGCTGTCGGCTGAAGTATTTCACCAGCTTGCTCTGGGGAGACACAGAGGAGAACAGAGGACACATCTCAGAGACACCACCATAGGAGAACAAGCAAGAATCTTCCCATTGCCTTCACCCTGCCCGAAAACCATCCAACTCCCATTCTATTTTTTTTAGTTTATTTACTTTGACAGACAGAGAAAGAGAGCAAGCAGGGGGGAGGGCAGAAAAAGAGAGACAGAGACAGAGACAGAGAGAATCCCAAGCAGGCTCCACCCTGTCAGCACATAGTCCTACGTGGGGCTCGAACTCCCCAACAGCGAGATCATGACCTGAGTCGAAATCAAGAGTCAGTTGCTTGACCCACTGAGCCACCCACGCACTGCTCCCCTGCAACTCCTATTTTAAAGACTGGTGTCACAGCAGTGAGGAGGGACACACACTGGTAGCACTTTATTGAGGGGAGCCTTTTGGCTGCAATCTTCCACATTTCCACTGCACAAATCCTTGGACCCAACAATTCCACTTCTGAGAACTCACCTAGAGATGCCATCCTGTGCAAAGTGGCTGTAAAAAGAATATTTCTTACGGTTCTACTTGCAATGGGAAAAGATGGAAAACACCCTGGGTCCATCAGCAGGAGATTCATAAATGCAGGTATATGCACACAAGGAAACTATGCAGCTATAAAAT
>NW_024412422.1:6135238-6136306 GCF_014898765.1 Herpailurus yagouaroundi | reverse complement strand
AAATTGGCAAAGATGAAGTCAAGCTTTCGCTTTTTGCAGATGACATGATATTATACATGGAAAATCCGACAGACTCCACCAAAAGTCTGCTAGAACTGATACATGAATTCAGCAAAGTTGCAGGATACAAAATCAATGTACAGAAATCAGTTGCATTCTTATACACTAACAATGAAGTAACAGAAAGACAAATAAGGAAACTGATCCCATTCACAATTGCACCAAGAAGCATAAAATACCTAGGAATAAATCTAACCAAAGATGTAAAGGATCTGTATGCTGAAAACTATAGAAAGCTTATGAAGGTAATTGAAGAAGATTTAAAGAAATGGAAAGACATTCCCTGCTCATGGATTGGAAGAATAAATATTGTCAAAATGTCAATACTACCCAAAGCTATCTACACATTCAATGCAATCCCAATCAAAATTGCACCAGCATTCTTCTCGAAACTAGAACAAGCAATCCTAAAATTCATATGGAACCACAAAAGGCCCCGAATAGCCAAAGTACTTTTGAAGAAGAAGACCAAAGCAGGAGGCATCACAATCCCAGACTTTAGCCTCTACTACAAAGCTGTCATCATCAAGACAGCATGGTATTGGCACAAAAACAGACACATAGACCAATGGAATAGAATAGAAACCCCAGAACTAGACCCACAAACGTATGGCCAACTCATCTTTGACAAAGCAGGAAAGAACATCCAATGGAAAAAAGACAGTCTCTTTAACAAATGGTGCTGGGAGAACTGGACAGCAACATGCAGAAGGTTGAAACTAGACCACTTTCTCACACCATTCACAAAAATAAACTCAAAATGGATAAAGGACCTGAATGTGAGACAGGAAACCATCAAAACCTTAGAGGAGAAAGCAGGAAAAGACCTCTCTGACCTCAGCCGTAGCAATCTCTTACTCGACACATCCCCAAAGGCAAGGGAATTAAAAGCAAAAGTGAATTACTGGGACCTTATGAAGATAAAAAGCTTCTGCACAGCAAAGGAAACAACCAACAAAACTAAAAGGCAACCAACGGAATGGGAAAAGATATTTGCAAATGACATAT
>NW_024412422.1:6048731-6135138 GCF_014898765.1 Herpailurus yagouaroundi | reverse complement strand
TCCAAAATCTATAAAGAGCTCACCAAACTCCACACCCGAAAAGCAAATAACCCAGTGAAGAAATGGGCAGAAAACATGAATAGACACTTCTCTAAAGAAGACATCCAGATGGCCAACAGGCACATGAAAAGATGTTCAGCGTCGCTCCTTATCAGGGAAATACAAATCAAAACCACACTCAGGTATCACCTCACGCCAGTCAGAGTGGCCAAAATGAACAAGTCAGGAGACTATAGATGCTGGAGAGGATGTGGAAAACAGGAACCCTCTTGCACTGTTGGTGGGAATGCAAATTGGTGCAGCCGCTCTGGAAAGCAGTGTGGAGGTTCCTCAGAAAATTAAAAATAGACCTACCCTATGACCCAGCAATAGCACTGCTAGGAATTTATCCAAGGGACACAGGAGTACTGATGCATAGGGGCACTTGTACCCCAATGTTCATAGCAGCACTCTCAACAATAGCCAAATTATGGAAAGAGCCTAAATGTCCATCAACTGATGAATGGATAAAGAAATTGTGGTTCATATACACAATGGAGTACTACGTGGCAATGAGAAAAAATGAAATATGGCCTTTTGTAGCAACGTGGATGGAACTGGAGAGTGTGATGCTGAGTGAAATAAGCCATACAGAGAAAGACAGATACCATATGGTTTCACTCTTATGTGGATCCTGAGAAACTTAACAGAAACCCATGGGGGAGGGGAAGGGGAAAAAAAAAAAAAAGAGGTTAGAGTGGGAGAGAGCCAATGCATAAGAGACTGTTGAGAACTGAGAGCAAACTGAGGGTTGATGGGGGGTGGGAGGGAGGAGAGGGTGGGTGGTGGGTATTGAGGAGGGCACCTTTTGGGATGAGCACTGGGTGTTGTATGGAAACCAATTTGGCAATAAATTTCATATATAAATAAAAAAATAAAATAAAATAAAATAAAATAAAATAAAATAAAATAAAATAAAATGAACTTCATCTGTTTCTTTTTAATGTTTATGTTTGAGAGAGAGAGAGAAAGAGACAAAGCATGAATGGGTGAGGGACAAAGAGAGAGGGAGACACAGAATCCGAAGCAGGCTCCAGGGTCCGAGCTGTCAGCACAGAGCCCGACGCGGGGCTCGAACTCATGGACCAAGAGGTCATGACCTGAGCCGAAGTAGAGGCTTAACCTATTGAGCCATCCAGGCTCCCCTCATCTGTTTCTTTGTTAATGTGGCTACTAGGAAATTTAAAATTATACACTTGGCACACATCTGGCACTCTCAATGTATTTCTAAACGACAGTGTTGCTGTAGGGTTTTATACTAAAGAAATAAGTAAGTATATTCATGAAGCTTTGCTCTAAGTTGATAATAGCCATGGAAGACTGGAAACAATCCAACTCTTCAACAATAGGGGATGATGTAAATAAATTACAATGTGTCCATATGATCGCATATCATTAAAAACAATATATAAAATATGTATAATATTTATAATGTATAAATAATGCATGAATTTTATAAAACTATACATGTACAGGTGAATAGAAAAAGACAGGTGACTAAGATTACTAAGATTAATAACAATTATGATTAAGATCAAGATTATTAATAATGAGATTACTAATAAGTATTAAGATCAGTAAAATTATTATAATTAAGATTAGTAAAGATTATTAACAATGAGATTAATAAATATTAAGATTATTGATTGAGGGGCACCTGGGTGGCTCAGTCAGTTAGGTGTCCAGCTTCAGCTCAGGTCATGATCTTGACATTCAGAGTTCAAGCCCCGCATCGGGCTCTGTGCTGACAGCTCGGAGCCTGGAGCCTGCTTCGGATTCTTTGTCTCCCGCTCTCTCTGCCCCTCCCCCACTCACATTCTGTCTGTCTGTCTCTCTCTCAAAAGTACATAAATATTTAAAAAGTTTTTCTAAGATTATTGATAGAGATTTCTATTTGCTTCTCTATAGCAAAATTAGAAAATACAATGTATAGGGGGGCCTGAGTGGCTCAGTCGGTTAAGCAGCCGACTTCAGCTCTGGTCAAGATCTCACAGTTCATGAGTTCGAGCCCCGCATCAGGCTCTGAGCTGTCAGCACAGCTGAGCTGGAGCCTGCTTTGGGTTCTGTGTCTCCCTCTCTCTCTGCCCCTTGCCCACCCTTGCTCATGCTCTGTGTTTCTCTCTCTTTCAAAAATAAACATTCACAAAAACACAAAGGAACTGGTGTCATATGAGACAACGCTAAAAAAGAAAACACAATGTATATGTATTACCTGCTTATTAATGGGAAAATGTTTAAAATGAGCAATGGTTTTTTTTAGCACCTATGCTATCTAGTTCCAGCAAGAGGGGGACAAACCATTGAGAATGCCACAAGAAGGCAATTTGATTTTAGTCTCAGTTTTAATAGTCACTCACTTTGATTCAGGGATTGCACTTCTAGGAATGCACCCTACAGAAATACTTATACACATGCATACATGGGATAATGGCTGGCTTGTTACTGAAGCAGAGTTAGTCATTTTAAAACTTGAAAACAGTGTTTTAAAAAGTACATTGGTGCGCCTGGGTGGCTCGGTTGGTTAAGCGTCCAACTCTTGATCTTGGCTCAGGTCATTATCCCACAATTGTGAGATGGAACCCCACGTCGGGCTCCACATCGACAGCACAGAGCCTGCTTGGGATTCTCTCTCCCTCTCTCTCTCTGCCCCTGCCTGGCTTGTGCACGTGCATTCTCTCTCTCTCTCTAATTAAATAAATAAACATTTTTTAAAAAAGGTACAGGGGTGCCTGGGTGGCTCAGTCAGTTAAACGTCCAACTTCGACTCAGGTCATGATCTCGCGGTTCATGAGTTCGAGCCCCGCGTCGGGCTCTGTGCTGACAGCTCGGACCCTGGAGCCTGCTTGGGATTCTGTGTCTCCTTCTCTCTCTGACCCTTCCCAGCTTGCTCTCTCTCTCTCTCTCTCTCTCTCTCTCTCTCTCTCTCTCTCAAAAATAAACATTAAAAAAAACAGAGAGAGAGAAGAAAGAGCACAGCGGATCTCTCAGACCCTGAGATCACACTTTTACTGGCAGTAAGTGCACCCTGCAGACTCGCTTCCTTTGCACTGATTTGAGGGCTCATTAATAACTAAAAAACCAGAAGAGCACAATATAGAACCAGAGGAAGATGACGCTCCTGTGTCAGTCTTTCATTTTTCATTTCATGCTAGTGTGTTGGGAGTAAGAGGCAGTGTCTTACTCCAGGGAAGAGCCAGAACCTTCAGCACCAGAACCAGGCTACCCTGAGCTCCAATCCCTGCTGCACTGCTCACAACCTCACATACGTTTCAAAACTGCTCTAAACCTCATTTTTTTTTCACCTGAAAAATGAAGATTAAAGGGCACCTACTTCACAGGATTGTGGGGAGGGTTAAAAGGGATTTTTCGTGCAAAGTGGCACTGAAGAACCACTCCGAATCATAGCTGTGGTGCTGGTTTTGTGCTACATAAGTCACAAGCATCTTCCACAGTTACCTTGGAGGGGTTATGCCCCAAATTTACTAACTACGACCATCCCCAAAAGCATTTCCGAAAAGTTAAAATTAATCTGTTTCAAAGGTATATTCTTTTTTTAAAAGATTTTTTTTAATGTTTATTTATTTGAGAGAGAGAGAGAGAGTGGGGAGGGGCAGAGAAGGGCTGGGGACAGGGGTTCCGTGCTGATAGCACAGAGCCCAATGCAGAGCTTGAACCGTGAGATTGTGACCTGAGCTGAAGTCAGATGCTTAACCTAAGCCACCCAGGCACCTTTCAAAATGTATATTCTTTAAAGATCAAATGTATCCTGTCTCCAAAGTTTAAAACATACAAAGTTATACTGTAAGAAAATGTGCTTTTGGTTGCGTTTAAAAAAAGAAAAAGCTGTCTTCCTAATTCATCATTTAAATCTTGATTCTGAAATTCATACGATTTAAGTCCACCCAACTTACAGAAATTGCTTAAAAGTAATACATGCTTACTTTGTTAACAATATCTATAAAGTTGGGATTTTTGCTAACTGGCCTTCCTCAGGCTTTTCTCCTAAATAAAGAGTTTTAGTGTTTATTATTCTATGCCTATATTTGCCCGTGTTGGATTTCAAATATGGCAAAAGAAATAAGAATGTGGCTTCTTGACATAAATAAAAACAATGCTATCTCAACTTCTTTTTTTTAAGTTTATTTATTTATTTTGAGAGAGGGAGAGTGCACACACACATGAACAGGGAAGACAGAGACAGAGAGAACCCCAAGCAGGCTCTGCATGGTCAGCACAGAGCCCGACACGGGGCTCGGTATCACAACCCCAAGATCAAGAGTCGTGCGCTCTTCTGAGACAGCCAGATGCCCCAGGTTTCTTATACCTTTAATTAAGCATTCAGTGTCACAGAAGACTGAAAAACCAGACTAAGCCCTGATGTTGAATGGCAGGAGCTGGGGGGGGGGGGGGCCCCATGTCAATACCCTGCTCAAATACCCATTCTTGAATAGCGGCACCTCCCAAGTGTGGGTACCACTGATAACTTGAGGAGTTCCCCAGGCGTGACTTTAAGTAACAATGGATCCCATAGTAAGAGTGTCGTCTCTATCCAATTCTCTCCTCACCCCTCTGACCATATATCCAGGAAGCATTCCCTACTCGGTGACACTGCATCTCTAACATTTGCTAATCTCTCTTTACAATAGACAACAGGCAGGACACTGCCTTGGGCAGGTAACTAGTGAGCACAAAGTAATGACACTTTTGTTTTCATTGTGTTTATTTTCTTGACTGCCTTCCATTTAGGGCAAGTGGTACCAGTTTTCCATTATGCTAGTTGCATAATGTTTTATTTTTAAATATATATATGTTTTTAAAAATTGAGTTGGCTTGGGGTGCCTGGGTGGCTTGGTCAGTTAAGCGTTCGACTCCTGGTTTCAGCTCAGGTCGTGATCTCGCGAACTTCCTGAGCTCGAACCCCGCATCCGGCACCACAATGAGCATGGAGCCCGCTCGGGATTATCTCTCTCTCTCTCTCTCTCTCTCTCTCTCTCTCTCTCTCTCTCTTTCTCTCTCTCAAAATAAATAAACTTAAATTTCTTTTAACAAAAAGTAAAATAAAATTGAGTTGGCTTAAAGTCCATACGAAGATATGGCAAAAAGCACAATGGTGGCATCCAACTAATGAGTTTGGGAAATACTGTTCTATAGAGTAACATTCAAATTCAGACATTATCCGGGGCTCAACTGCAGTCCATTTCTCCTTCCTCACCTCTTTCATTTCCATCCAATTCCCCAACATAGCACCTCAAATGTCGCCTCTCTATGATTTTGCTCAGGCTCCCCCATCTGGAAGTCCTTTCTATGCCTCCCTGTGGAAGATTATACAGATGCCCCAATTCCTCTATGCCTCCTGCCTCCGTACCTTTGCAATGTGCCTTACAGTTAGCTCACAAGACAGGCAGAGTCTGCGCCCATAACTCTTCCATCAGTTGGCAACGCTTCTCACCTCAGCAGGTAGAAAAGGGCGTTGCATGGTTCTACTTGCTGTCTTAGACCTGCCATCTCCAAGAGAATGCGTCCAGGCTAATCGGTGAACCAGCTGAAGGAGGAGATACTACATAGAGCCAAGTCAAGTCTGCCCAAACATCCCAGACAAAGCCATCTCAGCTCAGGCAACAGTCAACTGTTGCCTGGCTGTTGCCTGTGAGCGAGCGCAGCCAAGATCAGAAGAACTGGGAGTCTGCAGTTGACCCCCTGAAGCGTGGTCAGTGAATGTGTACGTTGTATGCAACTAAGGCTTTGTGGTTGTTTGTTACACAGCATTAGTGGGATACACAGCTAACTGAGACACCGCTCCATCCACTCATAGAAATCTGACTCTTTCTCCAGAGTCCATCTCAAATGTCACCTTCTTCAGCAAACCCTTATCAAATCTTCCCTGGCATTTTACTTTTACCTATTCTGTCATAAAATTTATCCCAGTTTCTCTTGCATTTTAACCAGTTGATAATGGGTGTACCTGGGCAGCTCAGTCGGTTAAGCATCTAACTCTTAATTTTGGCTCAGGTCATGATTTCACAGTTGTTCTGAGATTGAGCCACAGTGAGTGTGGACCCTGTGCGGGATTCTCTCTCTCTGCCCCTTCCCCATTCATGTGCTGTCTCTCTCTCTCTCTCTCTCTCTCTCTCAAAATAAATTAATAAGCATTAAAAAAATAACTGGTTAATAATGAAGACATTGGATATCTTAAAGGGTGAAGGAGCCCTTTCTAGATCTGGAAGTGTAAATCAAATAGGCATGAGTGTGGAAATAAAAGGCCCATTATTGTGCACTTTCACGTGCCAAGCCCCGGCTGAAGGGCTAACATGCACCCTAGCAGGATATCCACCTGTTCCCAGAAGTGGATGTTGTGAAGATCTACAATTTACAGGTGGAGAAATTAGGCACAGAGAAGTTAAGTCATCTGGTTATAATCGCACAGCTAGTAAGTAGAGAGCTGAGATTCAAACCCAAGTCTGATTCCAAAGCCGCAATATTGCAGAAAGGATAACTTTATTTTAACTTTAATGACTTAACAAGCATTTTTTTGTTTAAAAAAAAAAAAAAAAGCTAGACCATTTCAGGTAAGGCCAAGCCAGGCTCCCTTTGCTCACTCAGCTAAGGCTGGCTGTCTTCTCCCTGGAGGTAATGGAGGTAACTACTGAGACTAGTTTGTCCAGCCCTTTTTCTATGTACATTCGTGTGTGTGTGTGTGTGTGTGTGTGTGTGTGTGTGTAAACTCTGCAGCAGAACTGGATGTGTAGGGTTGTTTTTTCTTTCTTTTCATGTAAATTGTACCTTATTTTTTGTTCTCAGTAGCAAGCCTCGAGAATCTTTCCCTGTTAGTTCATACAGATCTATCTCATTCTTTTTTAATCTTCTGCATGAAGGATTCCTTTGATAGCAGGGTCAAAAGCCCATGATGGGAGCAGTTCTGTGATGTCTGCTGGGGGCATCTTTGTCGGCTATGACAAAGCATTTTCAGGAATAATAGCAGGGAGAGCAGCCACCATTTACTAAATAGTTGCGGTGAGCCTGGCGCGGTGGGCTAAGTGCTTTGAGTGTGTTTGTTCATTTTTAATCCCATGCAACAATGCTAGCGGTGAGGCTGGGGTTCTGAGCCCATTGTGTAAACAAGAAAACTGAGGTGTCCACAGGTTAAACGACTTACCCAGATCCACACAACAATTTAAGTAAGGGAGCCACGGCATGATCTAGAGCTCCCTCCCTGAAGGAGGATGCTGCACTAGGGGTTGCTCATGGGTCCTTCCCACAGAAGTGGAAATCCAAAGTTGGGCATGGACCCTTCACGCATCTCGGGAAGGTCCCCACGTATTGTGGGAGAAGTGAGTTTCTAAATTCCAGTTCCGAGACTTTGGCAGGTCATGTCAGCTCCCTGAGCCCCTACTTTCTCATTGGTAAGATGGACATATTCCTCCCAGGCCTGCAGAGACATCACGTGAGATACTGTCTGTGCAGAAGGCAGGCTGGGCCCTCCCCCGACACAAATACCGTGCCCTAACTCTCTGTCGAAGGAATGTTTGAATTCTGGGAGGTGTTTCCAGAGTCACCCAGAGACCAGACCCACACCTGCCCAGGACCAAGAATCCAGGGGCATCCCTCACTCTGATGCATTAGGAACGAGGCAGAGAGATGTGTTTAGGAAGCAGACGGAGTAGGGAAGAAGGGCAGGGAGGGCTGCCACAGGACCAGGGCTTCCCCTTGAGGCAAAGAGGAACAAGAATTCTCTTGTCCTTTCAGGACAAGAGTGCAGCTCATCCAAGCAGGGGGAAATCCCAGAAACCCACCCTAAGCGTGAAGCTGGACTAGGCAGAGAGCAAACAACACTTCCCAAATGGGTACCCTGGGAATCAGCAGCTGCCCCCACCAGGTCCCCAAGATTGGTGGTTAGAATAACAGCAGCGATCAGCCAACAGGGGTTCTCCCCGAGCCAAATGCTGCGATAAACACACCTTATGAATTGTCTATTTAATTTTCACAGTGACACGGCCATACAGGTCCAATTGAGGCCCCGTTTAAAGTTGAGAAATGGTTATGTTGCATCTCTAGGTTATCGCAGGTGAGATTTATTTGCTTATTTCTGTGCATGTATATCTTACAATTTTTCCATAAGCTTGAATTAATTATATGATAAGTTGGCTGCATATCTCATGAAACTCAGACATTTACCAACAAGAGAGACACGGGGATTGTCAGCCATTTCATTAAGTTTTATATTTTTACTGTATTTCTGAAGATTACATGAAATCACATGTATCAATACTTGATATCTATCTATAGATATAGATATAGATATAGATATAGATATAGATATAGATATATAGATATAGATATAGATATATGATAGGTAAAATGTCAACCATTTCATTAAATAAGTTTGCATATAAATGTTTATGGGGTGCCTGGGTGGCTTAGTCACTTAAGCGTCTGACTCTGGATTTGGGCTCAGGTCATGATCTCACGGTTCGTGGGACTGAGCCCCATGTCGGGCTCTGTGCTGACACACAGAGCCTTCTTGGGATTCTCTCTCTCTCTCTGTCTCTCTGCTCCACCCCACTTGCTCCCTCTCTCAAAATAAACATTAAAAAAATTTATATATAAAAATTCATATATAGGGGCGCCTGGGTGGCTCAGTCGGTTAAGCAGCCAACTTCGGCTCAGGTCATGATCTCAAGGTCTGCGAGTCCGAGCCCTACGTCGGGCTCTGTGCTGACGGCTCACAGCCTGGAGCCTGTTTCAGATTCTGTGTCTCCCTCTCTCTGACCCTCCCCTGTTCGTGCTCTGTCTCTCTCTGTCTCAAAAATAAATAAACGTTAAAAAAAATTTTTTTAATTCATATATATAACTGTTATACATGTAATAATTTATACTATGTAGAACTATAGATGTAACTATATAACTATAATATATATAGTTACATATCTACTAAGCATTTCATAGACATTATTTCATTGAATCTTTACAAAGTGATATCCCATTTTACAGATGAGGAGACTGAGGGCCATAGAGTTTCTGCAGCTCTCCAAGGTATCAGATGATTTTACATATTAGCTTCCTCCTTCCCCAAGTTCCTGACCATAAGAATCATCTGGAGGTGTCTGTTCAAAAATCAACCTTCCAGACCCATTCCCTAGAAAGTCTGATTCAGTGAATCTGGGGAAGGGCCAAGAATTCATAAAAAAAATAAGCATCCCAATGACTCTGAGGGTCAGGCAAGCATAAGAGACATCCATCTAGGGCGCCTGGGTGGCGCAGTCGGTTAAGCGTCCGACTTCAGCCAGGTCACGATCTCGCGGTCCGTGAGTTCAAGCCCCGCGTCGGGCTCTGGGCTGATGGCTCAGAGCCTGGAGCCTGTTTCCGATTCTGTGTCTCCCTCTCTCTCTGCCCCTCCCCCGTTGATGCTCTGTCTCTCTCTATCCCAAAAATAAATAAACGTTGAAAAAAAAAAAAAAGAGACATCCATCTACTGTCTGCATTATGTAATGAAAGCAGTTTGTTTCCCTGATACGCTTAAGCATCCGGATCCTTAGGCAATAAAACCAGGGCACAAACTGAGTTCTGGAAGACGGTGCAGCACCCTAGCCATGCAGTTCCCTTCCAGAGCTGTGGGTTCCTGTGAGCAGCAGGTATTTACAGAGCAGCACTGAGGCACACGACCCTGTCCAGGGCCCCGGGTATCCCAGGAGCAGCCTGGACCAATCCAGGCCTAAAGGAGCTCCCAGTGGGGCAGATGAGACAGATGTGCAAACACAAATCCTGAGGCCAGTTAAGAGGAGCCATTACAGAAGAGCAGCCAGGGTTTAGCCTAGGTACCAAGGATGCAAAATTAAGAAAACAGCAAAATTAAGAGACCAGCATGCCACGATCACAGGATGATAATTATGAGAGTTCTATGTTTAGTCTAGAAGCAAGGCTTGTCATTCATTCATTTACAGTGTGTGTGTATGTGGTGGTGTTTTTTTTTTTTTTAAGGTGCTTTCTAAATACCAAGAGCTAGGGATACAAAATCAATTATACATCCTCCCTGCCCCAAGGCAAGGCTACACCAGCTATTCTAGCTGTGGCCTGAGGACTCCTGCCCCAAGGCCAGCCGCCTGCCGATAAATACAGAAATTGAGAGCATTTAGTTACTTCGATAGCTATTTGACAGAGTGCTTTTATGTCTGTTGAATCTAATATTTTCAAAGTGAGGCTCGTACTTTGTTTGGGTATTTCGGTCCCTTTCATCTTTCCGCTAAGTCATTTTATATTTTACAAAAGCGTTGTCTACAAAGTATCGGGAAAACAAAAACGCTGATTCTTTGCCCCAGAGGGTGTGAGGGGCACTGACCTCCACACTCGGGGATGGGAGGGGGGCGGTGGGGGTTGGGGAGGGGGGATTTCAGTGATAAAGCTTCATCCCTCTACGTCAGTAAATAAATTACTTTCCACAATGGTTTCGAGAATTCTCCCTTATAAGAGCACCACAACAATGCTGAAGTAGATGTTAGATTGTTATTAACATGCTACAGATGGGGAACTGAGGCTCAGAGACATTGGAATCCTGCCGAGATCACACAACTGAAGAAGCACCACGTCAGAATTTAAACTCAGGGTCTGATTACCAGTCATGTGCCTTCTTCACAAGAACTCTGTGTTGAAGCAGAGGGTCCGAACAGCCTAGAGGTCAAGTTTGAGACGCGCAACTGGAAATGGTCTTTGTATGTCCTCACCCTGCCAGGTGCCCTAATTTATTTTTAGGTCACCCTCAATTCAAGTCCATGCAGAGCTGAACTGTAAAAGGTCCAAAGATTCCACCTGCAAGTGAAGAAACACAGCACTCCTGGAAATAGCACATCCATGCCGAGCCCACCACCTGCCTTTGCAGGGAGGGTGCAAAATAAGGTCTCTGGGCCTTGGGGTCCTAAGGATCCTGGGGAGTCTCAAGAGAGAAGAATGCAGAGATGTAGTTCTCTATCTGCACACCAGGGGGCAGCCTGGCACCTTCCACTGCAGATGGAAAAATTTTTTTCAGACCCTCCTGGATCTGAGCATCGTCAGTGCCTTATTACTGTACTCTGTATTAGCATGATGGGAAATTTAGCCGCATAAACAAAAAAAAATTGTTTAAAGTCAAGACATGTGACAGAGCTATAAATAATCATGTCTGAAATCTCTAATGTGAAATGGGGAACTTTTCACTTAGAATCTCAAACAAGATAAACCCTACCACCCATGGACAAGCCCCTGGGGTTTGGTTTGCTGGGGCCCAAAACCATCACTGCTTAGGTACTATTTTGTTTTGTTTTATTATTTTTTTAAGTAATCTCTACACCCAATGTGGGGTTCGAACTCACAGCCCAGAGATCAAGAGTTACATGCTCTTCCAACTGAGCCAGCCAGGTGCCCCTTAGGGGCTTTTTTTTTTTTTTTTTGGAAAGTAACTGAAGCAAGGGTCCCTGGGTGGCTCAGTCGGTTAAGCATCAGACTTCGGCTCTGGTCATGATCTCACAGTTCATGGGTTCGAGCCCTGCCTTGGGCTTTGTGCTGACAGCTCAGAGCCTGGAGCCTGCTTCAGACTGTGTCTCCCTCTCTCTCTGCCCCTCCCTCACTCATGCTCGCTCGCTCTCTCTCTCTCTCTCTCTCCCTCTCTCAAAAATAAATAAATGCTTAAAAATTTTTTAAATAAAATAACAAAAGCAGAGTATGTGAAAGCTGGAAGGGAGGGCAGGGCAGATTGAGCATCTTCTAGTGACCTTTCACAAATCACCTTCACATAAACCTCACGGCAACACCAAGGGGAGGGTCTCATCTCCTACCCATTTTACACACGAGGAAACTGAGGCTCAGAAATGTGGCATCCCGGGCCTTAAAATCACACGGAGGGAGAGGCAGGCTCCAGAATGCTCTGTACCCCTCAGGGCTGCCTGTCGGCAAGCACCCCACTATTCCTGCCTTCTGGCTACCAGGCACCGGCCAGCAGCAGGACACTGGAGCCATGAACCCACGGCGCCCCACCTCTGCACTTCTTCCTGCTGCCCGGAGCTCCTCCAGCTGCAGGCACAAATGGCACTTTCCTACCCTTCGGGTGCCACCCCTTCCCACCCCCCACCCCCCCACGAATGTCACCATCACACCACCCTGCTTTTTTCCTCGGTAGCACTTATCGTTAGCCCACAAATGATCCTGTTGATTGGTTTCCATGGTTACGCCCCCCCATCAGCCCCATCACACACACCCATCAGAATGCCAGCTCAAAAGAGCACCACAGGCTTTGGCCCCCCCCCCCCCCCCAGCAGGCAGAGCAACGCCTGGCACACAGTACTCAAGACATTTTTCTTGGTGGTTCATTGCGAGTGAGGGCCAGGCCTCTCCCAGTGAGTCCCAACCCCTCTTCCAGCGGGCGCTGCACGTTCAGAACCACGGCCCTGGCTCTAAGGCCAAGGCTGTGGGTTCCCAGGGCCCGCAGCAGGCTCAGCCACCCGACGCCTTCCCGCGGTTGCCAGGGCGACCATTGTCATAACATCCCGAGCGCTCTCTCTCGGTGGTGGGGCCAGCTGACAAGGGAGAGAATTATTCCACTGGATAACATCTCAAGTAACCCGCCCAATATGCATCCGCAGGCAAATTCCCTGCTGAGGGCTGGAGGCCTGGGGGATGCGCCCTTCCTCCTCTCTCCACCCCAGTTCCCAGTGAGGGCAGCATCCCTCAGGCAGAGCACACAGGACCCCCCAGTCCAGGCTGTCCACCAGGCCAGGGATGCTGACCAGGCCACCTCCTTCTGCCGGAAAATGTCCGCTGCATGCCCGCTTGGAATCAAAACCCTCATCGCTGCTGGTGGCTTTTCCTTTTCTTTACATTATTATTGCTAACAAACATTATAACAATAGGAGGAAAAGAGAGCTCACGGATTTAATGAGCACTTACTAGATGCCAGGCCCACTGGTAACTTTTTCACATAATCATTATTATAATTTTAACATTTATGCTATAACTCGGGATGCCTGGGTGGCTCAGCCATTGAGCATCCCACTTTGGCTCAGGCCACGATCTCGTGGTTGGTGGGTTCGAACCCCACCTCAGGCTCTATGCCGACAGCTTAGAGCCTGGAGCCTGCTTCCATTCTGTGTCTCCCTCTCTCTCTGCCCCTCCCCCGTTTGTACTCTGTCTCTCCCTCCCTCAAAAATAAACATTAAAATTTTTTTTTAATATTTATGCTATAACAAAACATACTAAAATACAGAATACAGTAGTATACATACTATATAATATATATTTGTATATAAATCATAGATAGGAATTCATAGACCTATAATATATAATTAGAAATATAACAGTATTTATAGGATGTATTTCGAATGATAAAACTGACATTTGCTGATACTTCTTATATGCCAGCCTGAGCCTACTGTTTTGCTACATCATTATGCGAATAGTGATGCTGTTATCAATACACTATTCTATACAACAGAGTCCCAAATCCCAAACGTAACCATAGCTAAGTTTTACTGAGCACTTATTATGTGCCAGGCATTGTACTAAGTGCTTCATTAATATTTTCTTGCATTCACACACTAAGGGCTAAGAGCCCAGTTTTTCCCATCATGAAAATAGAAACTGGAGGTACAGAGTGACAATGTAACTTGCCTAAAAATCCCCTGGCAAACAAGCAGAGGCCGCAGCGGCCCCCATGCCTCCTATCCCATTCCTGATTTTCACAACACACTTGAAAATGGTCCCACTTTACTTCCAGCGGAACCCCCTGGGGACAGTGTTAGAAATACACATGCTGAGCCCCTGCTTGCCCCGACCCACACATGCAGGATCAAATACACTCGGGGCCACAGGGGGGCTTCTCATTTCTTTTAAACAAGATCCCCAGATAGTTCCGACAAAGGCAAAAAGTCTAGAACCACTGCCTTCGGGGGTTTTTGTGTTGTTGGGTGTTTCTTTCTTTTTTTTTTTTTAAATCACTCATTACCACTGCAGTGCCAATTAGGTGATCTGATTAAATTAATGAGTCTTGAGGGGCTGAAATTCCAGAGAGGACAGTTTCGAGTGATGTATGGAGTACCTACAATCCTAAAAAGGAGAAGAAGAAGGGAGAAAAACAAGATGCAGTGCCCCCTAAGGCAATCTTAGGCTGGCGACAGGTGGAAATGCTCCCAACCTTTCTGGAACGAGGAGGGCCTGGGTGAAGAGTGATAAGTAATAACACACATTTTGTCCAGGGCTGACTTTTTAGGGGAGCAAAAAGCCAGCCATCTAAAACACCTCCCACTGCCCACCTCTCTGCCCTCTGCAATCATTCACCAGGGACCAAGCTGGGCAGAGAAACATAAGCTCTTAAGGTGGGGGTCCACCCTCGGAACCTACATTTTTTTTAAATTTTTTTTTTTCAACGTTTATTTATTTATTTTTGGGACAGAGAGAGACAGAGCATGAACGGGGGAGGGGCAGCGAGAGAGGGAGACACAGAATCAGAAACAGGCTCCAGGCTCCGAGCCATCAGCCCAGAGCCCGACGCGGGGCTCGAACTCACGGACCGTGAGATCGTGACCTGGCTTAAGTCGGCCGCTTAACCGACTGCGCCACCCAGGCGCCCCAACATTTTTAAAAAATTGTTTATTTATTTTGAGAGAGAGATGGTGCAAGCAGGGGAGGGACAGAGAAAAGAACGGGGACAGAGGATCCAAAGCAGTCTCTATGTTGAGAGCAAAGGCCCAACGCAGGGCTCGAACTCACAAACCGTGAGATCATGACCTGAGCCGAAGTCAAAAGCTTAACCGACAAGCCACCCAGGCGCCCCTGCACCTACATTTTGAACCATGAGACTTCCGGGTAACAAAGATAGATGTAAAAGGGAGAAAGAAGGAAAGGAAGGAAGGAAGGAGCAGGTATTGCACTAGAGGAAGCATGGCTGGGGAGGAATCAGGCAGAAGTTCTAGATGCCGTATCTGTCATCAATGGACAGCCGGGAGACAAAGGTAGATGCAATCAGTAGCCAAAAATATCCGTGGAGGGGTTGCCCTGAGCAATATGTTGCCTTATTACCCGCTGCTTAAACTACAGGAAAAGTAGAACTAAGATCCCAGAAATAAAGACCAGAGGCATCAGGGGAAAAACACAAAACACACGGGCACTAAAAGGAAGTCTCTTTTAGGCAACAGCTTAACTTTGACCATGGAAGCCTGTTCTGTCCACAGCTGCACTGCTCAGTAGTCCAGCCAGCGACTCAACATATGTGGCTACACACAAGGAAATTAAAATGAACAAAAGTAGATAAATATTTAGCACAGTGAATAAACAGTGTCAGGGCAGCTTATGGGCACCCCTGACCAAAAATCCAGAAAGTGAGAAAAAAAAAATCCAGAAAGCACCTCTCCTAGTCATTATGTGACATCAGGCAATCAGAGAATTCAATTCCCAAAGAATGTCCTTAGAATTTGAGCTTAGAATTGCGTGAGACAAACTACTTTCTAGAATGGGTTGGCATCTTTAAGTTCTGGGAAAATCCAGGATGAATAACAGACATATGAGATAATTAAACCCATAGTATTAATATTTGAATTAAAGAGTTCGAGCCTTTGGAGTATTTATTTTCTATTCCCTTAAAGTTTTAAATAATTTGGCCAGTTAGAATAAGACTTCACCTTTCTGGTTTGAAATGTGTAACTGAATAACTGACTTAGACGTGCATTTTACATTGAAATCGTGTCCAATTTATGTACACTATTGGGAAGGGGCTTAAGTAAGGCCCAGCACATTTTTATAAGCTTGATATTTTACGATTTATACGTCTATGTAAATAGTTGGGAAGGCTTGTTTGTCAACAATTAGAGCATGGCTTTTTTTTTTTTATTATTTATTCTTTTTTAAATGTTTCTTTATTTTTGAGAGAGACAGAGACAGTGTATGAGCCAGGGAGGGGCAGAGAGAAAGGGAGACAGAATCTGAGGCAGGTTCCAGGCCTCAAACTCACAAACCGTGAGATCATGACCTGAATGTAGGCTCCCAAGCAGGCTCCACACTGTCAGCACAGAGCCCAACGCGGGGCTCAATCTCACGAACCATGAGATCATGACCTAAGCCAACACCTTGGCTTAACCAACTGAGCCACCCAGGTGCCCCTAGAGTATGTTTAAAAAAAAAAAAAAATCCTGTATATTAAATTTACAAATATGGTTTAAATTGTTTGACAATGCTTAAATTCACTACAGTTGTCAGCAGAAGCAAAGATGATGCAAAATCCCCTCTACAGGACCGCCGAATTTGCTAGACTTACACAAATAGGGTAATACTATATAGAAGCTGAACTAAAAGCATAAGGACAGTGAGAGTATGGAACTTTTCCATAAAGGGTATGGCTTTAATAAACTGTTAATTTTAAAACCAGAAAAGAATTACATAAAAGTGAACATTCAGTTCTTCAGCTGCCTTAACCACATTTCAAGCGCTCAGTAGCCACACATGGCCTGTGGCTATTGCGTTGGACCCCACAGATACAAAATATGTCCATCATCTCATGGTGGGGAGGGGGGAGGATTCTTCTAAACCACACACCCAATTTTAGCAGATCTCTTAGGAAGTGAACACTCCAAAGCCCTTTCCCTTGAACACACAATATAACTCTTTCCAAGATTTGCAGGATTATCCCTATGGCAAACGCAGGCTCCTGAAGGAAATGGGGCATAGGCATGGAGCAGATCTGAGTGGGAGAGGGGGAGCACAGAGCAGGGGCTGTGAAGTTTACCCCAGAATGAGGGGAATCTGTGAAATCCCTCAGGAGGAAGCACAAAGGCTATAAATGCATCCACTAACCTCGTTCCTGTTTTATTTTATAAGGATTTTTGCCAAACTCTCAATATTACTGTCACCCTGACCCTTGCTTTATACTGAGCAGCTCTGGATGGGAAATCAGGGAGTGGTTTAAGTGATTTTTATGTTTTTTTCCCCAGTTGGTAAATTTCACACACACAGGAAAGGATTCTGACCCCAAAATACAGCTGGAAATGTTCAAATGAGCCAGAAAATGGTCCAGCCAAGATGAACCATACAACATCACTATGCTTTTTGGGGTTTTTTAAGAGGTTTTTTATTTATTTTGAGACAGAGAGAGCACAGGAGGGGCAGAGAGAGAGGGAGAGAGAATCCCAAGCAGGCTCTGCACTGCCAGCTCAGAGCCCGATGTGGGGTTTGAACCCACAAACTGTGAGATCATGACCTGAGCTGAAATCAAGAATCCAATGCTTGGGGCGCCTGGGTGGCGCAGTCGGTTAAGCGTCCGACTTCAGCCAGATCACGATCTCGCGGTCCGTGAGTTCGAGCCCCGCGTCGGGCTCTGGGCTGATGGCTCAGAGCCTGGAGCCTGTTTCCGATTCTGTGTCTCCCTCTCTCTCTGCCCCTCCCCCATTCATGCTCTGTCTCTCTCTGTCCGAAAAATAAATTATAAAACGTTGAAAAAAAAAAAAAAAAGAATCCAATGCTTAATGGACTGAGCCACCCAGGCACCCGTCACTAGGCTTTTTGAACACACAGGTGACAAAAGACTAACATAAAAGACAGCCCCTCCCCCCCAATTCAACTCCCTGTCCTTCAATTAAGTGGCTGTGGGACGTCTCATGGACTTGTTTTTCTATTAAATGAGAGGTTAAAAAATGGCTGCTCTCCAGAGTGACTCCAAGTTCAAAAATTCCACGATCATTCCCATAGGTGACACCAACGGGGCAAGGGCAAAAGTATCCCACGTAGGTTTACACTAGTCTCGGCTCTGCTGGGCAAGGAAAAGCATTTTTCTGTGTCTCTGTGTTGCACCTGGGACCTTGGCAACAGGGTCAGTGTTCAGGGGAGAATACTTGCCAGGCGGGTGGGGCGCAGGGTTGGAGCATGACCCCCCGGGTTTGTTCTACAAGCACACAAAGCTCCAAGCAGGGAGACTTGGACACACGTGGCTACCACGGATCAGCAAAGTGAAGTCAGGGAGTACAAAGAGCGCCACGCTGAGAGCTGTTCCAAAGACCAGGTTCCCAGCTGGCTCTCTCCTGAACAAGCTGACAGAACCTCACTCAGCAAATCACTTAAGCCAGCACGGTCCAATAGAACTTTCTCTGCTGAGGGCAATGTTCTGTATCTGCGCTGTCCAAGATGGTAGCCAGTGGCCCCATGTGGCTGTTGAATACTTGAAATGTGGCTTTTGCGTGTAACTGAGAAGCTGAATTCAAAGTTGTATTGACTATTAATTAATTTAGCTTTCAACAGCCATGTGCAACTAATCAGTGGCTACCATCTTGGACAGCAAGATGCAGCCCTTTCTCCAAGGTATTTCTTCCCTCAACCCCGTTTCTTCCCCCTCAGCGAAAAGCCATTCCTGTTCCTTTCCACTTTCCAGGTGTGTTTGGGGGTTGAACAAAGGGATGACTACAGAGGGCTGAGGATTTGCTGAGAGAAGGTCCCTTCAGAAGTGTGGTGCCGTTGAGCCAAGCTGGGGGCATTCTCCCACTTGCTGTGGTGGTGGACAGAAGCCCAAGGTCCTGAGGATGTCACCCAAGGAAGCTTTCCGGTGGCCTACATGCTTTCCCTTTCTCCCCAAAAGATGCATTCCATAGATCCCCAACGCATGCTGATGACCATCCCAATGCCTTACCTTGGCCAGCTGGGCCCTGCCCACTTCTCCCCGATCATGAACCCCACAGCCTCTCACTCCAAGTCCACAAGAAGACCCACTGAATGAAACTCTGATGGTGACACAGCAGTGTGTCTTCTACAAGGTGATTCTGACGCACATGCTGGTTTGAGAGGTCCTGCTCTAGAACTTTCTGTGCTTCTGAAATGACGTCCCTGTCCTTTGACCTTCTGCTCATGCTTCAAGTTCCAGCTCAAATGCTCACTCTCCCCGGAAGCTCTCTTTCTTCCCTACCCAGAAGTATAATCCTCATCTTACCACCCTCAATTCCTAAGGCACAATGTTTACGCCTGCCCCCTAAAACGTATTCCCTTGTATTAGAGTTATTTATATTCACGTCCTAATTCCTCCACCAGATTTTACATATCAAAGGGCAGGGGGCCTTGTCTTTTTTCATCTCTGCATTCTCCCCACTCTGAGCACAGTGGTTTCCCCCTGCTGGGAAGCCATTAATCCACAGAATGGATCCACGAATGAATGAAGGATATGACCAAATGAACGAATGAAAGGCCTTCTCCATGCACAAAACCCACAGCCGCCCAATCGGTCCTGGGTTTGGATTCCCAGCCTGGACTCTGGAGTACTTTTTTTGTTTTGTTTTGGCTTGTTTGGGGGGTGCGGTGGGGGTTTGGTGAAAAAGAGATACAAACACAACAGATTGGCAACTCCAACCATCTGCTACCAACCTAGCGATGAGGTTGTTGACAGCAAAGAGAAGTGAAAAGCTACTTTCCACAGAGAAAGAGAGAAAGAGAGAGAGACAGAGAGAAAGAAGTTGTTTTCTTCTTGTGACCCCCTTTCATATGGTAACTGTGCTACCACACTGCTGACCCACAGCCCCTCCTTGGACCGTGCCTCCCAACTGTCTCAGCAACTAAAATATGGCAACAGCAGGCTCCATGTTTCAGGCTCTTCATGTATACTCTCTTGAACCTACCAGGTTGGCCTCACTGTCAACATGACAAAAGCAAGAGGTCAACTGACTTGCTTGGCACGAGTCTGGCCAGACAGTGGCACAGCTGACCCATCTGGCTCCGAAGCTGCAGCCCTTTCACGAGCCATGGCAGCCAGCTGAGCTGGTAAAAGAGGGAGCCAGAGGCCAAGGTTGTGATTCAAGTCCAGCAGGGTCCATTAGTGACTATGTATCTTAGAACAAGTCGTATCACTCAAGCTCGTGAGAGCAGAGGGAACAGGAGACTGAATAGCTTAGGGGTCCCCACCCTCTGTACCACAATCCTATTCAGGGACCCTCTAAGAAGATGCCATGGTGTCCTGTGCATGTTTACAGAGGACACATGTTTCCCTGAAATCTCAAAGGCAGCTACAGGCCTCAGCAGGAAAACACTGTGCAGCTGTAAGAGGCCAGACCACCTAAGGAGGAAAGAACCTTGCAGCTACGAACAAGATCCCCCTCTCAAGGAGTTCAGAACCTAGAGAAGCGAATAGGTACATACACAGCTCCTTCACCTGATTGTAGAGGGCAGTGGGCACCTGTAGTAGAGGCATAAGCAAAGTACTCTAAGGGTAGAGAGATGATGTCTGGGAGGGACAATCTGAGCTAATTCCCTGGAGGAAGTGACATCCAAACAGGTCTTGACAGATACTGATAACTTCCTGTGTTCCAAATTACCATTCATTGCCCCCTACACACCCATGAACACACCTATACTGGCTTCTTTCTACTTGAGCAGACAGGAATCACATGTAGGTGGGAGGTTGAATTAGATGAGTCTTGATGTTCCTTTCAACCCTGGAATCCTATGATTTCAGAGATCTGGGGCCTAACCTATCTTCTATCCACCTATCCATCCATGGAACCATCCACCCACCATTTGTCCATCCACCCATCCATCTATCCACACAACAATCCATCCACCATCTACCCACAGACCCACCCATCCACGCAACCATCTACCCACTATCTGTCCATCCACCCATCCGTGCAACCATCTATCCATCACATATGCATTTCACGCATGGTACCTGCCTAGCACCAAAAAGTGAATATACAAGGAAGCCAGGATTGACTCCTATCTTGAAAGTGAATGACACTGGGGCACATGGGTGGCTCAGTCGGTTAAGCATCCAACTTCGGCTCAGGTCATGATCTCATGGTTTGTGAGTTCAAGCCCCACATCAGGCTCTGTGCTAACAGTTCAGAGCCTGGAGCCTACTTTGGATTCTGTGTCTCCCTCTCTCTGTCCTACCCCCCTTGCACTCTGACTGTATCTCTCAAAAATAAATAAACATTAAAAATTTTTAAAAAGCCAATGACATCATAATGGGTATATCAGGCTATGTGTAGTTATTACATCTAACTGATATAAATTTCTACTACTACTCTTAATAATAAGGTTAGTTTATAACCAAACACATAGTGGAATAAGATAACGTTTTCAAGTGCTTCTCATAATAACTGTCATATAGACAACAATGAATAATAGTTGATTTCCCACAACTGCCAACCACTGTGCTAAGCCCTAGGATAACAAGGTCGACTTGATCCCTGCCCTTATGGAACTTCTATTTTTGTGAGAAAAAGTGATGACAAGTAAACAAAAAAGATAACCACAGATTGTGATAAATGCAATGGTTTCAACAAAGAGCTTCGAGCACATAACAGGGAAGGATGGTTTGTGACCCGAACCAGGCAAAGAAATCTCCTTACAGAGAGGGCTGGAGGCCAAGCACAGCATGTACAAAGGTCCTGAGGTGGGAAAGCACTTGGCATGTTTCAAGAACTAAGGGCTGGAATATCATGGGTGAAGGAAAAAAGGAGATGAGGTCAAAGATACAAGCAGGGGCTAGATCATGGAGGTCCTATTATAGTCATGGCAAGGAGGCAGATTTCATGCCTATGCTGTGGGGAACTGCAGAAGCCTTGTTAAGTGTGGAGTGACAATATTTGATAAAACGAGTAAAAAACCTCATCTGTCCTGAAAAGCAACTTTGTGAGAGATGCTCTCGGCCAATGTCATCATACCCATTTTACAAAGGGAGAGAGAGAAGCACCAGTTGACCCACCCTCACAAGACCTATAATTCTGTAATCCACCCAGCTGGCCCTCTGGGTCTCCTCCCACCTCTAAATGGTGAAGCCCTTCCAAGAGATTACACCTCGGCCCAATCCCCAATCCCACAGCAGAACAACATGACAAAAGAGAGAAGAAAAGAAGGCATGAGACCAAGGAGGAGGAGAAATCCTGTCTCCAACAAGGCCTCTGCACAACATTCATTAACGAATGCATGTTGACCTGGGATGGACATTTTCAGCTCCGTATCAGAGAGGCAAAACCCTCGACGATGCCAGCTACCGCCAGAACTGAAAATGGTCTTCTCAAAGGGAAATTTCTGAAATTCCATACCTTGGAATTGGTGGGTGGAAGGAGTCATCCCAGAATCCTGATGGCCAGCCAGGCCCACATATTTGGTTTCCACCAAAAGGTGATAATTGGAAGAGATGTCTGGCTCAGTCGGTTAAGCATATGACTCTGGATTTCGGCAGCTCAGGTCACGATTTCATGGTTCGTGAGTTTGAGCCCCACATCAGGCACTGCACTGACAGCTTGGAACCTGCTGGAGATTCTCTCTCCCTCTCTCTCTGCCCCTCCCCTACTCAGGCTCTCTCTCTTCCCCCTTCTCAAAAACAAACTTTAATTTTTTTAATGTTTATTTTTGAGAGACGGAGGCAGATGCAAGCAGGGGAGGGGAAGAGAGAGAGGGAGAGACAGAATCCGAATCAGGCTCCAGGCTCTGCGCTGTCAGCACAGAGCCTGACATGGGGCTCGAACCCACGAACTGTGAGATCGTGAACTGAGCTGAAGTTGGATGCTCAACCAACTGAGCCACCCAAGTGCCCCATCAAAATAAGTAAACTTAAAAAAAAAAAAAAAGAAGAGGAGATGTCATCAAAAAAGCTGCCTCAAGACCAAGGAAACACACAACCTTTTATTTCTATTGGTTGTGCATCAGATGGTCAACCAATCACTGCAAGGAAGACATCATTGGCTTAGACCATTCCTGAGTGAGCTGTTTTAGGGCATGCTACTCAGACAGCAGGAACAAAATCAGATTAGGATTCGGGAAGCAAGAAGGAAGGTGCATGGCTTTGGAAAAGCAAACAAGACTGTCTGCCCCGCTCAGCGCTTGAATCAAGGAAGGCTGAATCTTTGGGACCAAAATTTCGAATCATTTGCAGCCTCGTTCCAGCCCCAAAGAACTTCTGCCCTAAACCCCTATTGAGGATGATTATAAAACACCAACATTGTTTTTCTCTTTTTCAGTTTTCATTCAGATATGTGACCTTTGGCTTTTCCCCAGGGCTCATCACTTCCAAACTTTCCGCAGGCCAGACTCAGCCCTGGAGGTTCCTGGGAAGACTCAAAGGGAGTCAAATACTACAAATAAAAGCTTCCACCATATCAAAATTATGTTCCCCAAAAGGACAGATATTGTATGATTCCGCTTAATATAAGGTACCTAGAGTAGTCAAATTCCCAGAGGCAGAAAGTAGTTTAGAGAGTGCCAGGGGAGGGTGGGGGTAGGGAGTATTATGGACAGCCTATATCTCCCCTAAATTCATATGTTGATGCCCTAATCCTCAGTGTGATGCTATTTGGAGGGCGGCCCTTTGGGAAGTAATTAGATTCAGATGAGGTCACAAGAGCCAGGCCTCCATGATGGGATCAGCACAAGGACATAAGGATATAAGCATCCTTATAAGGATAAATGGAATATGATTCAGCCATAAAAAAGAAGGAAACTCTGCCATTTGCAACAACATGGATGGATCTCGAGGTGTTACACTAAGTGAAATAAGTCAAATACTATATGATCTTACTCATATGTGTAATCCTTTTTTTTTTAATATTTATTTTTGAGACAGAGAGAGACAGAGTGTGAGCTGGGGAGGGCAGAGAGAAGAGGGAGACACAGAATCTGAAATAGGCTCCAGGGTCCGAGTTGTTAGCACAGAGCCAGACGCGGGACTCGGACCCATGAACCGCAAGATCATGATCGGAGCCGAAGTCAGACACTTAACCCACTGAGCCACCCAGGCGTCCCTATACGTGGAATCTTAAAACAAAACAAAACTCATAGAAAAAAAGATCTGATTTGTGGTCACCAGAGGTTAAGGGCAGGGGGGAGTCAAGAAGGAAACCCTACATGCTCTTATCACAAAGAAAAACCATTTTCTTCTTTTGTTTGTCTACATGAGCTGATCCATCTACATGAGCTGATGGATGTTACCTTATTGTGTACAGGTCATTATGCTGTACAGATTAAATTTATACGGTCTGTGTGTCAATTCTATCTCAATAAAACTAAAGCAGGAGGCGTGCCTGGGTGGCTCAGTCGGACGAGTATCCGACTCTTGATTTCGGCTCGGGTCATGATCTCACGGTCTGTGGGATCAGCCCCACATCAGGCTCTGCGCTGACAGTGAAGAGCCTGCTTGGGATTCTCTGCAAGCCAGGAAGAGGGCTCTCACCACAACCCTGCCCTGCTGGCTCCCTGATCTCAGATTTCCAGTCTCCAGAACCGTGACAGAATAAGTTTCTGTTGCTTGAACCCCTCCCACCCCCAGCCTGTGGTATTTTAAGGCAGCCTGAGCTGATGGGGAGTGATTGTTGGTCAGGTGCAGAGTTTCAGATCAAGATGTTGCAAACGTTCTAGACATGGATGATGGTGATCGCTGTGCAACACTGTGAACCTACTTAAGGCCATAGAACTGTGCACTTAAGATGGTTAAAATGGCAAATTTTATGCTACTGTATGTAACAGAAGTTTGCCATAATTAAAAAAAAAATAGATGTCACAGCGCCCATTTTACAGATGTAGACACAGAAGCACAAAGACTTGGCCGGCATCTCCTGTGCAACTTGGGCAGCAGGGGAACCCGGCTCACCCAACTCCAAGGCACGTCACGGGGACACTGCCTCCTTTCCCAGCCTCAGATGCCTGTTCAAACCCAGGTCTCGTGTGGAAGGAGAATCCAGGCACAAGAGACAGTTCACCGGCACAGGAAGACGGATCTCTCCTGGTTATTATCAGTGAGGTGAGGCAGCCGGCTGTGGAGGGCACCAGCTGTGTGGTTTCCATGGGAGAGGAACCCAAGGTGAAGTGGATGGACCGTGTGCCCGCGCATCTGGGCAGCAAGCCCTGTGGTCACGGAGGCCTAAAACTTTCCACCAAAATCCCCACGCGCAGCTACTTAGCTCTTGGGGGAGAATTAACACGAGTCCCCAGGGCTGAGATTTTCCGTGGTTAGCTTCAACCCAGAGGAAAATGTTGTTAGAAAGTTTAAAGGGTGTGACTATTTTTAAATGAGACATCAGGCCACCGTGTCAGCAGCGCACAGAAGTAGGAAGGCTGGCATCTCGTCTCTTTTTTTTTTTTTCCTTTTTTTCCTATCACGATTCAAATGGCCAAACTGCCAAAGAAAGTAAAGATAATTAATGCTTTGAGCCTACCGGAGGCCAGGAACTCACTTTATCCTAAACTTGTGGCTCTCGACTAGGGGTGATTTGGGTCCCCAGGAGACAATGGGCCATGTCTGGAGACATTTTTGGTTGTCACAGCTTGGTGGGGAGAGGTTGTTACTGGCATCTGGTGAGTAGAGGCCCGACACACTGCTCACAGGACGGAATCTCTTCCCCTGCAACAAAGAATTACCCAGCCCCAAATATCCATGGTGTTGAGGTGAGAAGTCCACTCCTAGGCCAATGGTTCTCCAACTGGAGCGTGTATTAGAATCCCCTGGAGGGCCTGGTAAGATATAGATTGTGGAGGTGGGGGCACAGACAACACGGGGGAACGGGAGTGGGAGACACAGACTTTCAGCCATGGAATGAACACATCACGGGGATGAGAGGTACAGCATAGAGAATATAGTCAATGGTATTTTAATAGCGTCATGTGGTGACAGCTGGTGACACACATGCGATGCACCTGTCCAATCACTATGTTGTACACTATGAAGCTAATGTAACATTGTGTGTCAACTATACTTAAATTTAAAAAAAATCTTTGCCCTCAAAAAAAAAAAAAACTGGGGTGTCTGGGTGGTTCAGTCCGTTGAGCTACTCTTGATTTCAGCTCAGGTCATGATCCCAGGGTTGTGGGATCCAACCCTGCATCAGGCTCCATGCTGAGTATGGAGCCTGCTTAAGATTCTCTGGCTCTCTCTCTCTCTCTCTCTCTTCCCCTCCTCTCTCTCTCTCTCAAATAAAATAATAAAAAAACTAGATTGCCGACCTCAGCCCCAGAATTGTCATTCAGCAGGTCTGGGGAGATGCCCAACTTTACATTTCTGACAAGTTCCCAGGTGATGCTGATGCTCCCGGTCCAGGGACTACAGTGTGAGAAACAAGGTCTTGGGTTATCCTCACAACAGTCTGTTGTGAGGCATTGGCACTATCCTTCCTATCCTCCCTTAGAGATGCGAGTCCCTAAGCCTTCAAAGGGGGACAAGTGTTGTCCAAAGTCACTCCAGCTGTTACTGGCAGAACCAGTATTCAAACCCAGATCGGTACAACATCCAGCCATTTTGGGTGCCCACAGGCTTCAGTGTTCAGCCAAGTGTCCTAGGAGCCCAGGATGGTACCTTTGCTATGTGTTTCCTCCAACCATGATCATCCCCTGTCAACGGAACTTGTAAGTTTCAGGCTAAGGAGCTCGACTTCAGAATTCCACAATAGAGTTAGTTCTCCTGGAAACAGTGCTTATAAATCTAGTATTTTCAAGTAAGATCACCATTTAAAAAGGTCTTCTCTGTCTTAAAGCCCTTTGCAGGTTCTAGAAACTTTTTATATAAAAAATATTTTATCCATGGTTTCACTGATTTACTTTATATGGAGACCCCGCCCCCTCGTGCTTCATTCAGATCCATTTCACTGCATTTGAAGTTGTGTATATACCCATAAACCATAGTTGTGGTTTTTTTTTTTTTTTTTTTTCTCTTCCCACTTGGATCCACCCTGGGACATTTTTCTGCCAAACCTTGCATCACACTTGAATGGTGTAATGGAAATAATGCTGGACCGGGAGCCAGGAGACTTGAGTTCCAACAGATGGGAAAAGGAGGTCTCAAAGTGGAATATTGCAACATCCCAACTTCTACCTCGAAGGGCTACTGGATTCCCTTGTTGATGAGGAATTACCACTGGGTCACCTTGCTACGTGGTTGAACACGGTCCTCTCTCACTTGAGCAAAGCGAAATCGTTCAAAAGTCACGCGAGAAGTGTGCGGAGCAGGGGAACGGGAGATTCCTACATTCTCAGCCCTACGGTCTCAATCACTACAGCTCACTTTTTAAATTAGCAATGTCTTGTTCAAAAGCGATCTTTAAAACATTGGTCGGGGGGGGAATGAGGAAATGAGAAGTTGCTAATCAACAGGCATAAGATTTCAGTTATGCAAAACGAATACATCCCAGAATCTGACGCACACCCTTGTGCCTACAGGTATCTAACAGCACTGTGTTGTGCCCTTAATATCTGTTAAAAGGGTGGATCTCATGTCAAATGTTCTCACCACAGTGAAATTTAAAAATAATAATTAAAAAAGGAAGATGAGAGTCAAAGGGGGAAAAGTAGCAGCCTCTATGTCCTTTTAAACATATCTGTTCTAACTCAGGTTTTTTTTTTTTCTATTTAAAATTCAAGAATAAATTAAAAGCAACCCCCCGGAAAAAAAAATTTTTATTTTTTTTTATTTTTTTTTCAACGTTTATTTATTTTTGGGACAGAGAGAGACAGAGCATGAACGGGGGAGGGGCAGAGAGAGAGGGAGACACAGAATCGGAAACAGGCTCCAGGCTCCGAGCCATCAGCCCAGAGCCCGACGCAGGGCTCGAACTCACGGACTGCGAGATCGTGACCTGGCTGAAGTCGGACACTTAACCGACTGCGCCACCCAGGCGCCCCCGAAAAAAATTTTTTTAATTGGCTGGGGTTTTTTTTTTTATTTCTCATTCCTCCGCATGCCTCCCAGACTGAGGACTCTCACAACACAATATTCCCACTTCTCCCATTTCTTCCTATCTTGTTTCCTGTCTTTCAAGATTCTGTCTTCTTCATCGGCCAATTTCAGGCTCTTCCAAGCATTTTCTCCCACACTAGCTTCTATTCAAAGATACATCTTCCTCTACAGATAGCAAACTACTGCCCAAAAGCCAAATTCAGACCTCAGCCTGTTTTTACAAATAAAGTTTTATTGGAACACAGGCACACCTATTAGTTTACATACTGTCTATGGCTGCTTTTGTGCTACAACTGCAGAGTTGAGTAGCTATAAGAGACTGCGCTACCTGGTAAGCTCAAAATATTTACTACCTGGTTTTTTATAGAAAAGTTTGCAAGGGGGTCACCCGGATAGCTTAGTCAGTTAAACATCCAACTCTTGACTCTAGCTCAGGTCATGATCTCACAGTTCACAAGATCGAGCCCTGTGTTGGGCTCCACACTAACAGTGCAGAGCCTGCTTGGGATTCTCTCTCCCTCCCTCTCTCTGCCCCTCTCTGGCTCGTGCACACTCTCTCTCCCTCAAAATAAAAAAATAAACTAAAAAAAAAAAAAAAAAAAAGAAGAGTTTGGGGACCCCTGCTCTACATACAAAAAAACCCATCAATTTTATGAGAAGTTGCTTATAAAGTGAATTTTAACAAATAGTACTACATCTCAACTCCACATGCAGGACTGTGGCTATCTGGTCCCTGCCCCAGAATCACCATAAGACAGGACACACAGCTGGGCTCAATAATTATTTGCTGAGCCAAGTCAATGAATTGCTAATGAAATTTAAGGAAAAACTAGAATGAGATTCTATGTAAACCAAAAAGCCTTTTCAAAAATAGTGAGCAAGTGTCCAATGAATTAGGGACTCAGGCTCAGTGTTCTCATCTTTGTCCTTTGGAAGGGTTGGTTGAGGCTTGTGAACTTGAACATGTCCCATAATGTGCGAAAAGCATCATCTCTGGGCTCAAAATCTGGGTCCAAATCTAGGTTCACCACATACTAGCTGAGTGACTTGGGTTATGTCACATGGTGTCTCTGAACCTTGTATCTTCATCTATAAACTGAGGATTCTACCATCTACATTCAAATGGATTGTTACAAGAATTAGGTGTAATACAATGAGATCACAAACAATAACTAAAAGTACCCAAACCATAGTGGGTGTTTAATTAAGTATCTGGAAGCAGGAAAAGGCAGGGCCAGTAGAAGAGGTGACAACAATGAGGAATTCACCCCCAGGTACAAAACTGAACGAAGCACACACACACACAAAAAAATCAACCAATAGTCAAGATGAATTCTATTTTAATGCAATTAATTTTGTAAATCAAAATTAATATTCCCCTCTGGGGCGCCTGGGTGGCTCAGTCGGTTAAGTGTCCTGCTTTGGCTCAGGTCATGATCTCACGGTTCATGGGTTCGAGCCCTGTGACAGCTCACAGCCTGGAGCTGCTTTGGATTCTGTGTTTCTCTCTCTCTGCCCCTCCCCCACTCTTTCTCTCTCTCTCTCTCTCTCTCTCTCTCTCTCTCTCTCAAAAATAAACAAACATTAAAAAAACTTTTTTAATTAATACTCCCCCCAAAAATCCATGGAGAACAAACTTTCACAATTTTAAATAAAGGCAGGATCAAACTGTGCCAGGTCTAGGGTAAGGAGAGAGACATTAAATCATACAAATGCTGGGTCGTGGCTGTCTTTATAGAAAATGTTATCTTATTTGTCATGACTTCTTGCAATAATTTTTTTAAAAAAATTTTGAGACAACAAGCACAAGCGAAGGAGGGGCAGAGAGAGAGAGAATCTTAAGCAGGCTCCGTGCCCAGCACGCAGCCCGATGCAGGGCTCGATCTCACATCTGTGAGATCGTGACCTGAGCCAAAATCAAGAGTTGGACGCTTAACCGAGTCGGCTACCCAGACGCCCCAATTTTGATTTTTAAATATTGCATTAAAAAAGGATATGCCTTGATCACTCACTTTTTTTTTTTTCCCTCTGCCCCTTACACTTTGCACCCAAGGGTGGTGCCTAGTCCCGGCCCTGGGTAGAGGCCTACTATCTCTCTCATCGGCCCAGTGGTTCTCAGACCTGGCTGTACATAAGACTCAACCAGGGGAATTAAAAATATAGTAATAACAAAAGCAATGCCTACAACCTATCCCCAAACCAGTTAATCAGAAGTAGAGAGGTGGTGGTATTTTTAAAAAGTTCTCCAAACTACTTCACACCCACTAGGTTGTCTATAATCAAAAAGAGAGACAGTCACAAGTTCTGGCAAGGACGTGGTGAACCGGAACCCTCGTACCCTCCTGGCGGGAAAGTAATAGGGCACCAGCCACGGCAGAACACAGCTTGGCAGTCCCTCCAAAGCTAAACACAGAGTTACCGCACAACCCAGAAACGCCACTCGTAGGTATATGCTAAGAAAATTGAAAACACACGTGCATACAGAAACTCATACACAAATGAACACAGACAGCAGCACTACTCGCAATCACCAAAAAGCAGAAAGAGCCAAAATGTCCGTCCACCGCGAAATGTATGAATGAAATGTGCACATCCATACAATGGAGTATTATTTGCTCGTGAAATAGGACTGAAGCACTGATACGTGCTACCACATGGATGAACCTTGAAAATGTCATGCCAAGTGAGAGGAGTCAGAGGCAAAAAGCCACATACTATATGATTCCATTTTACGAGACATCCAGAATAGGCAAATAGAGAGGGCCAGAAAGTTGATTAGTGGCTGCCAAGGGCTGGTGAGAGGGAGGTAGGGGAGCGACTGCCAATGGGCAGCGTGTTTCTTCTGGGGTGAGGGAAGTTCTGGAATTGGATAGCGGTGATGGTTATACAACCCTGTGAATATACTAAAACCATTGAACTGTACGCTTTTAAAGGGGGGATTTTATAGGATGTAAACTATACCTCAACTTATTTTTTCTTAAAGTAGGCGCGACACCCAGTGTGGAGCCCAATGCGGGGCTTGAACTCGTGACCTCGAGATCAAGACCTGAGCTGAGATCAAGAGTCAGACACTGAGGGGCGCCTCAGTGGCTCAGTCGGTTAAGCAACCAACTCTTGATCTCGGCTCAGGTCATGATCTCACAGTTCATGGGTCAGAGCCCTGAGTCAGGCTCCATGCTGACAGCAAAGAGCCTGCTTGGGATTCTCTCTCTCTCTCTCTCTCTCTCTCTCTCTCTCTCTCAAGATAAATACACTTAAAAAAAAAAAAAGAGAGAAAGAGACACTTAACCCACTGAGCCACCCAGGTGTCCCAAATTATACCTCAATTAAAACAAAGCTCAGGTGTGATTCAAACACACAGCCGAGGAATTTGGTCTCCATCTCTACAAAATGGGTACTCTGGTAGCTGGCTTCCTGTCAGCAAGGTCAAGGCTCTGCTAGGGTTCAGACGCAGAGAGCTTGACAAGGCAGGTGCAGTGCCAAGCAGGGCTGAGACACTTCCCCCAGAGAACCATGAGGTGCCACAGGGGAGTGGTTTCCTCCCCTCTGCCCTGTTCCTCTTTGCCCAGGTCAACAGAGATTGGTGCTCAGCTCGGAAGGCATCCAGCACCCACGCTTTCGTTATCAGGAATTAATGCCTCATTAGTATCTACCTCCCGAGCTGTGGCAAATGCCAGTTTCAAGCCACATGATGCACAGCAGGGACGATCTGGAGGAAAAAAAAAATACCAAGGTATGGGTGCCAAGGAAATACACATGAACTAAGAATAGCTCTGGCACTCAGCATGCTGTACAGAAGAAAGGTGAGGAGGTTGCTCTCCCTGACCCAGCGAGTCTGAGATCTCAGCTTCTTTTAGGAGAAAAAGAAAGCACTCCAGTCCGTCCAGCAGTTTCCATTATCAGGTGGCATGAAAGGTTGACTAGGAAACCACACCAGCTTTGCAGTGTCCAAAAATACAATCAAAGCCTTGCTGGCACCTCCTGTGAGTCCCATCCAAGGGGCTGCATTCTGGTTTCCTTCTGTCTTCATGCCGTCCCCATTACCTGGCTGAACAGACATGCTTTTGAGGTAGAACGGCCTTCAGAGGGGAGGAAAATTCTCCCCCCGTGGAAATCCCCTTTGGTACAAAAATAAGCACTCGGTTGGTAATTTTCCTATTTTTTTTTTAACATGAGCTAGGTGACTTGGGTGCTAGCTTTGTGCAGTGCAAAGATACCCAGTGATGCCAGATCATTAATGCAGCAGAAACCACCAAGCAGATGCCCTACAAATATAATGGGCTCAAGTCCCCAAATTGTTGGGAATACTGTTTTATTTTGCAGTCTCCTATGAAAACACCCCCGCAGAAGTTTCAGTTGGCTTGAGACTATGTCCACCCACACAAAAAGGTTGGCAGTCTGTTGTGCACACCGTGTGTGTGTGTGTGTGTGTGTGTGTGTGTGTGTGCGCGCGCGCGCGCGCTCACGCTTGCAAACACTCATATATTACACTCCACTCAGCAACCTGACACCTCTCCCGGGTCGCTTCCTGCGGATCCTCCCTTCTGCACATCAGCCGCTTGCAACCTGTTCCCCCACACCCCCACCCGCATCTTGAGGGTTGGGAGACTCAAATGCACTTCAAAAGGGTGACGGATTGTGAACACAGACAATGATGGCCAAACTCCCACCTCTCCACAACTGTCTTAGCAGAGAGCCAAATGCAATCACACTTCAAAAGTCCTCCAGCTTGAGAAGGGGTTAGTGAAGCTTTTCTTTTTCCCCTTTCTTGAAGAAAACAGTAGGCGGTTTTTAAGGGGCTGTTTGGTCTCCTGGATTCTTTTTGTTTGGGAAGGGTAAGTTCCATCTAAAGTAAATCCCCGCTAGGAGGCAGAAAGCAGGATCAGATGACCCCAGGCTATGTAAACTCTTGTTAAAAGTCCTTCCTTTCAGGTTCCTCAGAAAGCTAAGAACAGAACTACCCTACCATCCAGCAACTGCACTACTGGGTATTTACCCAAAGAATCCAAAACACGAATTCAAAGGGATACATGCACCTCTATGTTTATAGCAGCATTATTTGCAGTAGCCAAACTATGGAAGCAGCCCAAGTGCCCATCAATAGAGGGATGGATAAAGAAGATATATATTCACAATGGAATATTACTCAGCCATAAGAAATAATGAAACCTTGCCATTTGCAATGACATGGATGGAACTAAAGAGTATAATGCTAAGCGCAGTCAGTCAGAGAAAGACAAAAACCATATGATTACACTCGTATGTGGAATTTAAGAAACAAAACAAATGAGCAAAGGGGGAAAAAGAGAGACAGTGGGGCAAACCAAGAAACAGACTCTTAACTACAGAGAATAAACTGATGGTTACGAGGGAGGTGGTTGGGGGTACAGGGGAAATAGCTGATGGGGATTAAGGAGTGCACCTGTCTTGATGAGCACTGGGTGTGACAGAAGTGCTGAATCACTATATTGTATTCCTGAAACTAATATTACACTGTAGGTTAACTAACTGGAATTTAAATTAAAACTTAAAAAAAAAAAGTCCTTCCCTTTTACAGGACCTCGACACTATTGATCCCCAGCATCTTGCAAGCACAGACTATCTCAACAATTTCACAAATGCGATTGGTACATCATGAACACTCAGCATGTGATAAAAACACAGATCTCTACTTATCCCAAGGCTACACTTCCATCAACTCCCCACCCCTTTGAGACACAATCACAAAATAAATTGTAAATAAAGTCTTATGAGAGGTTAAAGAAAGCCAACACACTAACATCAAAGTGTTTTCTCCAAGGAGGCCATGGTAAGCAGAATTCTAAGGTGGCCTCATGATCTGTTATGATCTGGTACAAGCCTTGCCCTTCATGGGTTGACATGGTGGCAGAACACGTGACTTGCTTTCTAATCAAAAGAATAGGGCAAAAGTGATGGAATGTCATTGCCATAATTAGGACTCATTATATAAATCTGCATCTTAGCAGATTGGAGAGAAAGGCTTCCCTGCTGGTCTTGAAGAAGCAAATAGCCATACTGTAAACTGCCTACAGAGATAGCCATATGGTCAGGGAACAATGCGCAACTTCTAGGATGTGAGGGTGGCCTTCAGGCAACAGTCAGCAAGAAGGTGGGGCCCTCCATCCCAAAGATGCAAGGCAATCCATTCTGCCAACAATGTGAATGAGCTCGGGACCAGAATCTTCTCCAGTCCAACCTTCAGAGGAGAATGCAGCCCAGTCAACACCGTAACTGCAGCCCCGCGAGATTCTGAGCACAGAACTCGGCCAAACTGTACCTGGACTTACAGCCCATGGAAACTGAGATAATAAATGTGTATTATTTTAAGCCACTAAGTTTGTGACAATTTGTAGGCAGCAATATAAAAGTAATACAAAAGCCCTTCACTACTTATTCAGAGGTTTCCTGACTCTTACCTAATATCCAATACAGAGGCTTATTAGTTCTTATTCAATACCTAAATTTGTGTGTATATTTTTCTGGAACACAACGAGTAAGAAACGTAGTACTAAAAAGACATACCCATTAAGAACAGACCCTCTATGAAAGAGATTCTGCCTGTAGGCAAGGTGCTATAATTAGTCTTTGACACACGGTGGGTACTCAAAGAACATTTAATGGATGCATCAAAAAAAGGTGAGAAAAACAGAAAATACATATAAAATTCAAAATAATAGTGACTACCATTACTGAAAACTCAGCACGCACCAGGCACAATGCTAGGGAGTTTATATACATGTATGTTTCCTCTTCACTGGAGGTATAACAAGCTGGTTATTTTCATTATTATTGATTGGGTTTTTGAGATATCACAGATAGGCAAGCCCAACCTACAACTTGTAACCCACTGCTTTTTTTTTTTTTTTTAATGTTTATTTACTTTTGAGACAGAGAGAGCCAGAGCATGAGCAGGGGAGGGGCAGAGACAAGGAGTCACAGAATCCAAAGCAGATTCTGCTCCAGACTCCGAGCTGTCAGCACAGAACCCACCGCAGGGCTCAAACCCATGAACTATGGGATCGTGACCTGAGCCAAAGTCAGATATTTAACCAACTGAGCCACCCAGGCACCCCTGTAACCCACTGCATTTTATGATCTTTCATATCATTAGAACATCGGCATCATGACTGAAACCCATATTTAAGAATGTACCCAACACTGATAAGGTGTTCAGTCAACTGGTATCAGACCCTACTATTAACTGTGAAAAGCAAATGTGACGGGCCAGAGTGAGAGGAGGATGAGCTCTGAGCTGCACGGATGCCTGATGTGACACCACAAATTCACATGCCTGCAAACCACCAGTGATTCTGGCAAAGGCACCTTTTCTCTTCAAAGTGCTTCGAACAGCATGGCAACACATCAAATCACTGAGACCAAAAGGTGGTTTCATCTTTCCCAGCAAAGAACCTATTGGCATAATAAATTCAGAAACATGAAGGGCTCTTCCAAAAAAGTCAGCTTCTGAGGAGATCATCATTGTGACAAACGTTCAAGAAGGAGAGAGCGCGTGAGGGGGTCGCTAAGTGGGGGGACCAGGGCTGGGGTAAGGTAAGTGAGGCAGTTACCTTGGGTGCAAAGTTTAAGGGGTGCCAAAAAATTTAGGACTAGAATAGATAAGTAATAAAATATAAATAAAATACACATTAAATATTCAATGCAATAATAAATATATACAAAAAACATAAATAAAATTACGGTATTTTAATGCAATGCTTTCCAAAATCAACGTGAAAAAAATTCATGGTAAACAAAATACTCAAATAAAAAAAAAAAAGCTGTGGTTGATTGTTCATTTCGAGACCCTGTGTCACTGTGCAATAGGAATTGTCCCTCCTGGTCAGCCCGCAGTTCCTACACCCACAGGGTCATCACGTCCCCCCAGCGGGCTGGTTAATGAGGGTTGACGATGGCCTGCAAACAGACTGGACAATGCAGAGCTTTTACTAAGTCTCCCACTTGGCTCAGGATATGGGAAGATAGTTTGATAAGGGCATATAGGGGCACACATTTTTCCTTTTTCCGATATGGCTCTGATCCTCGCAAAGAGAAACTGTCACAACTACCTTTTCCCCGGGCCAGTATGTCATTTGTGATCAAAGACTTCTATCTTCCAGGTGCCTGGGTGGCTCAGTCAGTTGAGCATCCGACTTTGGCTCAGGTCATGATCTTGCTGTCTGTGAGTTCGAGCCCCATGTCGGGCTCTGTGCAGACAGTTCAGAGCCTGGAGCCTGCTTCCAATTCTGTGTCTCCCTCTCTCTCTGCCCCTCCCCTGCTTGTACTCCATCTTTCTCTCTCTCAAACATAAATAAACATTGAAAAAAAATTTTTTTAATTTCTATCTTCATAAACACTGAATGGCCAAACATAATGAACATAATTTTGAGCTTGGTTTGAAAATTTGAAAATTCTGCAATGTAACAAATGTCTACACTTGCTGAAGGTAATGTACCAGGAAATGTACCAGGAAAGGAAAAAGGGGATTTTCAGTGTAAAGGTCAACAAATTCCCATTATAAAATGTCTCTGTTAAGCCAGCCCCGATTAAAAAAAAAAAAAAGTTCCTCCAAAGTTTCCACACGTTTTATTTATTTTTTTTTAAATTTTTTTTTCAACGTTTATTTATTTTTGGGACAGAGAGAGACAGAGCATGAACGGGGGAGGGGCAGAGAGAGAGGGAGACACAGAATCAGAAACAGGCTCCAGGCTCCGAGCCATCAGCCCAGAGCCTGACGCGGGGCTCGAACTCACGGACCGCGAGATCGTGACCTGGCTGAAGTCGGACGCTTAACCGACTGCGCCACCCAGGCGCCCCTCCACACGTTTTATTTACAAGTTCATCACACATATATACTGAACAATCTGCAGTCAGAACGCTTGGATTCAACCCCTGACTACCACGTATGAGCTGTGTGACCTTGGGCAAGTGCCTTAACTTTTCTGAGCTGAGAAACAGAGGATGATCATCATCTCTACTTCACAGTGTTGTCATGAGGAGGACCCAATGAACAGATAGGCTTGAAGCACTCAGGACAGAGCCCAACACAGAGCGAGCCCCTGACAAATGTGAGCCGTGTTGACAAGGGCACGAGTTTGGTCTTCATATTTAACACATATTTAGAAAGACTTTTCCCTTTGATTTTCTTTTCAGTTACATTTGTCACCACTTTGGACAAAATCACGGTTGAGAAAGGCTACAATTTATAAATAAAGCATCTCTAAAAATAAGGGTTTGACTTACATCTTACAATTCTCTGGGGTCATAAAACAGGCTGGCCAGCAGCTGACCCTGGTTTAGATAGCTAAAGTACAGGAAAGTGGGCTTTCTATTCAAAAGCACAGTGGCAAATATTGTAGGGCTACAGAGTTGCCAGATTTAGCAAATCAAAATAGAGGACATCTAGTCAAATGTGAGTTTTGGATAAATGAATCGGGTTTGTTTTGTTTTGTTTTGTTTTGTTTTTTTAGCATATGTCCCAAATATTGCATGGGACATCCTTAAACTAGAAAATATCATTCATCATGGCACCTGGGTGGCTCAGTCAGTTGAACGTCCAACTCTTGGTTTCGGCTCAGGTGGTGATCTCACTGTTTGTGAGTTTGAGCCCCAAGTCAAGCCCCACGACAACATCAGAGCACCTGCTTGGGATTCTCTTCCTCTTTCTCTGCCCCTCCCCTGCTCGTTCTCACTCTCTCGCTCTCAAAATAAATAAATAAACCTTAAAAAAAAATTAGGGGTGCCTGGATGGCTCAGTTGGTTAAACGTCTGACTTTGGCTCAGGTCATGATCTCACATCTCGTGAGTTTGAGCCCCACGTCGGGCTCTGCGCGGACAGCTCAGAGCCTGGAGCCTGCTTCAGATTCTGTGTCTCCCTCTCTCTGCCCCTCCCCTGCTTGCACTCTGTCTCCCTCTCTGTCCCTCTCTGCCACGCTCTCTCTTTCTCTCAAAAATAAACATTTAAAAAAATTTTTTAGGGGCGCCTGGATGGCGCAGTCGGTTAAGTGTCCGACTTCAGCCAGGTCACGATCTCACGGTCCGTGAGTTCGAGCCCCGCGTCGGGCTCTGGGCTGATGGCTCGGAGCCTGGAGCCTGTTTCCGATTCTGTGTCTCCCTCTCTCTCTGCCCCTCCCCCATTCATGCTCTGTCTCTCTCTGTCCCAAAAATAAATAAACGTTAAAAAAAAAATTAAAAAAAAAAGAATTACAAAAAAAAAAACTGTAGACTGTCTTTTAAAAAACAGAAAACAGACTAGTGGCATCATAATCCCCTCCCTCTACTAAACATACAGAGCTTCCATATACTGGGAGGAGGGAAAAATTATTAGTCACATTTTATGAACGAGAAAACAGTTGTTTAAGGATGTCAAATGGCTTAGCCAAGGTCACAGAGCTGGTAAATGGCAGATCCTGAACTCAAACCCAGCTGTGTTGAACCCTAAAGATTAATGCTCCCAGGCCCTGGACCGGTGTTTTTTCCAACCTTGCTACCTGCTTACCACCTTTCTGACCTTTGCCCCAGCCACTGCTGTTTATTTAAAATCAGTGATTTTCGGCGTGCCTGGGTGGCTCAGTCGGTTGTGTTCGATTTCAGCTCAGGTCATGATCTCACGGTTTGTGACTTGGAGCCCCACTTCAGGCTCTGAGCTGTCACACAGAGCCTGGAGCTTGCTTCAGATTCTGTGTCTCCCTCTCCCGCTCTCTGCCCTCCCCTGCTTGTGCTCTCTCTCTCTCTCTCTCTACGATAAATAAACAAACTTTAAAAAATTAAATAAATAAAATCAGTGATTTTTACGTCTGTCAAATTTGTACTCAAGCTAATGAAGACCTGCTATCACGACTCATGTTAGCGCTATCCTACATCTGAAGAGCCATAATTTTGATGTGCTAGTTATGTATGTTCTAACACAAATAAAATGGAACACATAGCTATTAAAATGCAAAATGTTTTGCTCACATGCCACACGCAGCCCCAAATCACCGTGTGCGCACCAGTGGTCAATGCAACTTACTCTGGGACACTCAGAACTCCAGAAGCAGCAAAAGCGATGCAGGAGGGCAGGTGTTCAGAGGAGGAAGGAGAAAAGGCTTCTTCACAGGCTATGTACCATAGCTACGGTACACGAGCAATGGAAAATTAGGCAGAACCGAGAACTACTGTGAATGTATTCTCCTCCCAAAAAGGACAGCACCTTGTAGCAGAAAAACACATTATGCGGAAGAGCCAGGTGACAAGGGTCGGAATCACAGCACTGCCTTATGCCTGGGGACGAGACACGGAGCCATAATGAAAGGAAAATACTAAATAAAATAACCACAAAGGACAAACCATACACCCTTGTCTTTCTGAAGAGATTTGGACTAAATTACACCAAGTTTCCCTTTTTCTGATCTGATCCCATGATTTAAAAAGTAGGAAGATAGTATGTCATAATTAGTAATAAAAAAGCAATAGGGTGACCATGATCATAATTAACATTCATTCATTCATTCCACAAATATTTACTGAGTACCTACAATGTGCCAGGCACTGTTCCAGGATGATACACATTTAAAAATCAATTGCCTTCAACTTATAGAATTATTGAATCATTGTATCGCCCACCGGAAACTAATATAACACTGTATGTTAATTATACTGGAATTAAACTTTTTAAAAATCACTTGCCTTCACACAGCTTCTACCTTGGGCAGGGATAAGCTTTGGGTGTGTCCACGATCATCTCACTGACTCTTACAGCAGTGGTTCTCAAAGGTTAGGGCAGACCAAATCCCTTGGAGGACTGGTTAAAACACAGATCGCCGCCCCACTCTAGAGTTGCTGATTCAGTAAGTCTGGGGTGGGATCTGAAAAATCTGTGTTTCTAACAAGTGCCCAGCTGATACTAATTCACGCTGCTGGCCGGGGACCTCCCTCAGAGAGCCACTGCCCTTCCACAATTCTATGAGGCAGGTACTTTTATTTTCCTCGTTGGGCAGATAGGGAAACTGAGGCTCAGAGAGGTTAAATTACCCGCTCAGCTTAACACAGGAAGTGACCACACCAAGATTCATGCTTGGTTCTTTCTGACTCCATCTATGAGATTAGCCACCATGATTTGTCTTTGTTCAGGATGGGGAGCCCTGCCACACTGATGCAGCAGAGACTGAACAGGTGTGCTTTCTTTAGCCAGAATTTCTAAAATTCAAAGAAATGAGTCCTCCGCCCTGTGAAGCTGGATGTGCCAGATCTGGGAGCTCAAGACAGCGCTCGCCAGGCACCTCAGGTGAGATCTGGTCTCCAGGTAAATGCACAACAGCTGCACCTCTCTCCCAACACCCTCTGCTAACTAATCTGCAGGGCTGGACTGACGTCAGCCCCAATGGAAACTGCTCTCCTGCCCTGACCTGTTTAGAGATTAAGAGAACACAGAACACAGAGAGAGAGAGAAAATATCAGAAAAAGTGAATGGAAAAATCTGCAAGCAAACCAGCTACCTCTAAGAGGGCAAGGTTAAAGTAAGTTGACCTCACAGGGTTTCGTCATGAAATTCAAAGGAAGAGAAATTAATGTGATAGCTTTCCAGAAGTATCTGGAGGGGGGATTTTAGCCACATCTTTCCTGCATTAAAAAAAAAAAAAAAAAAAAAAAAAAAGCATGTTTCCTTTTGTCTTCCTATAAAGCGATATAACACTGGCATTATAATCATCCTTTCACTGACCCTCTTTGGGAGCTGATGCCTTACTGAGAAGGTATTCAATATAATCATACTACTTGTCTTCTAGAGAGAAAGAATCAGGTGGAAGCTCCTGGTGAGACCCGGAAAACACTGAAGATTCAGGTTGGGTAAAAGTGAAGTGACAATTAGTTCCCAAGAAAGAAGAAGGTAATAAGAAAAAAAACAAAAAGCAAGACATCAGGGGTGGGTATTTGCAAGACAGTGGCTGACAGCAATCAATCTACAGCGTGTCTTCAAAACCTTCAGTCTAGTACGTGTGGAAATGAAAGCAATTCACCAATGGAAAAGCGAAGCACAGAACAGATTTCCGTGAGCTTGTCGTATATCCATTTACACACATTTCCAAATAAATATCGGGAACAAATAACTAGAAGACTCGTGAACTTTGGCTCTGTTCACGCTTGTTTGCGAGACTCATTATCTACCGAGTTGAGCTTTCTTCTGGATTACATTTTCAAATGCACTGGCAGGTTTTCTGAGCGAGGCTGCTTTGTGAGAAAAACAAGGCTTCTAAAATCTGAACAAATGAGAAATACACACCCACCTTCACCTTTAAGGGAAATCATCAAGGCAAAATATTCCCAAGCACCCAGCCTCAGTAGTAGAACCGTAAACGGAAGCACGATTCATGAAATTTGCCCTACCTGGAGGATGTCTACGGTGTAGCTCTTAAGTATCACTATGACGCAAATACATAAAGACAGGACTCAATCTCTGGGATCTGAATAGAGAATTCATAGAATTCTGAGGCCAAAGAGACTTCGATGTCTGCTCTGATTCACACAGGAACGGAGGATCCTACTGTCTTAAGTCATACACTACCATACACAAACAAACCTTCCAACACCACCCGGAGAAAAGCTATCTACTCTGAATAGGTCACACTCGGGTTTCCACACCAAGTTGCAGGCTATTCATTCGAGCTGTTCAGGCAATGAGGCAGTTGAGCAATGAAACGTCTCAATTCCAGTATTTAATTCACTGTGGCCTTCGATATTTAGACTATCGAAACGAAAAGTGAGCCAACCCAATTTTGCAGGTAAGGAAAGTAAGACGTGGAAGAGGGGCATGACGTGCAAAGCCAAGAAGCAAGTTAGTCTCAGCATCAAGGCTCAAACGTGGTTTTGACTCCCAAGACCAAGAAGCACGGCCTTCTACTCACGGTTTTCAAACTGGGTTCCATGGACCCCTCAGGGGTTCCATGCAGAGTCTAAAAGGCAGGATTCCAGTATCCTAGTAGTGGTACTTTACCTACTTTCTGTGTTCGAATCTTTGTAAGGTCTCACTTAGAAAGAGGGACTTCACCGCCTGAACAAGATCTGGACATCACTACCCCTACTGTTGTCTTTTATCAAACAAATTTCCTCCCTACCAGGTCTAAGTTACCTGACCTCGTTTACCAAAAGGACAGTGGCAAAGCCTCTCCAGGTCCCCTTCCACAGCCCCCAAACCCGGCTCCTATGTTTTTTTAACTGGCTTTATCCTCCAGCACAATTACCTGAGATGCCATTTCCCAAAGTGTAGTATGTGTGCACCTGTTAATATCAGGGAATACTGTTGCTGGAATGTGCACATGGTATTAAATAATCCCGAATCACGTGGTGTGAAAGTTACTCCCTTTTCTAATTCTTTTGCCCTTACATCAAGTTTATACCAAGAAAGCCTCAGTTTAGTGCTATTATACCCTTAACAACTCCCCAGTGGTTGCTTTGTACTTATTCCTGCAAAAGGCTCAGGAAGGCAGGTTTGAATAATGCTCCTGCCCTCAGAGGGCATACCCCAGCCATGGCAATATTTTCTACATTATCACAATTTAAACTTCCATCGCTTTTAGAAAAGCTTCAAGATTTTACAAGATCCCTTAGAGACAACTAGAGGAATGCTCTGAGTGCCACGGGCAGGGCCAAAGCTTCACCTGTATCCTCTTATTATGGGACACAGTGTTATATAGCACCATGGGATTCTTGAAAGGAGGCTCTGAAGTGTGTTTCTTTGGGAAATCTTTCTTCTTCAAATGTCAGTTTAAAAGGCAGGCATGAGTTGAGCAGGAAGCACACCACAGTGTGATCCTAAGAAAACAGGTGGGCACCTGTATGTTCATCTCTGCTGCTTCGTCCCTAGCAAAGGGAAGGATCATTCACAAAGACCAGAGGGCACACTGCCTCCTATAACTGATCAGGTTTGAAATTCACTACCGACACTCCTGCCACATAGGCCCCATAGGCCCCACTAGACGAAGCGGTTGTAGCAGTCACGACTTTGTCTTTAACATGCCATGTGTTTCTACACTTCCATGAATCAGTCATGCCTGATGAACTTCTATGCATCCTTCAAAACCCAGTTGAAGGTTATCTCCTGTTAAATCTTCTCTATGGTAGATTATTGATTGGCAGACATTCTCTCTCTCTCTCTCTCTCTCTCTCTCTCTCTCCACTCTCTCTCTCTTTTATACACACAAACGGAGAACAATCCCCCTACCCCATTAATGACGGGCTTGGTCACGTGACTTGCTCTGGCCAATGGAATGTGAATTGATACGATGTTTGCCACACTGAGCATACACCTAGCTCGGTTCGGCCTCTTGTACCCCTGTGATCTGTCATGAGAAGATGCCCAGGCAGCTGCTGTTCATACAACCTGGGTCCCAGAAGGAGAGTCCCATGAAGCAGACTTGAACCCAAGCCACAGCCTTCCAGCACGGCTGCTGTACTGACTCACAGACTAATGAGCAAGAAATGAGAGTGTCTGTTGTAGTAATCGCTGAAACTGCAGACTGTTTGTTTCTGCAGCAAAAGCTGACTAATACATTCTCCGAGCAAGACCTCCCTCCTCTGCTTATCACAGTTCTTGAATGTAGAACTCTCAAGAACTTGGTTGGAGAAGCAAGGACTTCTTATCACACTTTAAATTTTTTTCTTTACAAGTCCATGTCCTCATGAGCTAGTTAATTCCTTGAAGACAGGAACCATAGCTCTTCCAGAAATACGCTATTCAATACACTTGCTGAATACATTGTAGTACCGACCAGACAAATACGATTCACAGCGATCGCAAACTCTCCATCACTACAACCATAAGTAGCTCACACGGGAAATTTTAAAACCCACCATATTGCTTGGCAAGAAGCCAGGGCTTGGGGCACCTGGGTGGCTCAGTCAGTTAAGCATCTGACTCTTGATTTTGGCTCAGGTCATGATCCCACAGTTAGTGAGTTCAAGCCCCACATTGGGCTCTGCACCGGCAGCATGGAGTCTGCTTGGGATTCCCTCTCTCCCTCTCCTTCTGCCCCTCCCCCGCTTGCTCTCTATCCCTGTCTCTCCCTCAAAAATAAATAAACATTAAAAAAAAAAAAAAAGCTAGGGCTTATGCTTCTTAGACCAAGAGGACCAACTGTCCAGAGCCTTGAAGCCAGAAATGATGAGCTCAGACATCTGATGCCATCTCAAAAGGCCATGTGAATCGTTAGTCACTGTATCGTATGTGATAAACATGTTGCTTTTCCAAGTGAAAACATTTAAAATATACATCCAATTTGCATAATTCTGTTTGGGCCTTTCCTAACGAAAAGAACAGAAGTGGGCTAGGCCTCTCTCAACCCCTGGGAGGTGACGCAATAAACAACACTCTTAGATTTCTGATGCCGTTATGTACTGAATATGAAAATTAACTTCTCCCAAGATCTAATTAAGCAGCCACGCTGAGTGGGAAAAGCTACTTTGCTGGTATTTAGCTGTTTGGATCTTGAACCTTGCTTGGTCCTGTACCTTGGCTTCCTCGTTAAAATAAAAGTAGAGATTAATATTATTCAAATGATGGTACATTATATTGTTCTGGGAAACAAAAATAATATACCTGTGGCCTTCAGACCATTTGGAACCCTGGACACTTACGGCAAAACCTTGTCAGTATAGAAGGATTGCGTTCTAATGAATGCCCTTATGGAAAACTGTCGTTCCGTTTGTCCACAGGGATTTAAAGTTGTCTGAGAGGGTTTTTTTAATGTTGATTTATTTTTGAGACAGAGAGAGCACAAGTGAGGGGCGGGCAGAGAGAGAGGGAAACAGAATCGGAAGCAGGCTCCAGGCTCTGAGCTGTCAGCGCAGAGCCCGATGTGGGGCTCAAATCCATGAACTGTGACATCATGACCTGAGCCGAAGCAGGACGCTTAACTGACCAAGCCACCCAGGCGCCCCACTGTCTGAGAGTTTTGAAATGATACAGAAATGCTAATAAGGTAAGGTCAAGCCAATGTAGATGACCCCGATACATAAAGAGGAAAAAACAAATACCAAACCTGTCTCAGCGAAGGCTTTCGGGTGGTGGGATTATGGAACTGTTTTGTACCTCTTAACACTTTTGCATACTGTCTAAATGTTCGACAAGGAGCCAGATTTTAAAACACAAAGTAGAGAGAAAAGCTCAACACTCCAGAGGGCAGAATTTTCTCTGATCGCGGCTCTTTGAATGTTGTATTTCAGGAAGAGAGCAATCGGGGGCCTGTAAAGATAGTGAAATGACAGCTAGGGAGGCTTACCTAGTTAAAAAAAATTCATTGGCAGTCAGTCCCCTCAGGGCAGACACTGTTTCCAGCAGTCCTGAAAACAGTTTGTTCCAAATTAACCTTTTGATAGGAGTCTCCAGCGGGCCCAGAGGTGAGAGGCCCTACCCGGGGCAGGGGAGCCGAGCCCGGGAATAAAGATGGGGTGCCTGTGACATCTTTGACTAGACAATGAATGGCATCTCTTGACCCCTCGCTGAGGCAGCTTCAGAAGCAGAGTGCTTGATCCCCAGGGGGCCCGAAAGGAGAAACATCCCTGGGATTCGTACAGTGAGTTTCTAGACCAGGACGCAGGGACCTGGTTTCTTTCTGCTGTGAGCCGCTCACATGTCAGGGGGTTGGGGGAGCTTCGAAATCCCCCCAAGGAAGCAGTCACCACCACCAAGTGCCACGCCGCCCCCCCCCACGGGTCTTCCACTTAAATCTGTCTGTCCTACTGCAGTGGGTTGAATAGTGTCTCCCCAAAATTCACGTCCCCCTGGGACCTCAGGGTGTGACCTTCTTTGGAAATAGGATCTCTGCAGACGTAACTAAGGCAAGACTTGAGAGGAGGTCATATTAAATTGGAGTGGGCCCTAAATCCGATGAGAGTGTCCTTATAAAAGACAAAACTAGGACACACAGAGGGAAGAAGGCCATATGAAGATGGAAGGGGGGAGGGGAGGGAGACTACAGGGATGCGGCCACCAACCACGGGAGCCACCAGGAGCCGGAAGGGGCAAGGAAGGATCCTCCCTCTACAGCTTCTGGAAGGAGGCGGGCCCTGCTGGCAGCTGGCATCAGCCTTCTGGCCTCCAGAACCGTGAGAGAACACATTTCCAGCATATTCACCACCTGGCCTGTGGAATTTTGTTTTCGCAGCCCCGGGAAACTAACGCACCTACCTTCACCCGTGTTCTCCGCCCCTGCCTCTTGAAACTGGCTCTTAACCACCTGTGACCATCTCCTGTGACTTTTCTTCTTTGTCCCTCTTTTTACTCTCAGTGGGGCCACCGGCTCCAAAAAGGTCCTGAGCCGGTCCTGCCACTTACTGGCCGTGTGGCTCTGGACATCAGACTCTCGGTGCATCAGATGTCCCATCTGCAAACTGGGATGAATGGGATACTGGCATTCACTGTCACTGGGGGGGAGCGGGCGGGGGCGGTTGGGGAGTCAAAGAAGTAATCCATGCAAAGCACTTCGGCACACTGGACACTTGGGAAACACTCAACTGACTTTACCTGTGGGAATCTGCAGTGCTTTTCCTCAGCTGCTTATGGCCCTTTTATCGGCACTCCCTCCTGGGTCCATCTGCACAGCCGTGGACAAAAGCAGAACCAAGAGAACAGTGAAGGATTCTGGGCTCCCCGGAAGGATGTAGAGAAATTCACGGGTACTAAATGCCAAATCCCAGAGATGTTACCCACGTTAGAGTTTGCAAACCACTTCCACTCTGTGTGATCTGTTTGATTCTCGTCATGACTTCGTGGAGTAGAAGGCTTCCCCCCCGTCGTATGGATAAAGAAAACAAAAGCTCAGATTGTTGAATTCACGCTCAACTAACGTTTATGGCCATTCCTCTGCTTTCTTGCAAGTCGGATTTGTAATATCACAAAGAGATTATAAGATCTCTGATTTCTCTCCCCTTCCATCCCTGCGCCTGTCTCCGTGGCTGGCAATACCAAGTGCTTTGCTATTTAGTAGTCGTGCTTTGACACTGCTTCGATGAAAGTGGCAGGTGAGCCACGTTCATACGCGTAAGCTAAATACAGTGTGGAGTTAGGGATGGACCCACGTGTGGAGGGCTGTGGGTCAGCAGAACATCTCAGAGAGACAAGACCATGCGGTGAGAATCGGCGACATCCCATGTCAGCTGGGGTACAAGGTCATACAAAACCACTACTGTCCCAGGAATAGTCTGTGTCTGCAGTGAATTTTTTCCTCACCCAGAACCAAGATTCCGGGTCTGACAAGCCCCTCAAGGAGACATGAGGGCAGGGAACTTTGAGCCAAGATGACCACGCATTCATTCTTCTAAGCAATATGCAATGACATGCTTGCATGTATTGTGTATGCATACCTGCCAGGCAGGGGGGAAATAGTGGTAACCAACACTGATGTGACCACTGCTGTGAGGCTGACCTCACAGGCTAAACTTTCCCCAGGGAATCCGGGGAAAACTGTCATATCTGCGTGTTCATGGATCCTGACAAATTTAGAAGCTCTGGCCTGCGATATATCCGTAAAAGTTTTCCTGTTTTTATTTTCGAGACCTGATTCAAAGATCTCTTCCTCCTTGAAGCTTCTCCAAGACTTGAAGAAGATCAACGATCTCTTGCCTACACACCCGGAACACCCTCCCACCATCTAAACGCCCCCCACCCCCGCAGAATTACCAAAACCTTCCCTATCACTAAGCAGACTTTGAGGAAATGGCCAATTTATGACTTTGCCAGGTGAATGATTAGCAAGTAATTCCACTACCACTTCTTTTTCCCCCAACCCCACGTATCCTGATACTGTCCACGTTAGTGCTGCTCAACCTAGGATACGTGGAAACTTGAGGGTCCTCGGGTGAGTTCTCAGAATTCTCCATAAGTTCCATACAGGAAGTTTATGAGTTTTCACTTCAAAGGTAATTTTTAAAAACGGAACATAGAATATACACCTGCTGGATGATCTGGAGGCCCACTTTATAAACCAGTCCTCCCCGGCAAGTTTAATGCCTGTAATTTATGAGCCTTTGGTGCCGGGTTGTTTTACTTTAATTATTACAAGCTAATGAAAACAGATAATGGGTCCCCCCCCCCCCCCGCCCCCGCCAGTAAAAGCCAAATGAGGTCATGCCTACCACTCCTCCTTCCTTGTACTACAGGAGCACAAAGCCACCAAGGGCACACACACAAGGCTCACCAAAGACAAAACAACCTGTGTGAGGGTAGGTGATGTCTTGTGCAAGTTTTACTGAGTGACTGACTTCCAGTAAAATATCATTGACGTTATCCATTGGAATGTACTGGGCTTGCAAAATAGTTTGCATTTAACTTTTGCAAATTTCTTTTGCCTTCATAACTGTTTAACATCTATAAACAAAAGGCTTTTATACATAAGTTTCTGTAGGGATTCTCCATATGGGCACTACTGATATTTGGGGCCAGACAATTCTTTTTTTTTTTTTTTTTTAATTTTTTGATGTTTATTTATTTTTGAGAGAGAGAGAGAGATTGGGGGAGGGGCAGAGAGAGAGAGGAGGAGACACAGAATCCAAAGCAGGCTCCAGGCTCTGAGCTGTCAGCACAGAGCCCAATGTGGGGCTGGAACTCACCAACCACAAGATCATGACCTGAGCCGAAGTCAGACATTAATCAACTGACCCACACGCCCACACGCCCCTGGGCCAGACAATTCTTTGTTGTGGGGGCCATCCTATGCATTACAGGATGTTGGTCAGCATCCCCTGGCCTTTACTCTCTAGATGCTGGTGGCACAACATGGTCCCCAAAATCATAACAACCAAAAATGTCTCCAGACATTGCCAAATGACCTCTGGGAGGGAGCAGGAGCAGATTCATTGCTGGTTGAGAACCAGTCTGATGTTGGAAGAGATTTAAGCAGCATTAAAATAATTAAGTCTATATAACATATCTAAAAGTCTTTTTTTTTTTCCCTTTATAAGAGGAATATTCTTTGGGTTTGAGAAACCCCAACTGACACGGTAGCAGCACCCACGGACGAACATATCTGTGGGTCTACCGAAATATAATCAATACACTGAATCCTTATATCCTTATATGGCCTGTGTCCTTCTCTCCCCAGCAGCAGAGAATGAAAATGGACCATTCACAGGCCACATCCAGCCCACAAAAGTGTTCTTTCAATTTTGCATTGGTTTGCAACCTTTAAAAATTGGGAGAAATTAGGGTGCCTGGGTGGCCCAGTCGGTTAAGCACCTGACTCTTGATTTTGGCTCAGGCCATGATCTCACCGCTCCGGAGTTCGAGTCCCGGTTGGGGAGTTCAAGCCCCGTGTCAGGCTCTGCACGGAGCATGGAGCCTGCTTAGGACTCTCTCTCTCTCTCCCTCTCTCTCTCTCTCCCTCTCTGCCCTTCTCCTGCTCATGCTCTTTCTCTCTCAAAATAAATAAGTAAACTTACAAAAATTAGCAGGAATCCCCTAAAATCTGAACGTTTGGCCTCTCTTGAAAGACAACAGAAGATCTGGCAATTCGGAGCCTGCATTTCTGCACAGAAACCTCAGTGGGCACATGGTAGTGGCTGTCCTCCTCTCCCAGCGTGTCCCATCTCCTCCCCACACCCTCACTCCTTATCACCTTACACCCAGTCCAGGGCAACTCCATTAGGAATGGCTTCCTGACTGAAACAGGAGGACTGACAATTGACTCGTGCTGCCCTGGCCTAGCAGGCAAGCTACTGTTATTCAGACTGTAGGTTTATCTCCAGCAACACTGCCCCGTTCATCATCATGGCCTCTTTGGCACCTCTAAGCATTTGACTTTGCAAACGGGAGCCCTACGTGGTGCCTTGGGAAGCATCCTAAGACACACTTGTGATCATGCCAATCTCCTGTTCATGAACTTTCAGTGGCTCCCCATGCCCATCCCACTAAGTATTTAAAGCGCTTGAGAATGGGGCCCCGGTCTTGACGATCAACTCCCACGCAATCCAGCTACAAACCCTGCGCTCCCTTGCCCTGTTTCTTGTTTGCGACCTCTATTCCTTCCCCCTTATCATCTCCTAACGACCTTTCACTACGCATTTCAAATACTGTTTCTTATAAACCTTCTCTGGTCCTTCAAACCAGGCATGCTCCTGCCCCTGCATTGAACAACCCCTGTGCTCTAACTGTAGCTTATTGGTAAACAAGTCCCGGAGGCCCAGGCTGCTCAGCCCCCAACAGTGAAGAGAGATTTGGGATTGCTACCTTGGTCCTAGGCACAGAATTGCTTTGCAGGGCCTTTGTGTCTCTTTGTGGCTATCAACTGCCTTGAACAGAGTAACAGGTGAGAGGAACATTCCAAGGAATGGGTCAGGGTACCCATCAGCTTTAAACGCAATGTGGCGGAAGGCAAATCCTCAGGTAGGCATGTACCAGGCTACCTGTTGCAGCACTGTGTACAATAACAAAACAATTAGAAATGTCCTAAATGGGGGCGCCTGGGTGGCTCGGTCAGTTAAGTGCCCAACTCTTGATCTCAGATCTTGATCTCGGGGTTGTGAGTTCAAGCCTCACATTGGGCTCACAGTGGGTGTGGAGCCTACTTAAAAACAAATAAATAAATAAACCTCGTAAATGACTTTTAATAGGAAAATGGTTAAATAAGCTATTGAACATCCATATGATGGTTGCCATTAGTGCTACTCACTAATTCCTTGTTCATTTCTCATAAAAGACTATACACCTCTCCATGTCCTTTAAAGTAAGGCACGGCCATATGACCTGCTCTAGCCAATGAAACAAGAGTAGAAATGACAGATAACACATCCAAATAGAAGCTTTCAAGAGTCAGTGTGGGAGTTTCTGCCTCAGTGACTGAGAGGCTGAAGCCCCCACCAGCCTAAGCCCACAAGCTCTTGTTACCAGAGACCCCTGCTGACCTGCGCTGAACATACACCATGAGAGGAAAACACACTGTTATTGTGTTAGGCTACTGAAACTTGAGGGTTGTTTGTTACTGCATACCCTCACCCCTGCTGACTGGTATACATTCCACAGAGTATAATGCAGCACTCTAAAGATGGGACTAACACCTATAAACATATATGTGCATAACAACAAAGCCCCAAAATACATGAAATACAAAACTCTCAGAACTGGTGGGAGAAACAATTTGATAATAGTAGTTGAAAGCCCTTTTTCTTTATGTTTATGTATTTTTGAGACAGAGAGAGACAGAACATGACCAGGGGAGGGGGAGAGAGAGAGAGGGAGTCACAGAATCCGAAGCAGTCTCCAGGTTCTGAGCTGTCAGCATAGAGCCCGATGCGGGGCTTGACTCGTCAACTGTGAGATCATGACCTGAGCCGAAGTCGGACGCTCAACCAACTGAACCACCCAGGCACCCCACTAGTTGAATACTCTTTATACTCTAAATATTTAATAATACTTTAATATTCCACTCCCAATAAACAATAGAAGAAATACACAAAATCAGCAAAAACAGAGATTCTTGAAAAAGAAGGAATGATAGGGAATATTACTAAGTGAAAAAAGAGAATTACAGAATGACGTACATAGTAAATGTGTAAAATATGTATTTTTACACAAAACGATGTATATGCAAATACACAGAAAACAGTCTAGAAGGATACACAGCAAACTGGCAATGCTGGTTAATTTGGGGGAGCAGGGAGTAAGCCCCCAGAATTGGAAGGGTGGTCAAGGATATTTTAGTGCTTGCTTTCTGTAATATTCTAATTTTCAACCAGGAGAATGAGTCATGCATTCTATCAGTACTTTTTAATGACTTAAATGATAAAAAATAATAAAGGAGGTTCTATGACGGTGGATTTGACCTGGAATCAAGAATAATAACGGGCGCCTGGGTGGCTCAGTCGGTTGAGTGGCCGACTTCAGCTCATGATCTCGCGGTCTGTGAGTTCTAGCCCCGCATCAGGCTCTGTGCCGACAGCCTGGAGCCTGGAACCTGCTTCCGATTCTGTGTCTCCCTCTCTCTCTGCCCCTCCCCTACTCATGCTCTGTCTCTCTCTCTCTGTCAAAAATAAACATTAAATAATAATAATAAGAGCATTGCCTATACTGAAATAGAATAGATCAATAATAGTAATGCATTGGTGCCATTTACTGAGCACTTACTATAGGCCAGGCACTAAACCAACTACTTCATATGCATTTAACTTGAAACCTCACAAGAGCCTCCTGAGACAGGTGCAGTTATGATTTTCAATTTTTAAATAAAGAAAGAGCATCTCAGGGAGGTGAAACGCCTTTCCTACACTTACATCCCATAATGCAGTCTCTTAACTTTAGTAAATAAACTCGGTGCTTAGGGTGGGCATGGCAAGTTCCCAGAGGGGCTGCTCACAGCACAGAACGGGGTGGAGGGGAGGAAGGACTGGAGCACAGAGCAGCAGTGTTTCTGGGGAGCCTGGGTGGCTCAGCCGGGGAGCGTCCGACTTCGGCTCAGGTCACGATCTCACGGTTCATGAGTTCAAGCCCCACACTGGGCTCGCTGCTGTGAGCCTGTCAGTGCAGAGCCTGCTTCAGATCCTCTGTCCCACATCTCTCTCCCCCTCCCCCACTTGCATTCCCCCCAAAATTAAATATTAAAGAGGGGGAAAAAATAGAAACAGAGTTTCTGAATTTAGGGCCGACCTGGCTTCAAAACGGATTTTCAGACAACAGGTAGCAAAGTGCTAGGAGGGCAAACTTATGAAACTGTGGATGCACCGCAGGGAGACACACAACAACCCTTCTCATTTAATTACAGCTACTTAGGTCCTGTCCTTACTCCTGATGCCACTGTTTTATTTCTCTTTGAGAGGCAGTTAACAGTGGAGTGGTCTAGCTCAGAGACCCCGGTGCCTGAGTATGAATCCTGGCTGCTATTCATTCACTGTGTGACTTTAACTTTTGATTTAACCTCTCTGGGCCTCAGTTTCCTCCTCTGTAAAATGAGTATGACAATCAGGCCTCCCTCAAATGGTGGTTGTGATGATCACATGAGCCGATATGTGTAAAATCTTCAGAACAGCACTGGGCACATTAAATACTAAGTGCTGGCTGCTGCCACCGCTATTCTCAATTGCACAAATGCCACCCGTGATGTCTGGCACATGATAAATGCTCAGAAATATTAAGAAGTTGAATGAGGCTGTCGTTGAGGCCACACAGTGAGACCTTATCACAAAGAAACTTTTAGAGGCACTTCTAACCAAGGCGGTCAGCGCACAGGCTTTAGAGTCAGGAAGTCCTAGACTCTGCCACTAACAGGCTGTGTGCCTCTGGGTAGGTTGCTTCACCTCTCTGAACCTCAGCTTACTCATCTGCAAAATGGAGATGTTGATACGATCTGCTCAGAACTGCTGTGAGGGCTAAATTCAATCAATGTTAAGCTCTTTGCACCATGCCTAGCACGTGGCACATACTCATTAAGTGACAGTAATTATTATCAATCACTAAGTCAATACACTGGACTCACTTGACCCTATGCCCTTCCATCAGAAGTAATGTTGTAACGGCATCCACAGAGGAATGCACAGCTAGTAAAGTAGTTTGAACCTTTGAAAATAAGAAGTAATCAGTAAATAGTAGATGCTCTTCTTACATATACGAATGCAAATCCCTGAAGAGTTTAGCAAATGTATGTTTGTGTGACAGCTATTTATGGAGGCTGTATACTTTTATTTGCCTAGAATTTGATGCACTAAATGTAAACAAAGTATGATGGAGACTCTAATAGAAGCACTCCCCAGACAGCAGCCAGGGCTCCTTCCCAAGCTCCTTGGAAGCTTAGCTCCTCTGCAGGCATGTTGATGTGGTATATTTAGGCTGTTAATCACACCCAGAAATGTTCCCACCTATCTGAAGACAGGGCAAACCCAGCGAGTCTCAAATTAGCAACATCCTACAAAATCTCATCAGCCAATCTAATGCAAATGCTTTAACTTCTGCTCAGAGAAATTCTGTGAGAAATTCTCCCGAACCGGCTAAAGTTCATGGCTCAATATCAGCTATGAGGACGATGGAACGAGCCTGTTGGTCAGAGTCTCTGTGGCTGAAGGAGGACACATCAGTCACCTTCGGGTGAATGAAAGCACAGTTTGCACAGACTAGTAGAGTTCCTTAGTTAAAAAAAATCCAAGCAGATCATGTGGTAGGGTGAACAACAGTCCCAAATAAAGAACTTGGGGGAATTTTACATGAGTTTGACTTTGTGTACGTCATTTCTAAAGACCCAGAATTAACAGAGTTCATAGATGTGATGACTGTTGTGCCCGACCAGTGTCTTATTGACAAAGAACTACTATTTCAGAAGCATGGAAACACAAATTAAACACAAGTATTTAGAGCTATAAGAGTAGAAAATATCCATTCTCACTTGGGGAGTCATTCATCTGTCATTATTAAGCCTCCCCCGTCTACCAGACACACAAAAGCATGGTCTCTCCCCTCATGGGGCTTACAATTTTTTGGAGAGGGAGGGGGGGAAAAAAGTGAAGATCAACAAATAAAATACAATTCATCCTTGTTATTCATGGATTTCCTATTGCAGATTTTCCCACTTGCTAAAATGTGTTTGTAACCCCTAAATCAATGCACATGGTGTTTTCAGTCATTTGGGGACATACGCGGAGCAAATAAACAATTTGAGTTGCTCACTGAGGTCAGAGAAAGTGATGATCTGGCCTCCCGTTTCAGCTCTCTTTCTACAGTCTATTTAGAGACACATTTTTGTGCTTTTTTTGTGATTTCACTGTTTAAAAATGGTCCCCAAGCATAGTGGTGACGTGCTGTCTAGTGTTCCTAAGCACAAGAAGGCTGTGATGTGCCTTACAGAGAAAATTTGTGTTACAGAAGCTTCGTTCAAGCATGAGTAACAGTAGTGTTGGCCATGAGTTCAACATTAATGTACATTAAATAAGATGTCTTTAAGCAGAAACACACATAAAACAACGCTGTGTGTTGATCAGTTGGTGAAAACGTGACCAGATTGTTGTAGGAACCCACCCCTGGACCCCCTGGAGCAATGGTTCAGTGCTCATTAATTCAGTGATGACTTTATAGAACATAACGACTACGAATAACGAGAATCGACTGCAACCCAAATCTATAAATGCAATGATGCAAATAACTAAGGTGAAGTAGAAGCAAGGGGTGCCCTACTTTAGATTATTAGAGTATGTAGCGCATAGTGGACTCTAGTTTTCGTGTAAGAAAGAGGTACTATTAATACGTTTTAATATATATATTTGTTTTGTTGACAAAGGCTAAAACTAAAATTTAAAACCTCAGCAAATGAACCTATCTGTATGACAAGTTGGTGACACAGCTAAAGAGAGGAAAAAAAGGTGTTTTTAAAACAGTGTTTTGAGTGTACAGGTATCTAGCAGGAAGTATCCTAATGACCAACAAAATTGCAAAATTATTAATTCTATTAGGTATTACTAAGTATTCCTATTTAAATAGTAACAGTATAAATATTACTATTTTGAAACATATGTAAGTATCCAGGTCAATGTAGTTAGAAACCAAGATGCTTAGCTTAAGAGAAATGAGATACAAATATAAAATCAAAAGTTAAGTAAAATCATAATAATCTTACATTTAAGTTGAAAATATCATTATGATTCATTTTTCTCTTTCTAAAAAAATATGTCTGGAAAAGACATATCTACTACTATCTACATATCTATCTACTGGAATGATAACCCACTAGCAATGAGCACCACTGATGCCCAACTGTGGTTTCTAAATACCATTCTCTCTAAAAAGAATCAGGGCTTCTTCAAGAAACAGCTGATTCCAGAGGTAAGGGGAACAAAATAATCCTGGGACAACTTATTGTACCCAAAGGCATGGAAACCATTCAAGACAACTGAGATGATATCCAAAGAACTTTGGAGGCAACTTAAAGTGGTTCCCAGTAGCCAAAAATGTATATTTTGAGCTTCAAAAAGAGTAATGTCTGTAATGGGTCGAAACATATCAAGTCAATTTTTTTCAATCAATTAACTTATAATAATACTCTTAAGAATCACTGGTCATCTTTGGATGTTGCTGGTGTACCAACTCTATATTTGAAATTTTGGTAGGTAAAGGGAAAGAATAGGCATGTATCCTGCCTTTACATATAAACTGGATTTCAGGGTAATCACAGGTAACCACGAAGGTGATAAACAAAAGTTATTTATAAAGTAATTATAGCTTAAAATACAGAAGGAATGATAGAATTTGGAAAGCATCATACCGCAACCCCTAATGGAATAAGAGATTTAGATACAGTTGTCAGTGGATGCAGTCATTGGGTAAAAGCCTATAGGGACACGTTATAATGGGTAGATCGGGCTGACAACACCTGATCCCGTAGGATCAATCTCAGCATCACCAAAAGTGCAATCTGTGTGCCTTCTGGTGTAAGCATTACAAATCCCAGGATTCTTGCAAAAGAAAAATAAATAAATATGCCCGAACCTAATCAACCGTCTCTAGATTTAGCTATTGTTTGGCAGGAAATATGGGGATACAGGAACAAGGTGAACCATAGAGGCATGGAAAAGCTGTGGGACAAATGATTCCGTTTCTTCAACAAATAAGTGATGTGGGGAAAATAGATGGGACATGTGAAGATTAAGAATTTAAGAGACATATCAACCAAATGCAATGTGACCTCCTCTTATGGATCCTCATCTAAACCAATCACCTGCAAAAGACATTTAAAAAATCTCTGGAGAAATTTGGACATGGGTTGTGTATTAAATTATATTAAGGGGGCGCCTGGGTGGCGCAGTCGGTTAAGCGTCCGACTTCAGCCAGGTCACGATCTCGCGGTCCGTGAGTTCGAGCCCCACGTCAGGCTCTGGGCTGATGGCTCAGAGCCTGGAGCCTGTTTCCGATTCTGTGTCTCCCTCTCTCTCTGCCCCTCCCCCATTCATGCTCTGTCTCTCTCTGTCCCAAAAAAATAAATAAACGTTGAAAAAAAAATTTTTTTTAAATAAATAAATAAATTATATTAAGAAGTTAGGCTTTTTTATTTTGTAAGCTGGGGTAACAGCTTTGTGTTTATATAAAAGTCCTTATGTGAGATGCAGGCTGAAGTATTTACAGATAAAAGTCTATAATTGTAGGGATTTGCTTTAAAATTCTCTCTCAGGGCGCCTGGGTGGTTCAGTTGGTTAAGCGACTGACTCTTGGTTTCTGCTCAGGTCATGATCTCACGGCTCATGAGTCCGAGCCCTGCATCAGGCTCTACTCTGACAGTGCAGAGCCTGCTTGGGATTTTCTCTCTCTCCCTCTCTCTCTGCCCCTCTCACACTCACTTGCTCTCTCTTTCTCTCAAAATAAATACACTTAAAAAATATGTTTATAAATAAAATAGGGGTGCCTGATGGCTCAGTCAGTTAAGCATCTGACTTTGGCTCAGGCCATGATCTCATGGCTCGTGAGTTCAAGCCCCGTGTTGGGCTCTGTGCTGACAGCTCAGAGCCTGGAGCCTGCTTCAGATTCTGTCTCAGTCTCTCTCTGCCCCTTCCCCCACCTCTCTCAAATATAAACATACATTTAAAAAATAAAACAAATAAAAAAATAAAATTCTCTCTCTCTCTCTCTCTCACACACACACACACACACACACACACACACAGTGCTATGGAGACAAGTGAAACAAGATTGCCAGCTATTAAGTATTGTTAAATCTGGATGGTACACAAAAGCTCATTCTACTATTTTTTCCTTTTATATTAAAATTTTCTGTTAAAAAGGACTTCAAAACTAATAAATTGTAGGGGTGCCTGGGTAGCTCAGTCCATTAAGCTCCAACTCTGGATTTCAGCTCAGGTCATGATCTCCCAGTTCATGAGACTGATCCCCACGTGGGGCTGATAGTGTGGAGCCTGCTTGGGATTCTCTGTCTCACTCTCTCTCTGCCCCTCCCCCTGCTCATGCTCTCTCTCTCAAAAGCACCTGGGTGGCTCAGTCAGTTAAGCGTCCAACTTTGGCTCAGGTCATGATCTCCCAGTTTGTGAGTTCAAGCCCTGCATTGGGTTCTGTGCTGACAGCTCAGAGCCTGGAGCCTGCTTTGGATTCTGTATCTTCCCCTCTCTCTCTCTCTCTCTCTCAAAAATAAACATTTTAAAATTTTTAAATAAATATTAAAATAATAATAATAATAGTCTATTGACCTTACTCCTTAAAGGGGAAGAGAGTTCATGCTAATAATTTTTAATGTAGCGGCATATTACATAATAACTACATAATACTGGCAGCAGCCATAAGCTATTCATATCATTGCTTCCTCCATGCCTGGTAGAGGGCTAAGCATTTTATATGTATTATCTCATTAAATCCTAACCCTGAGAGGTAGGTCCTGTGATTATCTGCATTCTACAGATGGAAAAACTGAGACACGGGGCTGTTCATAGACACACAACAAATAAAGAACAAATCTGAGATCCGGATGCAGGCCTGATTCCAAAGTGTGCGCTGATCTACCGTGCGACGTGGGCCAACGCAGCCTTTTCAGAAACGAAGTAATGGCCGCCTGGTGATCTTTCTCGTGTGCGTGTGGAATCGAACAACAGAGAAAAGGGAAGAAAAACCAGCTCTCTCCCCATCCTCGCCTTGGTTTCATACTTAGGGAACCATGCAAAGCTTCACCAGCCCATCATATTTTCTGGAACAAAAACAGAAGTCTTGATAACTTGTTGACAGGGGTGTTATAAGCACCGAACATCGTGTGCAGTGCATGCCCAAGGATGACGAGCACTCCATAATTCCTAATTAGCATCTCTCAATTAGGAGTCTGGAAGCTGCTGCTTTGGAGGTGAATTACGAGTTTGATTTGCATATGTCAGGGCTGCTTTCGATGGAGGAAACAGGTGGGTCTCTCCCAGAAGGGACCCTACTGGTGCCATTTCCAAGAGCACTTTCTGGCACTGAGGAAGTTTCCCTGAACATCCGTTCTCTTCATCATGTGTTTATACCAACCCAGAGGAGAAAAATCACTTAGCAGCCACTGGCAGTGAAAGCCACAGATGGCCTTGCTTTTGGCAGAGGTGGCCCAGTGACCTTCACCACCCACCCTTCCCCGGCAATGTGGAGGCATAATTAAGATCAAAGAGTGCCCCTGGTAAATCGCCCATGGGCAGGCATCCCAGGAGGGACCACAGGGTGGCCTGCAGGAGAGCACATCCCAAGGCTCTAAAATCCTGCTCCTACCAATGACTACCCAGAAAACGTACTTCGTCTCTCAACTGTGGCACCTAGCTCACGATGGCACCTAGCTCACGAGCTACTGTGTGGAGGAAAACAGGGTAACATACGAGAAGCGTTTTACCCAGTCTCCGACACATGGTCAGCATCAAATAACAGCACTGATCACTTATGGGTGATGATTTTGTCACCATTATATTATTAAAAAAAAAAAGAACCAGGCCTTTCTCAGGCACCAAACACTGGTAGTAAAGGCAAGGTAATCAATGCAGTCCCATACAAAATAAGTACCTGGAAAAAGTCATTCTTCCCTTCTTTCAGTCTCCTTATTTTTGTGCTGTAGTAAAAGATACCTAACATAAAATGTACAGTTTTGACCATTTGTAAGTGGACCGTTCAGTGGCATTACGTACATTCACATCGTTGCGTGACCATCACCACCATGCATCTCCAGAAATTTCCATCTTGCCAACCTGAAACTCTGTCCCCAGGAAAACACGGACTCCTCATCGCCCCCTCCGGCAGCCCCGGGGAAACCACAGTGTTGCCTCTATGACTTTGATCACGCTAGCTTTCTCATGTAAGCAGAATAATATAGTACAGCTGCCCCTAAAACAACATGGCTTTGAACTGTGTGGGTCCACTGATACATGGATTTTTTTGCAATAAATACAGTACTGTCAATGTATTTTCTCTTCCTTGTGATTTTCTCGGTAGCGTTTTTTTCTAGCCTTTGTTATAAGAATGTGGTATACAATACACAAAACATAAAATATTATTAATTGACTTTTTATGTTACCGATACGGCTTCTGGTCAACAGTAGGCTATTAGTAGTTAAGTCTGGGGGGAGTCAAAAGTTGTATGTGAGTTTTGAAATGCGTGGCAGGGGGGGAGGGGTCAGTTTCCCTAACCTCTGTGTTGTTCAAGGATCTATCGTATTTGTCTTTTGGTGTCTGACTTATTTAACTTAGCTTAATATTTTCTTGGGTCATCATGTTGTAGCCTCCTCCTGTTCGTGGCTGAATACTACTCCACTGTGTGTATGTATCACATTTTATTTATCCATTTGTCCATCAATGGACATTTGGGTTGTTTTCACACTTTGGCTCCTGGAAATAATGCTGCTATAAACAGTTGTGTACAAATATCTGTTCAAGTCCCTGCTTTCAATTCTTTTGGGTATATACCCAGAAGTGAAGCTGCTGGATCATACGGTACCTCTGTGTATAACTGGGTTTTTTTTTAGGAACTTCCTTATTTCTACTAACATGCAGAATTATTCTACTTGCTGAATACTTATAAGTCAGGCACTTGGATTATTTTTGCCCTCATTTAATCCTCACAGAAATTGCCAGAGGCACATTATCTCAATTTTATAGATGAGAAAATGGACCTCAGGACCTACCTGAAATTGGGTAGGTAATGTGTGCATGATACCAAACTTAGCCAGGGCAAGTGCTGGGATCTGAACTCAGATCTGGAAGACTCTGAAGCCCAACATTTCCCAGAAGGCTGTGCTGTCACCACTAGAAAGGAAGAAAAACATCCAACCTTCTCTTTAAAGTGCACGTGCCTGGGGCCTTGGGGGTCAAGAAGAGGGACCGCGGAAATGCAGAAACTCAGCATCGCTACCAAACCGCTGTGTTATTCCAGACAAGTCCTTGTCATTTTGCATCTCAATCTCTTCATAGGCAAAGGGAGTTAATACTCCTAGGAGTGCACCCAAAAGAACTGAAATCAAGGACTCAACAGATACATGTACACTCATGTTCATAACAGCATTATTCCCAAATCAAGAAAGTGGAACCAACCCAAATGTCCATCAACAGATGAGTGGATAAACAAAATGTGGTCTGTTCGTACAATGGAATGTTATTCAGCCATAAAAGGGAATAAGGTGATGATAAACGCTAGAACCACACAGCTGAACTTTGAAAACAGCATGCTACGGGGGCGCCTGGGTGGCTCAGTCGGTGAAGCGTCTGACTTCGGCTCAGGTCATGATCTCGTGGTCGGTAAGTTCAAGCCCCGCGTTGGGCTCTGTGCTGACAGCTCAGAGCCTGGAGCCTGCTCCAGATTCTGTCTCCCTTTCTCTCTGCCCCTCCCTGGCTCATACTCTATCTCTGTCTCTCTCAAAAATAAATAAGCATTAAAATTAAAAAAAACAAACAGCATGCTATGTTTAATATGCCAGATGAAAGGACAAATATTGTATGATTCTACTTATACAAGGTACCTAGAATGTACAAGCGCATAAAGACAGAAAGTACAGGTCACCAGGCACTGGGGGAAGAAGGAGAAGGGTGCTATTTCACAGGTACAGAGTTTGTGCGGGGGATGATAAAAATGTTTTGGGTATAGGGGCGCCTGGGTGGTTCAGTCGGTTGAGCATCCAACTATTGATTTCAGCTGAGTTCATGATCTCATGGTTTGTGAGATCGAGCCCCACATTGGGCTCACTGCTGACAACATGGAACCTGCTTAGAATTCTCTCTGTCTGTCTCTCTCCCTCTCTCTGCCCCTACCCTGCTCTCTCCCTCTCGCTCTCTTGCTCTCTCTCAAAATCAATAAATAAACATTTATTTTAAAAAACACTTTGGTTACAGCCAGTGATAATGATTATACCACACTGTCAATGTACTTAACATCACTGAATCATATACTTAACCGATGGTTAAAATGATAAATAGTATGTATGTTTTACCACAATAAAAATTTTAATGGAGGGGCGCCTGTGTGGCTCAGTCAGTTAAGTGTCTGACTTCAGCTCAGGTCACAATCTCGCGGTTTGTGAGTTCGAGCTCCATGTCGGGCTCTGTGCCGACAGCTCAGAGCCTGGAGCCCGCTTCGGATTCTGTGTCTCCCTCTCTCTCTGCCCCTCCCCCACTCACACTCTGTCTCTCTCTCTCAAAAATAAACATTAAAAAAATTTTTTTAATAAAAATAAATAAAAATAAAAATTTTAATGCAATGTGTAACACTGGGCTGTTCGGAGGGTTCAATCAGTGTTCCTCAAACTTTACTGTGCACACAAATCACCTGGCTGTATTAAGATGCGATTCGAAGAGTCTGAGCCAGGTTCTGAGGCTCTGTGTGTCACCAGCTCCTGGTGGCACCAGTGCCACACCCTCACGGACCACACTTTGGGCAGCCACGCACAGAAAGGGCAGGCAAGTGCCCAGGATTCAGTAGGAGCCAAGCAAATGCTAGCTATGGTTACAAGATTAACACTGAAGTCGATCCAGACTTTTCAAACAACTTGGTCTTTCACTGGTAAAATGCTCATTTCAAGAAAAAAGCAGCACATTTTGACCTGCCTCTTGAAATTTCATAACCCCCAAGCACCTTCTTTTTACAGAAGCTATGAGAGTCTTGCAGAACAGAGACTTCAGCGGCTGTGTCTCCCACAGTCCTCTAAAAACATTTCTCTCTAAGCAGCATACGGATAAAAACACCAAGCTTGAAAAACATTTCCATTTTAAATGATCTCAAGCAAAAGGAAGCATATGTAACACACAGGGTGAACCTTGGGCTAGCCCCGTCTACCCCTGTTCTTGGACAACCCCTAGACATCATTCATTTTTACCTATCCCCCGCATCTGCTCAGGGCCTCCAAGTGCGGAGGAATAGATGGAAATAGTTAGGGACCAGGGCTGAAGACATTGGCTCAAAAGGGGACACGTGTCCATGGCTCGGCTTAAAGGCAGGCTTCGATGTCCATCCCCCTTGCTAACCACCGCATGCCTGTTTGGACCTGGGGCAGAATGTACAGTCAAGACCGACAAAATCATGCCCACCAAACCTAGAGGCAACAGTCCTCCCCTTCCTTCCTTCTCCCCCCAGTTTGGAGCTGAAAGTTTCCCATACGTGTCAAGTTCAACACTGCATCCTGTTATTCTGCTTTAGGGGTTCAACCTGCTAAGCACAAGCCCAAACCATAGGAACGATTCAACCAGGAAACTTCCAAAGAGAGCTGAGAAGTTAATTTGGAACACCGATTATAGAGCAGCCAGATTAATCTCTACAGGTTTACTATACCTGCAGCAGCTAACACTTAAGAGCACAGTCATATGCCAGATGCTGAGCTAAGCACTCTACACATATTAGCTAACCCTCATGACCACATTATGAGGTAGGCACTGTCATTATCCTATGTGTACAGATGGGGAAACTGAGATGCTGAGAGGAGTAAGACCAAAGTTATGGCTCGAAACTGGAAGAGCCAAGGGGTGCCTGGGTGGCTCAGTCAGTTAAGAGTCTCACTTTGGCTCAGGTCATGATCTCGCCGTTTGTGACTTTGAGCCCCGTGTCGGGCTCTGTGCTGAAAGCTCAGAGCCTGGAGCCTGCTTCGGATTCTGTGTCTCCCTCTCTCTCTGCTCCTCCCCTGCTCACACTCTATCTCTCTCTCCTACAAAAATAAATAACATTCAAAGAAAAAATAAAAGAAAACAAACCTGGAAGACCCAACACTGTTACCCAAAACTTAAACCTATCTCAAAATGAAGAAATTCTTTAATGTTTATTTATTTTTTAGAAAGAGAGAGAACACAGGGGAGGGGCAGAGAAAGAGAGAGGGATAGACGATCTGAAGCGGGCTCTGCACTGACAGCAGAGAGAGCCTGATGCAGTGTTCGAACTCACCAACTGTGAGATCATGACCTGTGCCCAAGTTGGATGCTTAATTGACTGAGCCACCGAGAGCCACCAATGTGTCCCTCAAAAGGAAAATTTTTAAATGTGGTATTATAGGACTGACATATGTATACAGCCAAATTTGAGAATCCAGACTTGGCCATAAACCTGTAGTCAAAAGACAGTACAAGACATTCATTCACATCCAATATAAAAACATTAATGATGCAGGCGCCTGGGTGGCTCAGTCAGTTAAACATCCGACTTCGGCTCAGGTCATGATCTCACAGTCCGTGAGTTCGAGCCCCGCGTTGGGCTCTGTGCTGACCGCTCAGAGCCTGGAGCCTGCTTCAGATTCTATGTCTCCTTCTCTCTCTGCCCCTCCCTCATTCATGTTCTGTCTCTCTCTCTCTCAAAAATAAATTAAAAAACATTAAAAAATTTAAAAAAAAACATTAATGATGTCTACACTCTGGAGTCCCATCATTCCTGGTCCTACCTAGCATGAAGTGGTTATCACGGAGCAGTCATGAGTGATTGGTAACAATAACACATCTCCCTTGGTATGATCATCTTGTGCCACCAGATTTGGCAAATAAAGGGCATTCATGTAGATCTGAGTTTCAGATAAATAAAAATAATATTTTCGTGTAAGTATGTCCTATGCAATATTTGGGTATACTTATATTGAAATAGTATTCATTATTTACCTGGCATTCAGGTTTAACTGAGCATCCTGTATCTCCTCTGGAAACCCTAACTCTGGTTAGCGAATGTTAAGCATTCATTAACCAGAAGCAACGCAGTCAGGCCCTGCCTTGTGGGTCCACGGTCTCCCAAGCACTTTTTTTTTCTTAAAACATTTATTTATTTATTTATTTATTTTTGAGAGAGAAAGAGCACAAGCAGGGAGGGGCAGAGAGAGGGAGACACAGAATCTGAAGCAGGCTCCAGGCTCTGAGCCATCAGCACAGAGCCCGATGTGGGGCTCAAACTCACAAACTGTGAGATCATGACCTGAGCTGAACGTTTAACCCGATGCTTAACCGGCTGGGCCATCCAGGAGCCCCTCCCAAGCACAGCACTTTTTAAAAACGCTTTAAAAAAACAAAACAAAACAAAACAAAAACTTTTTTCCAGGCACCTGTGTGGCTCAGTGGTTAAGCTTCTGACTTGGGCTCAGGTCATGATCTCACAGTTCATGGGTTTGAGCCCCCGTCAGGCTCTGTGCTGCCAGCTCAGGGCCTGGAGACTGCTTTGGATTCTGTGTCTCCCTCTCTCTCTGCTCCTCCACCACTCATGTGCTCGCTCTCTCTCTCTCTCTCTCTCTCTCTCTCTCTCAAAACTAAACAAACAAAAACAAAAATCCTTTTTTCCCTAGATTCTCCCAGTATCCTCTATGACTCAGTAAAGTTATGTGACTTGCAAAGCCAGATAGTGGCGAGAGGCTGGTGGAGCTGGGACTCGGGCACCATGTCCCAGTCCTCCAGCCAATTACTATCCCAACAAAGACACATGGCCCATCTTGGGAGGCCAGACAGGAGAACACGCTGGAAGCAAAGGTTTCTTGCTCCTGGAATGGACTAGTGGTGTGAGTCTATTATGTAAATCCAGCTGACTTTGTGAATGCTGAGTTGAAAGGTCTCTGAAATACCCCACTTTGAACTTCCAGACATCCCTGGGATGGATCCCATAGCGCTTCGATCCTTACACCCTGCTTCGACTTTCCTGCATTTGCTGGAATTCTGGGTTAAGAATTCCAGCTATGCTGGGATGACAAAATTATTGTTTCCTCCGACCAAGCTGATTACTTTTTGGATACAACATCCCAGCTTTTATTTGGAGAACCTCCCTGCTCAGTCCACAGGAGCTTGGGAAGAGCTAATCTCCCTCCAGAACTGAACTGGAGAACACAGTGCCCTCCTGACTACAGGAGTAGAGAAATGAACCACGCATGACCGACAAAAAGGACATCTATCAGAGTCACCAGAAAATAGTCATGCTCAGGGCACCTGGGTGGCTCAGTCGGTTAAAGCGTCTGACTTGGGCTCAGGTCATGATGTCACAGTTCTTGAGTTCGAGCCCCACATTGGGCTCTGTGCTGACAGCTCGGAGCCTGGAGCCTGCTTTGGATACCGTGTCTCCCTCTTTCTCTGCCCCTCCCCTGCTCATGCTCTGTCTCTCTCTCTCAAAAATAAACATTAAAAAAATTTATTTTAAACACAAAAAAAGAAAATAGTCACACTCTTCCTCCACAGCAGCTAAGGTGATAAGATGTAGGAGTCGCATTTCCAGTGGCCAACCTGCTACCACCAGGAAAGACCACCTGAATGAAAGCACAGCAAGAGAGCTGAGCTCAGGGACAGAGAGAAGCATCCCTGTCTTTAAGTACCTGGATCCAGCCATGTGGAAGCGAGTGCTACCCATAAACTTCTCAATTGTATAAGGAAGGAGAATTCCTTCTTTTTGCAAAAGCAATCTGAGGTACGTGTCTGTTACTTGCGACCAAGAGTTCGGGTTCATGCAACCAGTAAATACCATCATTTTTCACATCGATCAACAGGCAAGGTGAAAGAAGCATCTGGAAATCCTTACAGCATGGGGAATATAGTCAATGTATTGTAATAGCATCGTATGCGGACAGATAGCAGCTATACTTGTGGTTGGCACGGCGTAACATAAAGAAATGACGAATCGCTGTGCTGTGTACCTGAAACTAGTGTAATGTCGTGTGTCGACTATACACAAATATAAATTTTTTTTAATCTGGAAATCCTGTTTGCTGTAATTTCGAAATATATCCAAAATCCAACCATGGCTCACCAGTTTGGTGTGAGACACCTTCATCTCTCACATACATAGTCTTCTAACTCCTCTGTCTGCTTCTACTACACAATCTATTCTCAACCATGAGCTAAATGAGTAATATTTGTTTAAGTTTATTTATTTTGAGAGAGAGAGAGAGAGAGCTCACGTGCACACAAGCAGGGGAGTGGCAGAGAAAGAAGGACAGAGAAAATCCTAAGCAGGCTCTGCACTGTCAGCACAGAGTCCAACATAGCGCTCGATCCCATGAACCGTGAGATCATGGTCTGAACCTAAATCAAGAGTCAGATGTTTAACCGACGGAGTCATCCAGGCGCCCCTAGAAGGATAACATTAAAACTCAAGTCAGATCATGTTATCCTCTGTGCAAAGACCTTCAACGCACCTCATTTCACTTAGTAAAACTCTCTATACTGGTCTTACTTCGCTGCTCTGACCTGATCTTCAATGCTCCACTCTGGTCACACAAGCTTCCTGGCTGTTCCTCCAAGTCCTCAGGACCTTTGCATGAGCTGTTGCCTTACTCTGAATGTTCTTCTGCCTGCCCTGGATATCTTCGCTTGCTCACTTCCTTTCAATCTTTGCTCAAATGTCACCTTTTCCGTGAAGCCTGCAATATTTTGTTTGGGGTTTTTTTGCTATAAGACTGACCACCTTCGATTAGTTTTTCTTATTCTTATGTTTATTTATTGTCTGTCTCCCCTGAGTAGGCACAACAGCAGGACTCTGCCTGTTTTACTCAAAGGATGTATCCCCTGCACCTAGAAAGCTGTATGGCACGCTGTGGGTACTCAGCGCTGGGATATTGTACTTGGGATGAAGCAGACCCAGGAAGAAAGAAAGGGGTCTGGAAAAGAGAAGAGCAGTGTCAGGGAGACGAGGCAAAAGCTGGAGCCCAGGGACTCTTGCTCCATCGGACCCTGGTTTCAAGATGGTATCTGGGCTCAGCGCACCCTTGGCCGGCCCGGTTCCACCTTTGCAAAAAGCCCCTCGTTCCCATCTTAGCAGACAACTAGGGGCAACTGGCTGTGAGAAAATGTGATTATACACATATGACTGAACAGTAAGGGGGAGAGTCCTCCTCTTAATCTGAGTTAATTTAAGACTGCTCTCATTAGCGTTAATCTGATCAAATAATGACCAGCATCTCAGACCTGTAGCATGCTACTAATGAATTTTTCATAACTCTGTAGAGACATTTTCTGCCCCGCTGTTAATAATAAACCACAAAGCATGGGGTTTTAAACGTATTTCCATTTCGCCACCTCTTTCCTCCCGGCTGTATGCTCCCTCCCCCTCCCCCCTGCCTGGCTGGAGGTCTTGCCCATGTACCATTATTAAGGGATGGCTTGTGTTGTTGCGGTGTTCAAGGACCTGCTTCCACCTTGGGGGACCAATAAATTCATGTTATGCTTTCAAATCGTATTTCAGAAATGGAGATCATAGATTAGACTTTTATTCAATTTGGCAAATGAGACCGCCTCATTTTTCTATAATGAGGAGGAGAGGAGGCAGGGAAAGGATGCAAAGGAACCCAGTTTAGAGAAAGGAAGCAGAGCTGTCCCATTCCCTCGCCTACAAATGGGCCTGAATTACTCTATAATCCAGCCACGCTGGACTTCCGTGGTCCTTCAAGCACCCCGTGATCTTTCTACCCCTTGGCTTTTGCACACACCATCCTTCTGCCTGGAACAGCCTGTCCTCATCTCCAGTTAATTCCATCATCCTTCAAGTCTTATCTTTACTCTCACATCCCTGGAACCTTGAGCAAATGCTGTGTGCCCGTACCTAGCACAGTACCTAGTACTCAGCACCTAGCACAGCGCCTGACACACGAAACATGTATTTGTACATTGTAAGCCCCACGTGGGCAGGATGGCTTTGTAGGTCTAACGCATGCAACGCAAAGCGGGATGATTGAAGACGAGAGTGGATGTGTGCTGGAGCTAACCGACCAGGTGCCCTTTTGGAGCAGACACTAGAAATGGCTGAAGACGTACCCCAGGGCCAAAGCCATGACTCTCCTCTTGGAGTTTCCCTTCAGACACCGTGCCCGGGGACATTGTCATGACTGCAGATGCCATGGCAACACATCTTGTTCGTGGAGAGCAGGTTTGAATATTTTCATGTTTTAAACACACAAAAGTCATTGGGAATCAAACAGCCACCATCAAGGCCACTACTGGGGATAGAGAAAAAATCAAGAGACTTGCTTTCTTGTAAAGTGACTCGAAAGATGACTTTCAAGGATGTCTTTAAGGAATGCCAGCAGAATCAGGACAAGGCAATGCCTTCCACTGTGGCTGCTTCAAAAGCGCAGCCCTCTTGGGGCACTAGGGTGGCTCAGTGGGTTAAGCGTCCAACTTTGGCTCAAGTCATGATCTCACGGTTCGTGGGTTCGAGCCCCATGTCATGCTCTGTGCTGACAGCCTGGAGCCTGCTTCAGATTCTATGTCTCCCTCTCTCTCACCCCTCCCCCACTTGTGCGTGTGCTCTCTCTCTCTCTCAAAAAATGAATAAAGATTAACAAAATTTTTTTTAAAGTACACCTCTCTTTTGTGTATAAGTATTTTGATCTGTGGCTTAGGAAAATAAGTGACTAAGGAATTATTAATGCAATAATAGTTATATGGTTATGTTTAAAACAGAGTACTTGGTATTTATTAGAAATATACATTGAGGGTGCCTGGAGGCTCAGTCAGTTCAGCGACTGACTCTTGGTTTCAGCTCAGGTCATATCTCATGGTTCATGAGTTCAAGCCCTGCATTAGGCTCTGTGCTGATGGTGCAGAGTCTGCTTGGGATTCTCTCTCTCAATCTCTCTCTGCCCCTCCTACACCCTCTCTCTCTCAAAATGAATAAATATACTTAAAAGAAAAAGAAATACACATTGAAATATTTGAGGATGCAATGCTGTGATGGTTTAGGAATTGCTTCAAAGTAATCTAGGCATGATGGGGGGAGGAGTTATTGGCTATAACTTGATATTATTGAGTTTGTGTGAGGGGTACATAAGGGTCCATTATGCTCCTCTCCCTACTTTTGTACAGGTGTGAAGCGTGTGTATGTGTGGCCCCAGTCACCTCTCTTACTCTGCCATCATTATAGACTGAAAATAAGCAAACATCATCAAAACAACAGGGAACTGGTCATCCCACCTTCTCCAGGCTAAGTGGTATAACCTTAATTTTTTTCAAACCATGAATGGGTGGGACTGGGAGAAAAACACCTGAAATAGCAATTAACAAACCATTGGTGTTCACAAATTATTTCAGTAGTGTTGATTATCCGTACCTCCCTTTTCTTCACTCAGTATTATTTAAACGTATACCCACACATGTGAATTAAAGACAGGAACGGTGAAGGTCTCGATCAGATAACAACGAGGCAATGTCTGCTTTTTATTCATAGTTTTGATTCTGGGGTTCCATAGGAAAATGGAAACACCCCAAAATATTAGGTCTAAATACTATCCATTGGCCATGTTGACATATGTAGATGTGACACAGGCTCTCCAGTTAACCATGGCCCTTAGATGTCACCTCCCAAATATCCTACCCCCGGCCTATTTTCCTTTCCTGCCCGGTCCCAGAAACTGACCGACTGTGTGATCCCTGGAAATCAGAAGTCTCCTCTATAAAACCTGCATCCCTTCATGATGTCGTTTCAGAAAAATCTCATCTCACATGAGGCTTCCTTGTCATTGACATGATTCTAACTGTATTTATTTCAAAGGAAAGTGTGCATTTTTAAAAACCAGGCCCACCTCAAGCCTCTCGGCTCATTACAAGTTGACTCACAGATGCAGTAAAGTGACTTTATATGTTTTTTATTAAGTTGAAGATTTGCTGGAAACACTTCCCTCTCGCCGTTGTCATTCCTGAAGACACAAAGCTACAGGCTACTGTCCTCAACTCTTATAAGTAGGCTATATAAACAGGTATCCTTCTAAAGGACCATTGGGCCCAAGAGGAAAAAAAAGCCTTACAAGCACACAGTAATTCTACCTTACGTATACTTGTTAGGGAAACCAATGAAAGAGCTTCACAAAGATTTCATTTCAAAAGCAGTCATTAAGGCTGTGTTTATGAGAGTAAAAACAAACAAACAAACAAACAAACAAACAAAATCCCCAAATAAGTCACCAAAGGTGGGCAGTCAACTCAATTATGCTCTATCTTTATGCTGGAATATTACGAGTCATTTGAAATGCTTTTGACAGGGAAAGACGTTCATGTCTTAAACCAACTTTAAGATGAAAAGAGGAGACTATGAAATATGTAAAGTATAGTTATTCTGAACTAAAACATAAAAACACAAGTTTGTGTGAGGTAAAGTCTATAAGACTCCATAACAAGATGTTAACAAATGTTCATCTACGGGTGGTGGGAGGAGTGAGTTCATTTTTCTTTTTAATTAAGCACATATTCTATTTTTCCTATAATGAACATGATTTGCTTTCATGTCTATAAAAGTCTTTAAAATGACATTTTTGTTTAATGACTTCTTTTTCTGAAGTCTATGTAAACAATTCATAACCTGGTATATAGAACCTAAATAGCCAACCAAGAACCTATAAAGTGTCCAGGAAAGTGTCGTACAATCACAAAAAAGTAGGAACTTCTGACTCTGGAGTTCCTTCCTGCGTTCCAGCCTGAACCTGGGAACATTTCTTTAGTTTCTGGCAGAGGCAAAACAGTTCACTCCCAAAGTGCCCCATGCCCCTGGCCAAACAAATGTTCACAGCGCCACTATTCACATTAGCTACAAGATGGAAACCACCCAAATGTCCACTGATGGGTGGATAAACCCATACAATGGGATTTTATTCAGCCACAAAAAGGGATGAAGTACCGATACACGATTCAAATGGATGAACTACGAAGATGTTATGCTAAGTGAAAAAAAGCCAGGCAGAGAAGATCACATATTGTATAATTCCATATATGTGAAATACCCAGAAAAGAAGAAAAATGTAGCGACAGAAAATAGATGAATGGTTGCCAGGGGATGGAGGGCAAGGAAACTGTGGTTGATTGCTAACAAATAGGTATGAGCACACTTCATTTTGTTGCGCTTCACAGATGTTTTATGTAGTTGTGTTTGTTTGTTTGTTTGTTTGTTTGTTACAAGTTAAAGGTGTAGCCATCCTGCATTGAGGAAGTCTATCGGCGCCATTTTTCCAACAGCATTTGCCCACTTGGTGTCTCTGTGTCACATTTTGGAAACTCTCACGATATTTCAAAGTTTTTCATGATTATTATATTTGTTATGATGATCTGTGATCAGTGATCTTTGATGTTACTAGTGTAACTGTTTTGGTGTGCCACAAAACGTACCCACATAAGATGGCAAAATAATTGGTAAATGAGTATGTTCTGACTGCCCCACTGACGGCCATTCCCCCGTCTCTCTCCCTCTCCTCAGGCCTGCCTATTCCCTGAGACACCACAATACTGAAATTAGGCCAATTAATAACCCTACAGTGGCCTCTAAGTGTTCAAGTAAAAGGAAGAGCTGCACATCTCTCACTTTAAATCAAAAGCTAGAAATGATTAAGCGTAGTCAGGAAGGCACATCAAAAGCTGAACAAGGCCAAAAGCTAGGCCTCTTGCACCAACCATCAGCCAAGGGGTGGATTCAGAGGAAGAGATCTTGAAGGAAATGACAAGTGCTACTCCAGTGAACACACGAATGATAAGGAAAGAAACGGCCTTATTGCTGATCTGGAGAAAGTTTCAGCGGTCTGGATGGCAGAACACACCTGGCACAACACTCCCTTAAGCCAAAGCTAATCCAGAGCAAGGCCCGAACTGTCTTCAGTTCCGTGAAGGCTGAGAGAGGTGAGGAAGCCGCAGAAGAAACGTGTGGCACTAGCAGAGGTTGGTTCACGGGGCTGAAGGAAAGAAGCCATCTCCATAACACAGAAGTGCAGGGTGAAGCGGCAGGTGCTCGTGTAGAAGCTGCAGCAAGCTATCCAGAAGATCTAGCTCAGGTCATTCATTCATGAAGGTGGCTACACTAAACCGCCGATGTTCAGTCCAGGTGGAAGCGCCGGTCGGGGGAAGATGCCGTGTAGGGCTTCGGTAGCCAGAGAGGAGAAGTCAATGCCTGACCTCGAAGCTTCAAGGGACAGGCTGACTCCCTTGTTAGGGGCTAGTGCAGCTGGTGTCTTTGAGTGGAAGCCACTGCTCATTTACTGTTCTGAAAATCCGAGGGTCCCTAAGAGTTATGCTAAGCCTACTCTGCCCGTGCTCTGCAGATGGAACAACAAAGCCTGGATGACAGCACATCTGTTTACAACATGGTTTGTTGAATATCTGAAGCCAGCTGTGGAGACCCACTGCTCAGAAAAAAAAGATCCCTTTCAAAACATTAGTGCTCACTGGCAGTGCACCTGGTCACCCAAGAGCTCTGATGGCGTGGAGATGTACGACGAGATGAATGCTGTTTTCATAACGTCCACTCTGCAGCCCGTGGACCAAGGAGTCATTTCCACATTCAGGTCTTATTACTGAAGAAATACATCTGGCTGGATGAGCTGCCGTAGACAGTGAGTCGTCTGACGGATCTGGGCCAAGTCAACTGGAAACCTTCACCATTCTAGAGAACACTGAGAACATTCCTGATTCACGGGAGAGGTCAAGATAGTGACGTTAACAGGAGTGTGGGAAAAGTGGATTCCAACCTTCATGGAGGAGTGGGGAGGGTTCTAGACTCGAGTGGGGGAAGCAGCTGCAGATGGGGTGGAGACAGCGGGTGAGCTGGGATTGGAAGTGGAGCCTGAAGATGGGACTGAATTGCTAGAAACTCGTGGTAAATTTGAACAGAGGAGGAGTTGCTTCTCATGGAAAGAGAGTGGCTCCTGGAGATGGAATCTGCTCCTGGTGAAGGTGCCGTGAAGACTGCTGACATGACAACGAAGCACTCAGAACGTTCTGTACACTTAAGTGAGAAAGCAGCGGTGGGGTTTGGGAGCACGGACTCCAATTCTGAAAGAGGTTCCACTGTGGCTAAAATGCTATCAAGCAGCATCACCTGCTGCAGAGAAACTGCTCATGAAAGGCAGAGTCAATCAATGGAGCCAACTTCATTGTTGTCTTATTTTAAGAAACTGCCACAGCCACCCCCAACTCAGCGACCCCCACCCTGATCAGTCAGCAGCCACCACCATCAAGGCAAGACCCTCCTCCAGCAAAGAGGCTGCCGAAAGCTCAGATGAGGATCAGCATTTTTTAGCAATAAACTCTTTATTTTAATTTTTTTAAGTTGATTTATTTTGAGAGAGAGACAGACAGTGAGAGAGAGAGGGCATTAGCTGGGGAGGAGCAGGGGGTGTGGGGGGGACAAAGGATCTAAAGCAGGCCCCACACCTTCAGCACAGAGCCCGATGTGGGGCTTGAGCTCATGAACCTCGAGATCATGACCTGAGCCGAAATCAACAGTCGGACACTCAACCGACTGAGCCACTCAGGTGCCCGGACAATAAACTATTTTTTAATTAAGGGGCATATACATTGCTCACTTAGACATAATGCTATTGCATGCTTAAACTGTAGTGTAGTGTAAACATAACTTTTATGTGCACTGGAAAACCCAAAAAATCATTTGACCCACTTTATTGCAATATTCACTTCATTGCAGTGGTCTGGAACTGAAACCCACAATATGTCTGAGGTGTACCTGTATACAGTAAGGAGTGTGTGTGTATGTGGTGATGGAAATGTTCTAGAATTAGATAGGGGTGATGGCTGTACAACAGTTAGCATATACTAAAAAACGTTCCATTGTATACCATAAAGTAGTTAACATGTTGAATTTGATGTTATATGAATTTTACATTAATTTTTATTTTTTTTAATTTTTAAAGTTTATTTATTTATGTATTTATTTTGAGAGGGAGAGAGAGAGAGAGCATGAGCTGGGGAGAGGCAGAGAGAGAGGGCGACAGAGAGAATTCCAAGCAGGCGCCATGCTGTCGGCACAGAGCCCGATGCAGGACGCGAACCCACAAACCGTGAGATCATGACCTGAGCCGAGATCAAGAGTCAAATGCTCAACCGACTGAGCCACCCAGGCACCCCTTCCCTCAATTTTTAAAAACCTAAAAAAATAAAAGCTAGGGTGGTTATATTATTATCAGAGAAAATAGTTTCCAGAGCATGAAAAAGTACTAGGAATAAATGTAACTTTACACAATGAAAAGGGGCAAGTCACTAAGAAAACAAGTGTATACACTGAACAAAACAGCTCAAAACACATGAAGCGAAAACTGATGGATCTGCAAGAAGAATTGGGACAAATCCACCATGACGGGAGGAGCCATCAACTCTCCTCTCAGTGTAATCGGTAAAACAACTTGAGAGAAAATCAACAAGGATATAGAGGATCTCAACAATACCATCAACCAACTGGATCCAATTGGTGGTTCTACAACACTAAACCCCTCAACAGCAGGACGCACATTCTTTGCAAGGGCACACGTTACATTCACCAAGACAGAAGATATTCTGGGCCATAAAATAAACCCTAAGCATTTTAAAATAACTGAAACCACATAAAATGTCCTCATGGGCCGTAAGTGAATTAAACACCAGAAGTCAAGAACAGAAAATATCCACAACCCTTGAAAACTGAACAACACGCGTCTGAAAAATATACATGCATCGGAGAGGAAGAAATGAAAACATAACGTATCAAAATTTGTGGGATGTGGTTAAAGCAGTCCTTCGAGGGAAAGTGGTGGCAATAAATACTCAGAGAAGGAGAAAGGTCTCACATCAACAGTCTAAGCATCTCAGGAAAACAGAAAAGGAAAAGCAAAATAAAGCCAAAACAGGCAGAAGGCAATAATAATGAAAACAAAAATTAATCAAATTGAATGCAGAACAACAGAGACAATAAATAAAGCCAAAACCTGGTTTTCTGAAAAGGTGACTAAAACTGATAAACCAGACTGGCAAAGAATAAAAGAGAAAAAACACACATTACTGACATCAGCAATGAAAGATCCCACAGACACTAAAAGGATAATAAGGGAATACTAGGAGCAACTCTAGGCATGTAAATTCACCAATTTAGATAAAATGTGCCAATTCCTTAAGAGCCACAAACTTCTGAAATTCACCCAAGAATAAATCTAGGGAAATTGGAAATTTTTTTTTTTAATGTTTCATGTTTATTTATTTTTGACAGAGACAGAGAGACAGAGCGCAAGTGGGGGAGGGGCAGAGAGAGAGGGAGGCAACAGAATCCGACGCAGGCTCCAGGCTCTGAGCTGTCAGCACAGAGCCCAGCATGGGGTTCAAACCCACGAACCATGAGATCATAACCTGAGCGAAAGTCAAATGCTTAACCGACTGAGCCACCCAGACGCCCCAAGAATAAATTTTTTTAATTTAATTTATAGTTCAAAAACTTCCACACCCCCCAAAATAGCAAGGATAATCTCTAGGTCCATATCGTTTCACTGCTGAATTCTACCAGCATTTAAAATATGTTAGGATGAAATAAAACCAATTGTACACAATGTCTTCCAGAAGACAGAAGTATAGGGAACGCTTCCCAATTCATTTTATGAGGCCAGTGTTACCTGATACAGAAACTAAACAAACATGGTACAAAAAAAGGAAACCACAGCAACATCCTTCATAAACATGGACACAAAAACCCTCAACAAAATATTAATGGGTTAAATCCAGCAACATATTAAAAGAGTAATATTGCTTTTAGGGTTTATCACAAAGCTCTGTTTCTCCAAGCCAGATAAAGGTAAAAATACAAAAAGGGGCATCTAAATGTGCTCTGCCTCCTAACTAATAAAGTCCCAGAATGCCCTCACTTGATTGAGGAGTTCTTTTCTATACCTATTTCCCTTACTGCTGGAGTCCAAGCCACCCAACCCCGCCCAAGCACCACGCCAGTGCCTTTGAGGATGAGCACACAGAGAAACATTCACAACTACTTCCTAGAAGCATGATTCTCTGGCTAGGAGAGGTGCACACGCAAAGGGGGAAATTCGCCATTGTCAATGACTCCAGATTCTGGAATTTTGTAATGGAACTAACAGAGGATACAGCAGAGAGGTGGTGGCTGCAGAATTTGGGCCAGAGACTTGTCAGGAGTCTGTGCACACAGCTATCTCTTGTCTCTACCTGGTGGGTTCCAGATCTTAGATGCAGACTCTTCTTGAGGCTGTTTTCTCAGCGAAAAGAAGGAGTGGCCTCATTCTCTCTGCTCCAGAGACTAGAGCCAAAGGATCTAAGTCATCAGAGAGCAGACTCAACTCAAAAGACGGAGAATAATTCTAACCACTATAACTCACCCCAATCAAAAGGCTGCCCTTGTGAAAGAATTTGAATTTTTCCCAAGAAGACATACAAATGGCCAATATGCACATGAAAAGATGCCTAACATCATTAGTCATCAGGAAACTATAAATCAAAACCACAATGAGATACCACTTCATACCCAGTAGGAAAGCTATAATTTTTTAAAAATTAATGAAAAAATAATCAGAAATAGGAGGTGTTGGCAACGATGTAGGGAAATTGGAACCCTGGTACCTTGCCAATGGAAATGTAAAATGGTGTAGCCACTGTGGAAAATAGTACGGCAGTTCCTCAAAAAATGAAACAGAGATTCACCATATGACCCAACAATTCCACTCCTAGATATAGACCCAAAAGAATTCAAAGCGGGGACTCAAACAGATACTTGTACATCAAAGTTTCGAAGCAGCATTATTCACAATAGTCAAAAGGTGAAAGCGACTCAAAAGTGTCTATCAACAGATGACTGGGTAAACAGAATATGGAGTATACATACAATGGAATATTAGTCAACCATATAAAGAAATGAAGAACTGACACCTACTACAATGTGGATGAACATTAGAAACATAATGCCAGGGGAAAGAAGCCAGACACAAAAGGTACAGGGCATACGATTCAACTCACACGAGATACCCGATAGTCAAATTCGTACAGACAGGAAAGCAGGGTTACCATGCAGCTGGGGAGAGTCATTCATTGCTCAGTGGCACAGGATTTCTATCTGCGATGATGAAAAGGTTCTGCAGATAAATAGCGATGATGGTTGCACGACACTGTAAATGTATTTTGTGCCACCAAGTTGCACACTTTAAAATGGTTACAATGGTAAATTTTATGCTATGTATATTTTACCGCCATTAAAAAATTAGTTAAGAGGCCACCGTAGGAGGTAGTGCTCACCCCAAATCACCACGCTGGACACCGGCCAAAAGGTAAGCCTAGCCAACCCCTTAAGCATCCTTCTATCTTGAGAGAATATAGAGAATATGATTTTTGAGCAATTGGATACCATCGTTCTCTTCACCTCATAAGCTTAAGAGAAGTTCAGGAGCTACAAGGCCCAACCCCGTAACTGTTATCCAGCTTGGAGGTGAGCTGAGCACACAGTTTAAAGACTAAAGCCTGCCAGGCACTGATGGGGAGTGAGTCATCTGTGGGCGAATTCAAAGATCCATACCTAGTATCAGAATGTTGTTCCCTTACGTCACCTGCAGCCCAGCAGGTGTGCCGTCATCCCAAGGAAGGATGGAAGGCTTCTACGGGTTTCTTCTCACTCCTTGCTCTCACACATTGGGAGTTCAGTTAGATCCACTGAATAAATGAAGGATACACTCAAGGGTGGCACCTCCCTGGACACCTGAGATCCCCTAACCTCCCCAAGCCAATCTATTGGTGAGGATGGGGGGATGATCATGAAACCCATCCAAGTTAACAACCTTTAAGCATTTGCCTTGTGCCAGGTGCTCCGCTCAACTCCTTAATGCAAGATCCCATGTAATCAGAACAATCCTATGCAAAGTGATCCCAATTTTATAAGCCAGGAAACTGAAGCTCAGAAAGGAGAGCTCATTTGCCCAAGGTTACTTAGCTAGTGTACCTTGAACTCAGGCTGGAATCCAAGCAATCTTACTGTGGATCCCAAGCCGTCCTAACCGCTAAGTTATACTACTTCAAGAATCCATGAAAATTTCTAGAGACTCAATTAAGTTATTATTTCTGAGCCTTCATATCACTTTCCTACTGATCCAGGGAAACTCAGGGCATGTGTCTTTGGAATGCATCCACTGCTCTAATCAATGGCTGACTAGTAACCCTGGGGGGGGGGGGGGCATATTCTCAGTCTTTATCAAGAACAAGATTTCTACTACAGCAAAACAGAGAAACCACCTCAATGGCCAAAAGCAGCACTGTCCAGCTGAAATATACAGTGACCCACCTGTGTAATTTAAAATTTTGTAGTAGCCTCAGGGGAAAAAAGAGGGATAAGATACAGTCGAAATTCATTTTAAGAAATTTTACTTAACCCAATCTCTCTGAAATAATATCATGGCAGCATGTCGTCAATATAAAAAATTATTAATGGTGAAGCTCCTGAGTGGCTCAGTCAGTGGAACATCCAACTTCAGCTCAGGTCATGCTCTTGCAGTTCACGAGTTCAAGCCCCACATCAGGCTCTCTGCTCTGGGCACGGAGCCTGCTTCAGATCCTCTCTCCCCCCCCCCCCCCCCGCCCCTCCCCTGCTCACTTTCTCTGTCTCTCTCAAAATTAATAAAGAAACTTAAAAACATTATTAATGAGATCTTCCACACTCTTTTCTTCCTACTAAGAGGTCAGAACTTGGTGTGTATTTTATACCAACATAATCACACCATTTATGCCATTTCGGTCAGAAGTCACCACATTTCAACTGGTCAAAAGCCAAGTGGCAAGTGGCTACTGTACTGGACATCTCAGGTCTGTTTCCCTCTCTTTTTCTCATTCCTCCTTGTCTCTGTGGATGCCCTACTCTGTCTCCATTGGTTCTATGTTTCTCTCCAATAGTTTTCATCTATAAAGTCACCCATGAACTCAAAGTATATGAGCAGCAGAGGGAGCCACCATGATGATTCTCGTTAACTCGATCACCAGCACTTCCCCTTGGCCCTCTGTTTGCTCTCGTCTTCCTTCCAGGTCATGCCACCTTTGGGGAGTCCACAATAGAGCAGCAAACCTCTTCCTGTATCTGGGGCTGTCTTAACCTCCACACTGGGTCACATCAGTGACCCTGGGTCACATCAGTGACTCTAAACCTCAGTAAACTCACTTGTAAAACAGGAACACCCACTGTTGCAGTCACTGCCCACCGGAGAGATGTTGCAAGGGTCACAGAAACCCTGCAGACAATGGGTCCCTGCTTTGACTTTCTCCTCCCCATCCCTCAGCTTCTCCATCCTCTGTCGCAGCTGCCCTGTGTCCCTTGTCTTCCTCAGCTTCTGGACACCTCCCCATTCCCCAGCTCCAAAGCAGCACTCTGAGGGCAAGGAGGAAGGCCAGGTCCCAAGACTTGGGGCCCAGAGGGTGGGAGCCCAGAAAATGACCGATTCTCTGGAGGGAGGAGGAAGACTCCTCAGTATTCTGCCCATTCGAGGACGAAAAATCACAAGCTCCCTAACGGGACCCGTTCCAAAAACCCAGATGGGACAGTGAACCCTTCCGAAATAACTTCTGCCACTAACTCGGAGCTGTGAGACCACCTCCTGCCATATCTTTATGAGAACAAGGCAGAAGGGGGTAAGGCTGGGCCACTTTGTATGGAAAACCAAGAATTCCTCTTATGTCCACAGGTCCCCAGCTCCTTCCCAACTAGAAACAGGAAGAATGAGATTCTAACCTGAAGCAACTGCCTCCTTAAACCCTGAGCTCTCAGTCATCAAAACATAGGCAACCAAAAAAAAGAAAGCATAAACCCATACTGAGGATGGGGGTGGGGGGAGAACAGGCCCTTTTCACACGGCTGGGGGAAGGTAATTTGGCAACACCTACCAAAAGTCCTGAAATTTGGCATAGCCTTGGATTCAGCAATTGGGCTGGAATCAAAGGACCGCTACAAACCACAAGGATATCTACTGTGGCATTATTTATAATGACAGAAAGTTGTAAATGTACACGATCTGACAATAGAATTTGTTAAATTATGGTACATCCATAGAATAGCATGCAGCCACTAATAATATTTAATAATATGAAATGCTGTTCCTGACATTTTAAGTGCATTTTGTATCTCCAGCATTCCTCAAGAGTTGTAGGATGGAATATCCAACTGCCTACTTGACAAATGGAACATGTCCAAACAGGACCTGACCATCAAGCCCAACCTATCCCACTTCTAGTCCTCATGTTTCAAATAAAGGCACCACCATTTGCTCAGTTCTTAAGCCAAACACCCAGGGATAACCCTCCCTTCTTTATTTTCCCCATATCTGATTCATGAACGCCTCGTGCACACCTGACCTTCTGAATCCAGCCGCCGGCCCCATCCCGCCAACCACCTTAATAGTCCCAAGCACAGTGACTCCTGGTTTTGGTTTCCACACCAATCTCCCAAACTGTCTCCCTGCCCCCATTCTTAATCCCTGCAGTCTATTTTCCCTGAAGCAATCAGAAGGATCTTTTAAAAATCTAAGTCAGTCACCTCCCCGTTCACACTCAGGACAAAATCCAAGTATCTTCTCAAAGCTCTCTATCACCAGGGCCCTGATTCTGTCTCCCACTGTGTCCCTCACCCCTTGCCCGTCCACCCACTCAACTCCAACCACAGTGGTCTGCTTGCTGCTCTAACGACACTCCAAGGACGTTCCCACCCAAGAAATTTGCTCTTCCCTCTGCCTGGTCCCTTCCCCAGATACGTCTTGGTTTGCTTCCTCAAGTCAGTAAAACCTCAAGGGGGCCTCTGCTGACCATCCCATGACCGTTTGGTTTTATTTTGGTTTTATTTTGGGGTTTGGGTTTTTTTTTTTCTTCCATAGCTGTTACATTATTATAGGAGATTGTTCATTGGCTTCCGATGAACCACACCTCCTAGAATCCATACCCTTAGACAGTCATTTCCACATTGATTTTGGGCTTATCCACTTAATGTGCTTTGGCATATGGGACACTGGCAAAGGTTACAGAAGCAGAGGCCTCAGAGGGGCTGTGCAAAGGGGCTTGTTCTCTTGGAACATGGCTGCTTCCACGAGGTAAGGAATCCAGCTGTCCTGTTGGAAAGCCATGTACAGAAAAACTGACATCCCCCCACCAACCACCAGCCATGTGAGCTAGGCCACCTTGGGCCATCCAGCCCAGCTGAGCCATCTGATGATCACACAACCACATGAGTGATGTGGGCAAGATCAGCAGAACCGCATCATCCACCCTAGAGGTCAGAGATCAGGAAGCTAGCCCTTGGGCCAAATCTGACCCACCACCTGTTTTCATAAGGCCCCACAACCTAAGAATAGTTTTTACATTTTTAAACGTAAAAAAAGGGGGGGTGGGGGGTAATAGTATTTCGTGACATGTGAAAATTACATCGCATTTCAATTTCAGGGGCCATAAATGAAGCTGCAGTGGAAAACTGTCCATCTGCGGCTGCTACGTGCTACAACGGCAGAGCTGAGAGGCTGTGATGGAGTCTGTATGACCCACAAAGCCTAAACTATTTACTACCTGTCCCTTTACAGAAAGAGTTTGCTGGCCCTTGCTGCAGGCTGCTGGCAGGCTAACCTTTAAACAACTTTTTATTGTGTTCACTCCAAAACCTTTGAAGACTTCTATCTCCTTCCTCAAAGGAGTGAAACTTTGTCAGCCTGGCTCCCTTGTCCTTAGTCAGATCTCAAGAGTCTGTGACCTAAATTCATTTCCTATGACATTCTATCAGGTACTCTCCATTCTAGACCAACTGGTCTCTCAGCTGCCCCACGAAGGCATGAACTGGTATGAAATACCTTTATCTGGTTAGCTGTTCTTGCTGAGCGAGCTCTCTCCACCTGCCAGCTCTCCCCATCCTTCTCTGCGCTCAGGGTCCCCAGCTCCCCAACCAAGAGAGCTACCCTAACTGCTTTGCCAAATATTTCCCTGGGTGTATTCTATGGAACATCAATCCCAAGGGATATCCTTGGAAAAAGGAAACACCGCAGACTCCACGCTCTCTCGGAGTCACCGTGCACATAGATGATATCGTTAACGGCTCTGAGAAGTCTCTGCAGTCAAGATGCCTGTTTCCCTTTGTTTAGCTCAACCTTTGCCAAATTCTCCAAGGAATTCGTTTTGTCTACAGAGTACCTGTTGACCACCAGCATGTAGTACAGGGCCCGGATTTCAGTACTCGCCGCAAGAATGAAAAATGCTAATTTCTCAGACCAAGGGACCCACAGAACACACTTCGGAAATGCTGTTCAAACTCTTCCCTTTCTACCCCTGATCTGAGCTGTTCCCTTCCATGTCATCTACTCCATACCACGTAATGTTAATCATACCACCATCATCATCATGACTATCAATTATTCAGCTCCTGCCGCTGTGTTACAAATGGCACCAGGCCCTTGAAAATGTCCTCCCTTTCGATCTTCATAACTACTGAAATAGGTAATGTTATTCTTTTATTGCCACTTTGCCAAAAATTAAACCATGGGTCAGAAAATTTAAATCACTAGCCCAAGATAAAGTAAGTAGAAAAGCTACGATTTACAACTTTACTTGTGTAACTCCAAAGGTCATGGTCTTTGTTCTCTGCTAGACTACCTCCTGATAACATGCCATGGCCCTTGTTGTTCCCTTCATGCTTTCTTCCATGCCAGCATGCATGGGGTGGCAACCAGTCAACCCAGGCAATGGACCATGACTCATCTAAACCACTTACCATGGTGTCCCCACGTCCCCACCTCCCAGCATTGAGGCAAGGACTGGCCATCTGACCAAGTTTTGGCCAAGAAGACATAATTCAACATCATCTGTGGGGTAGGTAGCGAAACAAAGACATGAACCCTTTATCCCTGCTTGCTCCTCGCCCGGTCCCCCTCCTCCCTGCCTTGAACCTGAGTGAGACAGCTAAAGCTTTAGGAGACATCTTGCAACCAAAAGGAAGAGGCCATTGAGAACTCAAAGAGACAACGGTCCCGAGCTTACTAACTTGCTGACCCAACTCAAGCAGCCATATACCTCCATACTTCTTGCGATACAAGAAAAAGAAGCCATCATTTGCTTTAAAACTGCGCTTGGATTTTCCATTTCGTGTAGCTTGAACACGTTCCTAATGGACCTACATGCTGTCTCCCATATTATTTGCTGTTTGGATTTCATCATTATTTCACACATATATTAGTATTAGCCTTGTCTCCCTAACCATGCAGTACACATCTTGAAGGCTAAGTCCATGCTGTATATGGGGTGATATGCATGCTACTAAATTTTGCTTATTATCACGGTTTTCAGGATGGTCTGTTCAATTCACTACTTACTCCAGTGTTTGTGAGCAGGGAGACCTTACCATCAAAGAGCAGAAATATGCCACCTATCTCCTATTATGTTGGTATTTTTCAAAGTGTCGATGTGAAAACATGCATCAGAAACACCTGGACTGTTTATGAAATACAGATTCCTGGGCCTCCTGTCAGTCCCACCTGAATTAGAGTCTCTGGGGTTAGAGGCTGAGAATGTGCATTTTCAATGAGCTCCCTCAGATGGTTTTAACATACAAAATGTGACAGTTTGGGGGATAAAAAAAAAACCCTCGGGTCCAAAGCCTAGATGAGGTTTGGCAGGACTTGGCTGCACCTGGGATCTTCAGCCCCTCCTCAGTGTCCCCACCCCAGCCCCAGAGATCTGAGAAGCAAGAAGCTGGGCTGACTGCTGGAGATCCTTCCCTGAGCAATCTGGAAACCAGGGATCTGTGGCATCCCAGAACCAGGAAACTAACACCCAGATGCACTCCCAATAACTCTAACCTCTGGCAACTCCATCCCCCAGTTTGCAAAGAAAACCTCTATGCAGAAAAGAAGCCATGGAGTCCAGGATACGCTGTGACCATCACCATCATCAAGGAGTTATCAGAGAATCAGGTATATTGAAAAGAGGAAAAGAAAACAGGAGAAACGCGCACAGTAATACATGAACTAGCACCTGGGACTCCTGACGCCAAGGGCCAGAAGAGAACTCAGGTGGCCCTTTTGAGTTATTTAGTTACTCACCACCCGCAGTTCTGAACAGAAACTTATCCTGGGCACTGCTCACACCAAGACATAAATTTTCCCAGATGACAGGGGCACACAGACATGCATTCTAGGGTAGCAAACAGCATATTACACACACACACACACACACACACACACACACACACACACTCCACTTTCAAACTGATGACCTTTCTGTGTGCTGACAACCAAAGTTAAAATCATGGAGGAAAAAAAAAAAGACTTAAAAGTAAATCAGACAGCGGTGCTCATCCGTGCTGGAACCCAGGCACAGGGCTCCAAGATTCAGTAGGGGCTGAAGAGTTCAGGCCTTGGAAACCCGTGGGCTGGAAACAGGGAACCTCCCCAGCACTGCACATGCCTGCTTCGCCAGAGGGAGAACCCCTTTACTTTGCTTCCAGCCCCACAGCCACCACCCTCAGCAAATGCCAGCTAATAGGAGTTCCCAAATTTAATCAAGCCGTGTGTACAGCTGGTTTGAAGGAGAAGTGAGTGGAACCCTTCGGATGTTTCCAACAAACGTGGATGCCCAGTGATTACGTGCACACCAGACATTTTCTACGGCTCTTGAAACCTTCCTCCTTTGACCAAATGGCCTTTGGAAGAAATAAATTCTGCCATCTTCTTTCTGAGTAACTTTGCATCGAACCCCACCCCCCAAACTGCTTCAAACTCCCCCTCAAGTTCTGTTGGAGACAATGTTACAACTCGCCAGCTATGACTCCTCCTCCGACCCCTCTCCTCACCGTCCTATGGAGATTCAAGAGTATTTTCCTACACCACTTGTGTGTGCTGATCCAGGCATATTTTTTTGTTATCTTTTTACACGTTTCAGGCCTGCAACAGCTCCCTGCATCAAACGATTTGATTTGGAAACGGGTAGCTCAAAGGGGATTTTTTTTTTTTTAATGCATCTTGCCTCCTGACATGTATATCACTGAAATAAAACAAAAACAAAAACAAAAACAAATTCCAAGGAGCAATCGCGGAGTTGCGAAGGAGGCCCAGAGCAGAAGAGGTCTACATTTATAGGCAGCCCCGTTCTGGGAGCAAAAACCACCTTTTGACCACCTGCAGAATGCGCAAGGTCACGTGGGTTCTCTGCAGCGCCTTAATGTCTTACCCAGCACACAAGCCCCCGTGGCATATAAACAAATCCACAAGCGGAAAAAAGAGAGAACTCACTCCTCGGAGAGGAAACAAATGATAATAACAGCCGCAGGAATAATAATACATAAAGAATAACAATTACTACTACTACTACCAACATCCAGCCAAGCGTAGATGACAGCGGCACAGTCAAGGGACATCCAGTGCAGGCTTTGCAAAGAAGATAAATCACAGAAAACCAAATCGTGCCCGCCCTGCCACCCTCCCACACCCTCCCCCCCCACCAAACAAACAGAATCAAAGGAAAGGGGGTGGTGGGGAGCAAGGAACGGGAAGGAAAGATTGCCTTTTCCCCCCATAGGCGACACCTACCTCCAGGGTCCGGATCTCTTTTTGTGTGAGGTCGTTGGAGGTGGCACATTTGGTCCTAAGCCCTTCCAGGTTGGAGATGCTCAGGTCTATCATGTTTTGGACCAACTCGCACTGCTGTAAGGCTTTTTGCAAACTCAGAGGCTGCTGCTCCTCGCTTTTCGTCATGTTTTCCTCATCCATCGCTTGCTCGGCAAGCCCCCTTCCCCTCCTCCTCCTCCCAGAGAGAAAAAAGAGGGGGGGGGAGTAGAGGTAGTCTACCCCCTACGCTCTCCAACCACTGCGACTTCTCAACAATGTCTCATGAAGAAGAAACCCAACATCTCACACAGGGCTGAGGGGGTGGGGTGGGAGGAGGGGACAAGAGCCAAAATTTATTATTTTATTTTGGGGTATCAAGCAGACTCCATTAGAATGTCTCCTCTCTCTGAGTCTCTGGTCCCTGAAAAGGAGAGATGCTGTTTCTCAGAAGCAAACCAGGTGATGTGATGCTGTCTGTACACTTAGGGAGGAGGGGGAGGAGGAGGAGGAGGAGGAGGAGGAGGAGGAGGAGGAGGAGGA
>NW_024412422.1:6048265-6048721 GCF_014898765.1 Herpailurus yagouaroundi | reverse complement strand
GGAGGAGGAGGAGGAGGAGGAGGAGGAGGAGGAGGAGGAGGAGGAAAAAGAGGAGAAGGGGGGGAGGAGAGGAGGAGGAGAGGAGGAGGCGAAGGAAAACAGCGCTCACTCTTTACACACCGGCTCCGTGAAGGGCAAATTTATATATTTTTGGCTGGCTGGCTTTTATGTCAAAAAAAATCTGCTTTGCCCCCCTCCCAGTTGCAGTGACACGGCATTGTCCACCGTTTGGGGTGCTTTAGCGCGTCCTCAAGATGCTGTCTGCATTGCTCCCGCGGCTGCGGCGGCGACTGCGGCTGGCTGCTGTCTCCTCCTCGCGCTGCTGCTGCTGCTGCTGCTGCTGCTGCTGCTGCTGCTGCTGCTGCTGCCGCCGCCGGGCTCCGGGGGTGACGGCTGCTGCATTCGCTCCTGCCTCGCTCCACACCGACATCTTGCCTGTCAATCAAAGGGCGGGGG
>NW_024412422.1:6031079-6047865 GCF_014898765.1 Herpailurus yagouaroundi | reverse complement strand
GTGTGCGTGTGTGTGTGTGTGTGTGTGTGTGTGTGTGTGTGTGTGTGTGTGTGTGTGTGTGTGTGTGTTGAAACAAACTGATCGTCTTCCTTGAGCCCTGTGTGCGTCTGTCTGTCTGCCTGTCTTTTTGTTCGTTTGTTCTTTCTCGTTAATGGGAAAAAATAAAACAAACCTGATCATCTTCCATGAGCTGTAGGAAGCTGCATCCCCGCTTTGGTACCCTGGCCTGCAGTTACCCTGACGAGTGGCTTTCCATTTGGAGGGGGAAAGGGGCTTGGCGTTAACCTGATTGTTACCATGTCTGAAATGTCCTCCACGATCTGATACCAGCCTACCTAAACGACCTTATACCAGCAAACTATGGCCCCAGAGCTAAGAATGGTTTTTATATTTTTAAATGGTTGGGGGGAAAAAATCAAAAGAAGGTTTTGTGACGTGTGAAAATTAGAAGAAATTCTACATTTCAGTGCCCATAAAGTTTTATTGGACAACTGCCACCCATTCCTTTCATGTCGGTGTTTACTGTTGTAACAGCAAAAGTGAGTAGTTGCAGGAGGAACTGTGTGACTTGAAAGCCTAAAATACGTGCTATCTGGCCCTTTCCAGAAAAGCTTGTCCACCCCTGACTGATCACCAAACTGTATTCTTGCCTCAGAGTTCTTTACTCTCTCTGTCAGCTCTGCCCAGACCGCATTTCCTAGTTCTCTCCTGGTTGGTTCCTTGTCACTTGGTGTCAACTCAAATGTCATCCCAGAGAGGCTTCAACTTCTTGAACATCTTAACTACTAGTATTCCCAACACACATTGCTCGAAGGATGTATTTAGGATAATTAGCAAAAGGCTCCTCTTTCTCCAGGTAAACAGAGCTCCGTGCCAGTCAACTGAGTTTATGGAGCGGAGTGACTCAGAACACATTGTACAATACGTGTCCCTTAAAGGAAGCCACTTGAGAGGTACAGAGAATGACAGCCAGTGATGGCAGACTTTTTTTTTGCCCTCAGACTCTGGGCCATAAGGTTTTCCAGCTCATACAGATCTGAATCAGCATTTTCAAAATCCCTCTGCTGGTGAGGAGCTCAAATGCGTTCTCTATATTCTCAGTCTCTTCGACTATGAAGTTCATGGATTCCAATTCTCTAGTAAAATTCTCTTTTCATCTATTTTCTCCTTCTCTTGCTTTGTTTCTCTTAAATATATTAATCATGGTTATTTTAAAGCCCTGGTTTACTTCCAGTACTTTAGTCACCTGCACAGTCTGTTTCTATTGCCTGTTTTTCTATTTGTTTTCAGTCATTTGGTCCTGTCTCTTGTCAGGCCTTGTAATTTTTGTTGAATGCCATACAACATCTGTGTATGAAAAAATATATATATAAAGTCTCCAGGTAATATCTAACTCTGGAGAGGGCTCCCCACCCTCTGGAAGCAGATGGCAAGGGGACTGAGCATCTTAGCTAAGCTGGGTGGAGGCTGAGTTGTGGTTTTGATAAGATATCATCTAACTTTGGCTCCTGCGTCTAAGGCTTTGCCTTTTAGAGATTCCAACTAAGGTCTTTAGGTGTTCACCGAGGCCCCTCCCGCCCCCCCCCCCAGCCCTGTGTTCTAACCTTATAGCCATAACATGGCAAGACTGCTGGACACTCTCCTCTGTTTTTCAGGGGCTTTCTGTTTGGCTTCTAGCCTCTTGGCCTGCACAGTTTCAGAATTTGCCAAATGTCTTAAGGGGAAAACCACCATCTATCAAGCTCACTTTACTACCCTTCCCTTTGCTCTAGGATAGTCCCTAATTTTGTCTCTCCAGCCCTAGGACACTGCCAAAATTCTGCTGGTTTCTCTGTCCCCCAGCAGCAGCAGCCTTACCTGGGAAAAGTCTAGATTCCAAGTCCCCCAATTTGCAAGTTCCACAAGGGGAAAAGTGGCTGCAGTATACATCAGCTCACCTCAACATTGTTTCAGAATCTTGGCCCCTCTAGTCCCGGTAGCTGCAGCAGCAATGTGAATGCCTTTAAATAGGTGATGATGATGATGATGATGATGATGATGATGATGATGATTTGATTTGGCTTTTCTAGTTGTCCTCAGAGCAAGTAGAAATTGCAAAAAATGAAAGTAGCCCATAGTTCAGAAGTCATCCACTGGCAGGGCTGTAAGCAGCACACAAATGCGTTGTTTGACATCCCCCCACACACAACCACCACCCCTCCTTTGCAATTAATTGTTATAGTGGACATTTGTTATACTTTGCATCCATCCAGACCTTCTCAAGAGAAACCAAAGCACTTTTCCAGAACCTTCCTTGCAACGGAGTTTCATGTGACCTAAGCACTTCTATTAAACATGTCACATGAGATTTATACTTGGAAATGAGCAACAAAGAGGAGTCTATCTGATATAAGCATGACAGCCAGTGCACCTTGCTTCCAGGTGTCCTGCCCCTGTGTAAGCTTGGGGTCTGTGCTGAAAGGCACGGCACGGTATTCACAGGGGTGGTTTGGGCATCATTCCTAGCTGTGCAGCCCGAGCCTATAACTCTTGTCCTTCTGGAGATTCTACAGGCTTTCTACCTGTCTTAGTCTGTCTTGGCTGACATAACAAAATTCCACTGATGGGTGGCTTCAACAAAATAAATTGGGGCTTCTGGGTGACTCAGTCGATTGAGCATTCGACTCTTGATTTCGGCTCAGGTCATGATCTCTCAGTTCGTGGGTTTGAGCCCTGTGTCGGGCTCTGTGCTGACAGCATGGAGCCTGCTTTGGATCCTCTCTCTCCTTCTTTTTCTGCCCCTCCCCCCGCTGTCATGCATTCTCTCTCTCTCTCTCTCTCTCTCAAAATAAGTAATTTAAAAAACCTTTTAAAAAACACAGATATGTGTTTTTCTCACAGTTCTGGAGGCTGGAGATCACAGTGCCAGCATGTTCAGGTTCTGGTGAGAGACCTCTTCCTGGATTCAGAGGGCGTCTTCTTGCTGTGTCCTCACATACAGGCATGGTTCACATGGCTTTCTCTTCTTATTAGGCTATCCCCCTTTTGAATTAGGACCTCACCCTTTGGCTTCCCCTAGCCCTGATTACCTCCTAAACATCGCAAAGGCACATTAAGGAGAAGAGCTGAAACATGAATTTGGGCGTGGGGGGGGGGGGATGCAATTCAGTCCATAGCACCACTCTGTTAAAGCACTTTTGCTTGAACTACCTGGAGTAAATTGTATCATTGTCACAAAGAACCTTGACTGATAATCTTACCAAAAATTCCAAAATCAGGAGACACTACCAAAAATGGAGATTTCTGGCATTTCTAGGAAATCAGGAAGATCTGGCCTCATTGGGCAACAACTGGCTGGATGTGAGAGACAGCAACCCCTTTCAGATGGGACACAGCTCACTCCAATTCACCATGACCTCCACTAAGCCCCTTCATTCATTATTTATATTTCTTGCCTAGCCCCTGAAGGCATTTGCATTTGCTGCCCCTGGGATAGCTTAAGGTAGTTTGCACCTTGGATCCATAGGAATCCCACCAATTCCAACTAGTTTCAACTGTAAGAATAGTCTCATATTAGAAGTCCAGTCCAATCAAAACTCTATTCTCATATCCAGTTTAATACCTCTTCCCCACCTGCCCTGGTCTGACCCAAAGATGGCTCGGGAATCTGCAACAGGGACTAGGGCAGGTGTGTCCTCTCCTGCCCCTTCCTGGCTCTGCCGGAGTATGGGAGCAGGGGAGCGTGTGGAAAAGGGAAAGCGTTCTCTGCTGAGAACAGGTGACTTCAGGGATAGTTCTCTCTGGTGTTAGATGACCCCACCACCACCACCACCACCACCATGTCCTGGCAAGCACTCACATGGTTCTTTTACTCGGGCACACTGGGGGATCACTGGAGACCTCTGTGGGGACCTTGTGGGGACTCAGTGTGCATACTGGGTGACCTCTTGCATACCCTCTTTTTCATTCATACCCCAGGAAGTACCCCACATTCTCTTTTGAGGTCCTGGAGGCCACCCTCTTGGGTGAGTCTTTTCAGGATGACTCAGACCTCCAGACATACACCCTGGCCCATGGGAAATAGGATACACCTTTGCCCTTTGCCCTCGCTCCTCGCCCTGCTGTCATGGACAGCCCCAGGCAGCCTTCAGCTGGCAGTGAGATGCCAGCCACCCCCTGCTTGCTGCCCCCAGTCTCACAAGTGATTCTTTGAGCTCTTCTCTCTTGGCTTAGAGATCAGAGGGGAGAAGAAAACCCCCTACAAAGACCTGTCAGAGAAACCTGGATAAAATCTGCCCTGGATAAAATCTGACCTTGTTTTATATTGGCTGGAGGCTGATGGTTATTGATGGTCAGGGGACCAGTCTGGCCACCTTTTGACAGGAGGAAGTATTGTTACCCACTGCCCTTAGCTTTGAAGCTTTAGCTGAAGTTCTGGGTCAACAGGAAAAGTCTCATTGCACATCTTGTTATATTGATGATAAGCTGTCCCCAATATTTTCTAAGTTGCCTTGTGAATAGGGACCCAAACTGGAAAGTAGGGGGGTGACCGATACCCCTGGCACTGAACAAAACTAACACTGACTTCTTGAAGGGCTCAACACACTGTGTTCCCACCAGGGCATTTCTTTCTTTTTTTTTTTTTTTTTTTTCTTTTTTCTTTTTTCTTTTTCCTACTGATTCTGAGGTGGGGAAGAAATCTCAGAATGCGAGCCCCCAGGACACAACCAAATCTTCTAGTTGTGAGAGGAGTATTACTGTTCTGTTCTCATTGATCCCCAAAACATAAATGGCTTTAAAAAAAATACCTTTTATGAGTGCAGGCAGAACTCTCCTAGCTTTAACCTTGTGAAGTTTTTCCAACATCAGAAAACTGACTTTTCTAGAGTTCTCCTTTTGGCCTTTTGCCTCTTTGTCTCTTAATTTTCCACTGCAAGCGAAGCAACCAGATCACTCTTGTGATGGCAAGATAACTTCGGCTCACGATAATGGACATTTTAGTCCAGTGATTTATGCCAGCTTTACACAGTAAGCACTCAACGCCGCACTGTGAATTTTCAGTTACAGCAGCACCCTCAGGATGGGAGAGGATGTGTGCTGTGGCACGCACTGACTACTTCGGGCACGGTGAAGGAGCAGCGTCGAAAATCGCAGTGAAGTCGTGCCATCAACCAAACTGGCTTCCTTCTTATACCATCTGGTCTAGGAAGCTCTGCATTAGGCTGAATGGTAAGGAGAAGAAAGGCATCTGCCCTGCACAGGTCCCAGGGGTCATGGCTCGTGGGGCAGAGCACAGTCTGGGCACCTGATAAAGGACACACCCCACATGGCATTCATCTGTGGCAGCCTGGATGAAGGTCCTGATTCTTCTGCTTTGTTTTGACTGCAGTACAATGCACATAAGGTTGACCACTAAGTGACATCTATTACACTCACAGCGCCATGGGATCATCACCACTCTATAGAGTCCCAGAATTTTTTCATCACCCCAGAGGGAAGTCCCGTACATATTTAGCAACTACTCCACATTCCCTCCTTCTCCCAGCCTCTCGCGACCACTAATCTACTTTTTGTCTCTACAGATTTACCTGTTCTGGATGTTCCATACAAGTGGAAGCTTACAGTCCCTGCCCTTCTCTGTCTGGCTTCTTTCGCTGTAGCATAATGTGTTTGAGGGTCGTCCATGTCATAGCAGGTGTCAGTTCTTCATTCCTTTTTATGGCTGAGTAATATTCCATTGTGTAGATAAACCGCATTGGTTACCCGTTCATCTGCTGGTACATATTTGAGTTTTTCCACCCAAATATGCTTGGCTATTGGGAATAGTGCTGCTGTGGACATTTGTGTATGATGGGTTGTTTCAACACCTGTTATGTATTGTTTAAGGCATACTAGTGTACCTTGGGGGCATTGCAGTTTTGGTTCCAGACCAGCAAGTATTGCAATAAAGCAAGTCAAATGAATTTTGTGGTTTCCCAGTGCATATAAAAGTTATGTTTACATAATACTGTGGTGTATTAAGTGTGCAATAGCATTGTGTCTTAAAAAAAAGCAATGGACATACTTTAATTATTTTTTTTTCAACGTTTATTTATTTTTGGGACAGAGAGAGACAGAGCATGAACAGGGGAGGGGCAGAGAGAGAGGGAGACACAGAATCGGAAACAGGCTTCAGGCTCTGAGCCATCAGCCCAGAGCCCGACGCGGGGCTCGAACTCCCGGACCGCGAGATCGTGACCTGGCTGAAGTCGGACGCTTAACCGACTGCGCCACCCAGGCGCCCCAAGACATACTTTAATTAAAAACTACTTTCTTGCTAAAACATGCCAGCCATCATCTGAGCTTTCAGTGTGGTGTAATCACTGATCACATTCCCCATGACAAATATAATAATAATGAAAGAGTCAAAAATATTGCAAGAATTACCCAGATGTGACACAGAGACACAGAGTGAGCAAACGTGTTGGAAAAATGGCACCCGCAGACTTGCTTGATGTAGGGTTGCCACAAACCATCAATTTGTTAAAAACACAGTATCTGCAAAGCTCGGTAAAGGGAAGTGCAATGAAACGAGGTATGCCTGTACATCCGGGAGTGGGATTCATGGGTCATACGATAATTCTGTTTAACTTTTCGAGAAACTGCCAAACTGCTTTCCGTAGCTGTTTGCCCCATTTAATGTTCCCGCCAGCCGTGTGGGAGGCCTCCACCTTCTCCACGACCCCCCTTCCTGACTCTTCTTGCATCGATATTATTTCATTACGAAAACAACCTAGTGACGGTATACTTCCGAAAGTCTGCATTGACACGCACATTTCTTGAGTGCCTATGATGTGCTAGGACGATGCTATAGTTTGGGACTTAAACATTAATACAGCACAGTGCATTCTTCAGTTTTCTTTTCACTGCGAGAGATGAAAACCCACAGCAAGCCAGTTTATTTTTTTTTTTATTTTTTTTTTCAACGTTTATTTATTTTTGGGACAGAGAGAGACAGAGCATGAATGGGGGAGGGGCAGAGAGAGGGAGACACAGAATCGGAAACAGGCTCCAGGCTCTGAGCCATCAGCCCAGAGCCTGATGCGGGGCTCGAACTCACGGACCGCGAGATCGTGACCTGGCTGAAGTCGGACGCTTAACCGACTGCGCCACCCAGGCGCCCCCACAGCAAGCCAGTTTAAGCAAAAAAAGTGATTCATGTAACCAGGAAGCCCAAGGGAGGAAACTCGCAGCAGCCCGGCACCATCCCTTTCTCTCTCTGTCCCTCTGTTCTGCTTTCTTCTGTGCTGGCTGCACTTTTAGGTGGCTTTCCCCTAGGATGTGGCAAAGGTGGCCACAGAGAGCTTTAGCAACCCTATCACAAATAGAGTTCCTTCCTGCTTAGTTCCAATGTAGTTCCGACCAGCTCCAGCATAAGCTGCAGAGTTGGTTTCGCACTAACCTGGTGTAGGCCGCCTGTTCCTGAGCCAGTTGTGTGAGCCAAGGGGATGGAATATGAGGACAGGTGAGGTCTAGGTTGTGGGGAAGTGGTATCAACTCTACCCAAACTGTGTTGTAGGAGATTAGGGGAGGGCTTTCCCCTCGGGAAGGGGAATTCCTTTGGGAACTCCCAAAGGAAAGGGGGAATGCTGTTGTCAGAAGAGGAGTTGGATGTTGGGCCGACCAAACCATCAGCAACATTCCACCATCCTTGAGGGAGTCCTGGTCTAATGGGGAGACCCATGCACATGCATCCGGTAACTATAACTATGCTCTGGGAGTAAAGAAGAGGAGTTCTTTACTCCCGTGCAAGGGAAGGGGCTCTGGGAAGGCTCTGCTGAGGACGTAATTCTGAAGCTGAGACTAAAGGAATGGAATCCTCCAGGTGCACGTAAAGGAACTGGCTTGTACCAAAGCACAGCGTCCTGAAATCATTGTGATTGCAGACACCTGCAAGAAACCCATACTTGTCACAATGATTTCTGAAGTCATAGTCAAAATATGAAAACCATTAGGCCTTGCCTTGAGAAGACTTTTACTGGTGGACAAGTTGAGGCACTGCCAGACCTCCCTCTACTGATTTACTGGATGTGAGGCTTTCAGTGCCAAAACCGGGACAATCTAAGGCAAAGCGGGACAATTCGGTCCCCCTATAGTTAAGTCCCCGACTCGTGAGTACCTTTTAGTGTGCACAGAGTTGGGACAAGTGGTATGGGGGCATCTGTTATGTAAGGATGATCCCTCTGTTGAAACAAAACTGTGCCCACAAAAAGGTTCACAGCAGCACTATTCACAACAGCCAAAAGGTGGAAACCACCCAACTACCCATCATCTAATGAGTGGATAAACAAAATGTGGCATATCCATACAATGGAATTGTATTCAGCCTTAAAAAGGAATGAAGCACTGAGGCGTGCTCCAGCTCCGGCTCCGACATGGATGAGCTTGAAAACATTGTGCAAAGGGAAAGAAGCCAGACATAAAAGGCCATGGTCTGTAGGATTCCATCGATAAGAAATATCCAGAATAGGCAAATCCATAGAGATGGAAAGCAGATTGGTGGTTGCCAGGGGGCCAGAGGAGGGGATTAATACGTGTGGGGTTTCCAACTGGGGTAATGGAAAAGTTCTAGAACTAGACAGAGGTGACGGGTGCAAAACACCATGAATGTACTTACTGCCAATGAATTGTACACGTGAAAATGGTTTAAAATAGGGGCGCCTGGGTGGCTCGGTCGGTTAGGTGTCCGACTTCAGCTCAGGTCATGATCTCACGGTTCGTGGGTTTGAGCCCCGAGTAGGGGTCTTTCTATCAGCACAAAGTCCGCTTCTGATCTTCGGTCCCTCTCTCTCTCTGCCCCTCCCCCGCTCATGGTCTCTCCCTCCCTCTCTCTCTCTCTCTCAAAAATAAAAATAAACATTAAAAAATAATAAAATAAGGGGCGCCTGGGTGGCTCAGTCGATTGGGCGTCCGACTTCGGCTCAGGTCATGACCTCGCGGTCCGTGGATTCAAGCCCCCGTCGGGCTCTGTGCTGACAGCTCGGAGCCTGGAGCCTGTTTCGGATTCTGTGTCTCCCTCTCTCTGACCCTCCCCCTTTCATGCTCTGTCTCTCTCTGTCTTTCAAAATAAAATAAACGTTAAAAAAAAAAAACAAATAATAAAATAAAATAAAATGGTTAAGACGGTAAATCTTATGGCAAGTGTATTTTACCACAGTAATATAAAGAAGAAGAATCCCGGCTCCCTAAAAGGCGTATAAACCAGGTGAATTGGAAGGCAGCCAAATTTGGCTTGTACATGAGTTTCATTGGGCTGCATGGAGTTTAAAACAATTTTTTTAAAATCTGTGGCTAACATATCTAAAATGGGATATTTCACATACAAAAATTCTGATGAGCAATTTATTTGGAAATCAAAAACCCTGGCCCCACTTGAGCTGTGTCTGCCCCCCCCCCCCCACGTCAGGAGGAGAGCAGGGCTGCTACTCAACTTGGGGGCTCACACTGTCTGATCCCCTCCAGTCCCCTTTCCCCCAATCTTCCCTTGGGATCTTCATCTGCTCTGTTTGGTCCCCATTGGCACTAAAGTGCAGGATTTCCAATACTCGCATAAAACAATTAGAAACGAGGCAGAAAATAAAATGCGGAAATTAGGCAAATGGGATGGTGATTTCTGTTTTCATTCCCTTGTAAATGAGATGTCAATGGATACTGTTTTCCCCCAAAGTGTTACTCCACTTTCAAAACAGTAAGGAAATGTCCCCTTAAAGCAATGATTCATAACCTCAACTGCACATGAGAATCCACTGGGAAACTTTTAGAACTATTGCTGCCTAGGTCCTACCCCCCACCTTGGAGATTCTGATTTGTTTGGTCTGGAGTGTGGCCCCCTGGGTAATTCTGGTGTGGAGCCAAAGTTGAGAACTCCTGCTTTACATTTTCCCTTTAGAGACATGCCTTCTTCTGGCCTCATATGTCACAGATCAAACTGCACACACGTTGAGAATCTTTAAAGTGTTTAAAGTCAATATCTTTTGTTGTTCTTGGTAACTACCCCTACAAACATATGCTATCTTCAGCTGCTCAACAGGTATCTTGACAGATACAAGAAACACAGGAATAAAAAATCTGTTTTTTGTAGGGGAGTCCACTGCTTCATTACCAAAAACAGCATCGAAAGCACCTCATAGAAAACTGAAAAGTTAACCCCGTGTTTGTTCAATTGGCGTGAAGGGCCCTAGCCTGTAGCATGCCATACACTAAGGAGGCCATCTAATAAAGAACACCCGCTGTTTACCCAGGCTGGAGTCTTAATGGATTGTCATGTGAACGCGTGTGCGTTGTTCAAAGTGATCACCCCTTTCCAGAGTGCAACCGTGACGTGATTGCTGACATCCTGGCCGTGTATTTTCCATGTGCTCCTATGTGCTGGTTCTTCCACCAAGCCCTTCAACACTACAAAAAAGCATCTGCTGGCAGAAAAAACAAAACCTGTTCCACAGTCCGGGGCATATTCAAGGCACGCTATCATACCCTGGCGCATACCTTCCCCACAGAGAGCCCAGGTCAGAAACGAAGCCCACACCTGCCTTCCGGCTCACGATCGGAACGTCTGTCTGGTCAGTTTCATCAGGCACATTCTGTGCCTCCTCTCCATACCCCACCACAGCTGTCTGCACCTCAGGGCACGGTGTTGGCTCAGCTTCCAGCACCCATCTGTGACTTGGCGAGGAGGGGGAGGAAGAAAAGAAAAAGAAAAAAGAAATTCATGTGGTGAGTGAGCAAAATTGCCCACGTTGTCCCGGATGAGCCTCAAATCATCCACAATTTGATTGCCTTCTGAAAGGCCAGACCCTGAGGTTATTGAACCTCTTTTTGCATTTGAGTCTGAAAGATGGAACGGATGGTCCTTTACAAGTCTCTTTAATTTTTAAGACTTTCCTTTCCTTTGAAGAAATGGGGAAAAAATTAGAAATGCTGAGTGGGACAGATCACAGGTTTTCCCCTGTCTTGTGCTTCTGTGCACAGAATCAGATAAATCAGTACCAGTTTAGTTTACCTGGTAAATTGAGAACACTTTTTATTTTCGTCATAGGAAGTACAGAGGTTGGCTTTTAGTTTCTGAAGACAGGCCTAGTCCACCATTTCAACTGAGCTGGAATGACAGTAGTCCTCAGCCCATCTCAGATCTACCTACCAAGGCTCTTTCGTTAAAGTCCTGGGAATCCGCATTTATAGCAAGCGTCCCAGGAGCACCTGGGTGGCTCAGTCGGTTGAGCATCTGACTTCGGCTCAGGTCATGATCTCACAGTTCATGGTTCAAGCCACGCGTCAGGCTCTGTGCTGACAGCTCAGAGCCTGGAGCCTGCTTCAGATTCTCTGTCTCCCCCTCTCTCTCTCTCTCTCTCTCTGTCCCTCCTCTGCTCATGCTCTATCTCTTTCTCTCTCTCTTAAAAATAAATAAACATTAAAAAACTTAAAAAAAAAGTTTATAACAAGCATCCCATGTGATATAATGTATACAGTCAGGCAAGTATGAATAGAGTTAACAAATAGTGACACCCATGGAGCTTAGATATTGCCCTTATGAACCCAGGGAGCAGTGTCTCCAAAACTTCACTCAAGTGTTACCTTTATTCACAATTTTGTCCAGTTATTTCATAATTGGTAACAGTGTATGCTTACAATTTTCTGTAAAGTGAGTCACTATCTTTACAAAAGTAAATTCATTTTAAAAGAGAAATTTGCTTTATTAGTTCAAATGAGAAACAGACATCTTGCCACAATGAGATGATGAATGTAAAAGTAAATATCATTTTTTTAAAAATGCTATGAAATTCTACCTAGACATTAGTACCTGCTGAAGCACTGAATCTGTGGCAGCATTTGGTGAAAAGACAACATCAGCAAATGCCAAAGAGGTGTTACAGACTTGGTAGCACCACGTGGAGACTCTCTCCTTGATGAGATGATTGAGAGGGACGGAACGGAGAATAACTTCCTCACTGAGTGATTCAGTCCCATTGAATGTTGCCTAAGCACCACCTAAAGTCATTTCCCAGTGAATCACGGCACACACTTTAGCAGAACTGCAATAAAGTCCTCTCCCGAAAGTCTACTGACTCTGGATTTGCAAAAACAAAACAAAACAAAAAAACAAACACACACAAGAACAAAAACAAAAGCAAAGGCCTGTACTATTTGGGACACTGGTAAGCATAGTACACGTGGTCCATGAGTCTCCAGGACCTCCCTCAGATGTCACTCTCAAAGGGTGAGGGTGTCACCAATTTGGATTAGGACCCAACTACCCACTCACTGCGGTTTGTGACCTTGGGCAAGTCTCCAGAAACCTTCCTTTCTACAACATAAAATGACACGATACTTGTTTAAGCCAAGATGAAATAAAATGATGTTTGAAAAGCCTTAACACAGAGGATGACACATGGTTGATGTTCAATAAATGGCAGCTTTTAAAAATTACTAAGACTTCATATTTTTAACCGTTTTTGATAGAACTCTTTGTAGAACACTATTCTACTTCCTAAATGCAGTGTAACTTGATGACTCAAGGTGATCATCTTGAATGTCTCTGCAGTCATTTTATTGTCATTGGATGCATTTCTAACACTTTCCCATATTCATCTTCTTGTTTGGCCATTCCACATATGCGGTGGGTTGACAAGCCAAAGGTCCTCAGACAGAGACCTGATTAAAACACAGCGAAATTACATGGGTAGCCAATAAAAATGCAAAAAAGATACTCTAATGGTAATCAGAAAAATACAGATTTATGCAACGAGATATTTTTGGTCCATCAGCATAACAAATTTTAAGAGTGCAGTTATCTAAGGTTGGTGAGAATATGGCAGATAAGCACTTTCATATACCAAGAGTGGTGATGTCAACGGTTACAACTCTTCTGGAGGGCATATATCCTTTGGCCTGGCAATTCTATTTCTAAAAATCTGTGCAACAGAATCTCTTCCTTATGGACCCAGGATTGGATGTGCAAAACCCCTAGTGGTGGTGAGGATGGGGAGAAGTTATAACCCCGGTGCACTGCTGCAGAAAACAGTATAGCGGCTCCTCAAAAAATTAAACGTAGAATTACCACGCAATCCAGCAATTTCACTTTTGGTTATACACCCAAAAGAATTGAAAGCAAGGACTCAAACAGACATCTGTACCTGCATGTATCATAGCAACATTATGCATGATAGCCAAGAGGGGAAATAACCCAAGTGTCCGCTGATGGACGAATAACAAAATGTGGCGTATAGTGCGATGAAGTGTTATTCGGCCGTGAAAAAGAATAAAGTTTGGAGAGATGCTACAACATGGGTGAAAACATTATGCTAAGTTTATTGAACTTAGACATAAAATGACAAACACCACTTATATGATATACCCATCACAGTCAAATTCATAGAAGCAGAAAGTAGAATTGTGGCTGCCCATGGCTGGGGGAGTGGGCCATGGGGAGTTAGTGTTTAAGGGGGATGGAGTCTCACAGTGTGGGAAGATGAAAAGTTCTGGAGAAGGATGGTGATGGTCACACAGCAATGGGAATGTGCTACATGCTACTCAACTAAACATGGTTAAAATGGTAAATCTTATGTTAAGTATATTTTACCACAATTTTATTTTTTGTAAGTAATCTCTATATCCAACCTGGGGCTCAAACTCCCAACCCTGAGATCAAGAGTCCCATGCTCTACTGACTGAGCCAGTCAGACACACCTACCACGGTTAAATGAAACAATGCAGAGCTAAACAAAAAAAGTGTCACTTGTGAACAGAACTTTGATGTCCTGGCGACTTCCTTCTTCTTATTTCACATTCAAGACTATGTGTAATAGGGGGACAGAGGATATCACAGATCTGGCCTCAAAGTAAGCAGAATGTTACTGAGTTTGTCTTTTTTTTTTTTCATTCTCTTTCTCCTATTCATCTTCATGCCCATAAAAATACTAATAGAAAACCGCTGATGTTTATTAAATAATTAGTAATTAAACAATTAGGCATTGTGATGTCTACTCTTCACAAAATTTACAGATTATGAAGATTCAGTAAGATAATATGTACAAAATGCTCAGCACAGTTCCTTAATTGTTATTGTTCTGATTTTTATCTCATTTAATTCTCAAATCATTCCTATGACATAGGTATTATTGATAACCACATTGTATGGCAATAAAAATCAAGGTTCAGAGAAGTTAAGTGATTTATCTAAGGTCACATAGCACATGGCAGAGTTAAGGCTAAAAAGCAAACTGTCAGACCCCAAAGTCTATGTTCTTGACCACTATTCTGAGAATATTTTCTCAAGTCTTCATTTTCATGAGAAGATTCTAACTGTTTCTAAAAGTGCACCAAAGCAAGTTTTAATTAATGTTTTAAATTTCAAAAGATCTTTTTTTTTAATATAACTTATTGTGAAGTTGGCTAACATACAGTGTATACAGTGTGCTCTTGGTTTTGGGGGTAGATTCCCGGGATTCATCACTTATATACAACACTCAGTGCTCATCCCAGCAAGTACCCTCCTCAATGCCCATCTTCCCCTCTCCCCCACTGCCCCCCCGCCACCCATCAACCCTCAGTTTGTTCTCTATATTTAAAGAGTCTCTTATGGTTTGCCTCCCTCTCTGTTTGAAACTATTTTTCCCCTTCCCTTCCCCCATGGTCTTCTGTTAAGTTTCTCAAGTTCCAAATGTGAGTGAAAACATATATCTGTCTTTCTCTGACTGACTTATTATTATAGTCTAATATAGTATATATTGCTATCTTCAATATCTAATGATTTATTCAAAATAATATAGTTGAAAAGCACATAATTAAAAAAAACCCCTCTATCCTACCCTTCCCCATCTTAGTTTTCATGTCCTATTCTCCAGAGGCAACCATCCCCAAACCTTATACATTTTTCCCTGGTACTTATTACCATCCTTCTAAATAAGAAACTTAAACTACTATTTCTTGATTTATCAATTTTAGAATGTCTATTCGTTCATTTCCCCCACACTAACACCACTCCTTACTTGGCCTCTCCTATCTCTCCAACATCATTACACAGCAATTTGGGGGTAGGAAATGTTTATATTATGACCATATAAATATTGTTTTCTACCAAACCAAGTAGATGCTCTATGACCATGGTTCCTCTCTTATAAAACCCTTTGCTTTTCCTAGAGTTAATTATTGACTTGGTTTTTTTATTTCTCTGGTTTTCTAAGTATTGTTTCTAAGTAATTTTCCAAGGGCTCCAACATTTCTGTCATAGGTTTATCAACAATATGTTCTCTACATTCAAAGAATCAGTTCCGTGTTTTTCCAAGATCTCTCAGATTTTGTTTTCTTACTCCAATCAGGACACGTTATTCTCTAGGGCCTACTGCACAGCTGTCATTTTGAATCATCCCTTCACCATTGTCCTCTGAATTTCCTTTGACTCTTCCTCACTTTGAGTCTCTTCTTCCTTAGAGTCTTATCTCACTCTTTCTTATTTTACTCACATTTTGTTGGAGTACATTTCCAAAAGTTTATTGAAAGAGGGTAAATGGGAGATAGTTTTTTTACGTCCTTGCATGTCTGAAAATATCTTTGCTCTGTTACTCTGGTGACAGCTTGGCTGGGTATAAAATTCTAGATGGAAAGCTGATGACTGCTCTCCCCTCAGGTGTGGCACATCTATATCTAATACATAGATTTTTTATTCCTTTATGTTGTTTTATTTTTTTTAATTAAAAAAAATTTTTTTAAGTAATCTCTACACCCAATGTGGGACTCAAACTTACAACCTTGAGATCAAGAGTTGTATGTTCTACTGATGGGGCTGGCAAGATGCCCCAATATATTTTTTAAGTAAGTTCTATGCCCAATGTGGAGCCTGAACTCATGACCCCAAGATCAAGAGCAATGTGCTCTACTGACTGAGCCAGCAAAGTGCCCCTCCTTCTTGTTGTTTTAGTGGGGTTTCTGGAAGAAGCAAAGACAAATGTAGACTATTAGTTTACCATGTTTACCAGAAATCCCCCCAACAACTTTTTGTCTTCCAGTATTTGTTGAAATCTCTTATCCACTATTGTCTCTTCTCCCACTCTCTTTGTCCTTGTGAGTTAGTACTTTCTCATCCCTTTATTGTCTTTCAGTCAGATTTTGGGAGGAAGAGGAAATAAAGGTGTCTCCCAATATACTGGCTTTAATTGGAAATTTCACAATGGTTTATTAAATAAAACTCAAATGTCTTGAATCAGGTAATAAAATATCCATACATATGAACAGAGGGTGAGCCCTCCAAAGGATGAATTTTGTGCCCTCTTTTGCATCTGAGGAGACAAGACCACTTTATACTTTCCTATGAGATCTCTATTCCTCAGCTCAACTTGGCTAGCACCTAAACACTGCAAATTACTTCCTGCACACATAAAATTACAAATGCAATTATACTTGGCTTTCCTATTTACAACATGAGCAGGTTATGTTATCCCCAGATCTAAATAAGATTTTTTTAATGTTTACTTATTTTTGAGAGAGAGAGAGAGAGAAAGAGAGAGAGAGAGTCCAAGTCAGGAAGGAGCAGAGAGAGGGAAACACAGAATCCGAAGCAGGTTCCAGGCTCTGAGCTGTCAGCACAGAGTCTGACATGGGACTTGAACTAACAAACTGCAAGATCATGACCTGAGCCAAAGTCAGACACTTAACTGAACCACCCAGGTGCCCCTCTAAATCAGATTTTTGCTTTTATTTCTATTTTATTTATGTTATGTTACGTTACCTTATGTTATGTTATGTTATGTTATGTTATGTTATGTTATGTTATGTT
>NW_024412422.1:5983017-6031069 GCF_014898765.1 Herpailurus yagouaroundi | reverse complement strand
TTATGTTATGTTATGTTATGTTATGTTATGTTATGTTATGTTATGTTACATTATGCTACGTATTTTATGTTTTAAGAAAGGGACAGAAGAGCAGTGAAACACACTGGTGAAAGAATTATGGATAAAATACTACTATTCTCTATTTTTAAAGAAATTTAAAAGTTTTAAAAAATCCAAACAGTTAAATAGTGACCTACAATCTCAAAGATATAGTTCTTCCCTGTCAGATGGGTTTCTGATACAGGTTGATTTTCCTGGAAGTAGAATACCGAAACAGAGTTTGAAGTACAACAGTTAGGACTCAACATCTGTGAAAACAAGTGGAAGGAAGCATGTGGGATAATTGGAAATATAAAAGCTGGTCTCTTCCCTAGCTCCTGACACAGGGCTCCTGAAACCCTTGTAAATTCCTAAGCTATAAGAGCTCCGGGAGCATCTTTTGATCCAAAGAGGCGACTCTGTGTAGCCTCCCGGATGGGTTCCTGGATGGGGGCTGGTCACTAGAAAGACCAAGCCAGGATTAGAAGCTTGGAATTTTCAGCCCCACTCCCTGTTCTCTAGCGAGGGCAGAGGGGCTAGAAATGGAGTTAATAATTAAGCATGCTACATGAGGAAGCGTCCATAAAATCCCACTATTCTGGGGTTTGGAAAGCTTACAGCTTGGTGTGCACATCCACATGCTGGGAGGCTGACACACCCCAGCTCCTCAAGGACAGAAGCTCCTGCACTCAGGACACTCCCAGACCTCGCCCTATGTATCTCTCCATCTGCCTGCTCATCTGTATCCTTTATCACGTCCTTTCATAAGCTGGTAAATATAAGTAACTATTTTCCTGAGTTCTGTGAGATGCTCTAGCAAATTAATTGAACCTGAGAAGGGGATTGCAAGAACTCTGATTTACAGCCAGTCAGTCAGAAGTATAGGTGATGAGCTGGACTTGTAGCAGGCATCTTGGGTGGCGGTTGAGGGGGCAGTCTGGCAAGACTGAGCGCTGAACCCGTGGGATGTGACGCTATCTGCATATAGTGTCAGAATTGGGTTGAATTGTAGGACACCCAGCTGGTGTTGCAGAATTGCTTGGTGCGGGGAAAACCCCCATGTATCTGGTGTCAGAAGTGTTGTGAGTGTGGTAGTATGAGAATAAAGGAGAAACACAGGAGGGAGAACTGTTTTTTTTTTTTTTTTTTCTAAACAAAGCAGAACTGGGCAGAGAGAAAAGCCCAACCATGGTGCACGTCCAACAAAGCCTCCACCAAACCCACAGGAAGCTCTGTGGCAATGATTGCCTGTCAGAGTTTCTGAGTTGAGCCAAAGTAACAGGCTTGCACAGCCCCATCCCACTCTTGCCTCCCTCAGTCACCCGGTGTGAGCTGCCCCAAAAGGGACATGACCTTGCATGAACAGCTCTCCGCAGCTAAGGCGGAAGCCAAAGGAGCCGACAGCAAAGGCCATCTCTTGATTGTGTTCCCGGCAACAGGACAGCAAGTCTTTCCTTGAATACGGTCTGGGCAGCCCATCTCTTTGTCCATCATTACTGTATGGCTGCTGTAACAAATTAGCATAAAGATAGTGGCTCAAAGCAACACAAATTTATTATCTTACAACTCTGGAGGTCAGGAGTCCAAACTCATCTTGTTGGGCTAAAGTCAAGGTATAGGCTCTAGGGGAGAATCCATTGCTTTGCCTTTCCCATCTTCTAAAGACTGTTCACAATTCTTGACCTGTGACCTCTGGCCAGCAACACAGCACTCCAACCTCTGCTTCCACCGCCATACCTTTCTCTGATTTCCCTGCCTCCCTCTTTCACTTATAAAGACTCTCATGATGACACAGGACCCACTGGATAACCCAGGATAATCTCTGCATCTCAAGATCCTTAACTTAATCCCATCTGCAAAGACTCTTTTGCCATGGAAAGTAACATATTCTTAGGATCCAGGGATTAGGCTATGAACATCTTTGGGGGACCATTATTCTCCCTACCAAAGTTACCAAAGAGATATTCTAGAGTAACTGGCAAGAGTAGCACCAAGCAGATACACTCATCTGAGCCCTACATTTGTCTACAGTAATATCTCATGTGAACCGAGAACTTACTCTGTCCCAAGGACTGCGCTAAGTGCACAACATGAATATCTCATTTCTGTCTCTCAACATTCTGAGGTGGGCACTATTATCATAATCTTTATTTTGCAGATAAGGAAGTGGAGGACCAAAGAGGTTAAGCTGTTTATGTTTGGTCAAACTGCTGGTCAGTGGAAGAATCCTAATTTAAACCCCAGTCTGCCTAACTCCAAAGCTGGTAGGTACCCTTGACCACGTCTTTCTAATCCTCCTTTGCTTGTTGCTAAGGTTAGGACTTTAAGCTGCTAGACACAACCGCCTCCCCTCACCCTACATGCCAGCTCAGGGTGGCACACGACAAAGGCTTGATAAATATGTGTTGAACTGAGCTCCCCAAAATGTAATCTCTGGCCAGTTTCTGCATAACCTTTAGGGCATTCCCAAATTCCCATATTCTTATTCTCACATCCAATAAACTTTTATTGGGCATTTACATGCCAGGGACTGGGGAAATTCAAAGATGAATAAAACATGTGGCTTATTTCCGGGAAGCTCACTTTCTAGTGAGGGAGTCATGATTTTGACCTTGGAGCAATTTTGAGTTTTTCTCCTTTTTCATTCCTTTAGACAATCAGCAGTGAATTTGAAAACAGGAAGCATCGTTGTTATTGTTTTCAACACCTATCCACAATAGGAGCCTGAAGAATAAGAAGAGGGGGCTGAAGTTTTTGAGCTTTTCTTTCATATTAATATATATTTTTTACTGTGCACACACATGTATGCAAGGATGACTCTAGGTTTTATTTCTCTGTAAAAATGGAAGTGTGTTCTATATATTATTCTTATGCTTGTCTTTGCATTTAGGAATGCACAGTGGATGTATTTCCAAGCTTACATCCTCTTAACTGTTTTATTCCCCCACTGATGCTTATCAAAACAGTTCAAGTATTTTCCCCCAAAACTTGGAGGATAAGAACTTCCTTTTGTTGTGGTTACAACAACCTTGAGGAATGACGGGTCTACCTTTTTCTAAACCATCTAGCCCCTCATCCCCAGAAAGGTCTTTTCCAAAGCCTAAATTTGACGGGTCTTTTCTCTCCCAAATTTCCCCAGTGCCTGCAAGATAAATCCAAATCTGAACTGGTTGGCCTAGCATATAATGATATTCAGAATATGGCCCCTAGAGCTATTCAGCCTCACATGGTGACTCTACACATACACCTTACGCCCCCACTGGTTTTTTCATTCCACCTTAGTGGCCTTCTTGCAGACTCTCAAAGGCACCAGCCTATCTTGAATCCAGGCCTTCCAACATCCTCTCCTCTCTGTTTGGACAGCTTCCTCTACTCCCTCCATCAGGATAAATTCTACTCATCCTTTGGATTTCTGCTGAAGCATCATTTCCTTAGGGTTTTCCTAGGCCCCTCCTAGCCTGGGTCTTTGTTTTCTTCCCTTCATCCTGGGTACATGCATCACTCTAGAAATTAATTTAAATGTCTGTTTTGCCTGCAATTCTCTCTGCCTTCTGGAGAGTCTGTCTCCTTCACCTGCTGAACACTCCCCACGCCCCCATTCCAGGCCCTGCACAATTGGTGGCACATTGCAGATATTGATAAATGTTTGCTAAATGAGTGACAATGGATGACTCATGGGGAAACTTTACTGCTTCTGGTTAATATACAATGCGTAGGTGCAGTCTCATGTTGAGTATTTGGTTCCACTGACAATGATAAAGGGAAAAATCGCTTACCAAGGTGAATGCACCCTAGTTTCTTTTTCAAAACTACTGTAAGAGTCGTTCTTTTCTTGTGTTTATTCATTTATTTGTGGCTTTAATCATTGTCAACCAATGTATTTTAAATGGGTCTTTAATAAACCAATTATCTGAACTGTTTGGGATCTGATCTTGTTGTTGGTTGTTTCTGTTGACTCTCGCTCATGGTGGACTGTTTCCTTGTGTGTTTTGTACTTTTGAACAAATAGATCTTTGTTTGTGGGCATCTGGTACATCTAGGCTGAAGGTTTGTCCTTTCAGAGTTTGTTTAGCTCATTTCCCCATTGTATAAATTTGAACTCTAAACCTATGTTAGTATAGTCCTGTTGTGACGAATTCAGAGGGGGCATTTCTTTCCTACTCAGGGTCCAGAAAAAAAAGAGATAAGCTTCCTTATTATCTATGTTGGCTGGATGAGTTTTTCTAGTCCCTCCACCCTTTCCCTAAGGGTGTAGCTCTTTGAGGGTCCTTGTCTATGTGGAGGCCACAGTTCCATCCCCCCAGTCTTGTCCCCTGTCCTTTGGGACTTTTACAACTGAAACCCCTCCCCAGCTCCATGAAGATAATCCTTACCAGTTTGGTTTTCACCCTCTGTTTTGCTGACTCCTAAAGATTATCCCCTTTTTTCTGGTGTCATTATATTTTATCCAGCATTATCTAGACGACTATCAAATGTGGGAAAAGTTTTTACATGATCTAATCCAAAATATTAACCAAAAATGGAAACCCAGTAGACTAGTTTATAGATCTTTCCTTCATTCTGTGTGCATGGGTCTGGTTTTCTAAAAACTCACTTTGTTCTCTTCTTTTTTTTTTTTTTTAATTTTTTTTTAACGTTTTTATTTATTTTTTTGGGACAGAGAGAGACAGAGCATGAACGGGGGAGGGGCAGAGAGAGAGGGAGACACAGAATCAGAAACAGGCTCCAGGCTCTGAGCCATCAGCCCAGAGCCCGACGCGGGGCTCGAACTCACGGACCACGAGATCGTGACCTGGCTGAAGTCGGACGCTTAACCGACTGCGCCACCCAGGCGCCCCAGTTCTCTTCTTATTTTCTGTATATTTACCACTTTTCTCCTATCCTCTTCCTACATTTACAACAGTTACATTACAGAACAAAATGCCTTATGCTAATAATGTCTCATGTATAAACTAGACTTTTCTTCCCTTTAGTATTTGGCTCCTTTTACTGGTTCTTTTTCACCTCCTTTCCTAACTATCCTTTTATGTAATTTTCTAGTGAACAGGCACCAAATATAGCTAGTATCTGATCCATATGTCACCTGCTAATTTAAATGTTCTTTTCTTTAAAAAAAATCTATCCCAATTTTGCAGATAAAAAAAAAATCTCGAGGTCGACAAAACTGCTAGCAATGTTTCCACACACACCATTGTCAAAAGGCTGGCAAATTTGGTAACGTGAGGTGGCCAAGTTTTTAAAAATTCAGTACTAGTATTGCAAGTCATATTTATAATTTGAATAACAATTCTGACTCACTTAAAGCATTTTCTAGCCCTAGATAAATTGCTTTTGGTCTTAGGTCCAGGTATACATGCACACAAGTATTTCTATTAATATACGTGTGTGTCGGGTGTGCTCTATAGAGATAACATTTGCAGCCTCAGAGTGCTTAGCAGAGGGCCCAGTTTGTAATGCTGTTTTTCATTATTCCAACCTTCCTTGGAATTTTGCATTTACATAACACCAAGTGAAAATGAAGTGAGTATCGAAGTAACTACTCTTGTCATTGCTATGGTCAAGGTTACACATTAGCTAACTTACAAACAAATCCCTCTCGGTGACAGAAATATTAGCAACTGAGATAGTTTATAAACACAGCCACAAACTTTTTCAAAAGGACTTTTAAAAAATTCCCTTAGTTATGACAGCTTCGGCTAATGAATATTCTACTAGCCTTTCCTTTCAGCCTCCGAAATGTTTTAAGATTTAGTAAACCCCAATTTTAAGGATTTAGAAAGTTGTCGCTGTGAGGTTATCTACTGGGATGTAACACACAGACCACATCTAAATGTGATGGCTTAAAATAACAACCATTTTATTTGCTCATGAGTGTGTGAGTCAGGAATTAGGGCCGGGCACAGAGGGACAGTTCTTCCGTGTTCCATGTGGTGTTAGCTGGGGTGGGTTCACGAGGGGCTGAAAGACCCACGATGGCCTCACTCACAGGGCTGGTGCTTTAGCCGAAATGGCTTGAACAACTGGGGACTGCATAGGACAGCTGGGCCTCTTTTCTTGTGGTGTTGGCTGGACTCCCTCATGTCTCCGGGGCCTTCTGGCTGTCAGCTGAGTTCCTGGAGTCCCCTCCCATTGGCTTCTTTCTCCAGCAGGAATCCCTGGACTTCTTGACACAGCAGATGGTATTCCCTCTAGCTAAAGTGTAAACTTCCAGGCCTCAGCTTGGAAGTTCCAGGATAGTATTGCCACCATGTTCTCGTGGTCAAAGCAAGTCAAAGGCCAGTCTTCGAGAAGTGAGGAAATAGACTCCATCTCTTGAGAGGAGGAGCTTCATGCACCCATAGGGATGGGAGGAATGGCCAGCAACCAACTTTGCAGACAATCTACCACGGTCACTTTATTTATGTGTTTATAAATAATTGGCACCCATTCTGTTCATACAGTTGCTACAAATCAAAGGAGAAGTGAATTAACTATAGCTCAATACTAGTATTGGGATAGTTTATAGTACTTGGACTAAAGATGTCAAGGTATTTTTCCAATATAAATATACTTAGGGCACGGTTTGAATGTCACTGTTATTTTTTCAGCGCTTACAATTTCAGGTGAGAAGGTCTCATTTGGTTAACAGTAAAACTTAAGCTAACGTCACCTAGTCCTCAGAATCTGGGGGGTTACCTTTAGTTCATAACTTCTGTGTGCACCTTCTCCCTGGCGGTCACACAGGAGTACAGGGAGACGTGAATAAAGGATCTTGTTTTCTTGTTCTCATAACACCATATTGCAGGCTTGGACCAACTTTCTAATCCCACTAATTGTTTTTTAAAGAAATAACACGATTTTGATTTTGCAAATTTTATCACACCAAGTTCTCCACAATTGGGTACACCAAGATCTTACCATTGAAACCCTTCCTGGTGCTGAGCAGATGGATAATTTTGAAATATGTACGTATGGAATTAAGTTCCACGACTATCCAAATACGCCAACCATTTCCATGGCATTTGGAATTATGCAATGGAAAATGTTTCCAGTGATGCCCTTTTATGTGTTAATTTTGTGAAATTTATTCTCAATTATAATTTCAAATCACCTGAGAAACAGAAGAAAATTAGACGTTGTATCAAAACCAAGAACTTATTTGAATTTAGCATTAAGAAAACATTTTAAATTAATTAATTGGCACAAACTGAAGATAACCCATGTTTAACAAGCCAGTTCTGGTTGACATTTGCCAAAATATGACATACTGAGCATGTTGTTTTTGTCCAACATCCCTTAAATTTAAGAACAAAATTAAAGCAGAGGGCACAAAATCATTTACTCCCATGAGATTCGTGAAAATTTAATTAGATACCCCTTTAAGAAAGAAATTTGCTTTCCTTAAATTTTTTGAAAATCTGTACCTTTAAATGGCCTTTAAATGTTATGACTTTTTCAAGACACGACTGTCCAATCCTCATATTAATGAACATGCAGATATTTTAATTTCCTGCACCTCTGCCAAGTATTTTCAGTTTGGAACACGACTGAATTCTAAGGTGCCTCCCTTTAAAAAAAATACACTTTCTCTTAAGTTGAAAGAAGTTTTTAAAATATATTTTGAACCCTCTATCTTCGAAACACTTAAAATATCTTCAGGCTTAAAACTTCTCCACGTTGACTTGGGGCAAGACTGGCTCTTCAATTTTCAGTACTGCTCTCTTGTTTGATTTTTCGGCACTGCATGTATTTGAAGTAAATGCATTTGTCTTATCACATTGCCATTGAACTTGGGCGAAATGCTTTGAAAGAGTGGGTTTAGGGGGATTGGAGGAACAGGACAAAATGTCTATAAATAGCAGTTCTTTGTGTAGCATCTACTGTATAATAAAGTGTTGTGTAACTCTGCCATGCAACGTAAGTAATGATAGTAATTTGCATTTTCTTATTACTATTCATCCTCGAATTGAATCTACGGTCTTTTGCCAATATTAAGGTCTATTTCTCACATCCTTACATCCCCCAGGGTCTCTGCTATGACGAGAGAGGGGAGATAAACAGTCCCCTCATTCTGCACACAGATTGTGCGACAGGTACGCACCAACTGCTTTTGGCCTCTGCGTTTCCATCTCATAGACCCAAAGGCGGTGTGGTCCATGGGCGGACCAGCACCAAACAGAGCCAGCATAATGTAACTACACTGCCAGCCCCTCCTTATTAACTAACGCCTGTTCCTCTTTTTGTAATCATGATGACCCCAGAGATTCTAGCCCAGGGCAATTAGGCGGGTCTCAAACTCGAGAGAATCAGGAAAGACTCCAGAAGAAGAAATATTTTTAAAACTTTACCAGCCTGGAGGGCCTGTTACAAAATAATGTATGTGACAAAATAATGTGACTGAGAAATTAACTGGACTTAACTTTCTACTGTAGACTCATCACAGAAGACTAAGGGTTTTTGTTTTTGTTTTTTCTTCCCCCCCCCCCCCCGCCCCAGCAGTTAAGTCTCAGAGTCCTGGGGGTTAGGTTTTGGGTTTGCCTGGCTCAGGGGAGCTTGGATGCCTAGGTACTTTGGGATTGGGAGTTGAATTATCAAAATGTGAGGAGGTGGGAGTGTTACTTGAGAGAGCAGAGGTCTGACTCCCTGAATTCCACGCTAGAGATGCAGAACGGTGGCAGTGAGGAGCACAATGGTGGGAGAGAGATACATTATGTGGTATCTGGGGCTTCTCGGCAAAAATCTGCACACCAGCTGCTTGGAGACCTGGTTAAAATGCAACTCTGATTCAGGAGCTCTGGAGTGGGTCCAGAGACCCTGCATTTCTAACAAATTCCCAAAGAGTGTTGCTACTGTTGGTTCCGGGACCTCGCTTTGAGTTAGTAGGCGAGGAGGAGAAGGTGGAAGAATTTTGAAGGAGGGGTACAGGGAAGCCTGAACCTCAAATCTGTGGCAAGGAGCATCTATTCCGATAGACTGCAGAAAAAAATAAACACTAGAAAGCCCTCACTCAAATTTCCTGGCCTCTTTCCCCCACAACCTCCTAGGCTTTTAGAATGATCCCAGGAAAGTCAAGGTACCCAACAACTCCAACCGAATGCGTTTCCAAACTCCCTTGACTTGAGGCAGAAACAGTGGAGGAACTTGTGCCAGGTTATATTTAATTTAGAAAAAATTCAGAAACGTGAAATTTTTTGAGCCCATGGAGCAAACTCATATGAATCACCCTTTCAATCTCAAAGAGAATCAGATTTAGGAATCGATAAATAACCATTCCTTAGTTACTCAATTAACACATGTTAGGGGGTGATGAGTGGTTTTCCTAAACCCTGATGTGGGGCGTTTGGGGGCTTCTGACAAGAGAAACTCATTGAAGGGAACAAGTGCCCCAAAAGATCTGAGGATTCACATTCCTTATCAGTCGATGATTTTGCCGTGGTCACCAAAGAAGATGGCCCTTCCTCTACACACACTCTTCAATAGCCCTTGGGAGATCTTTCCCTCCTTCAAGTCCTTGCTCTTCATTTAAACATGATTTCACCAGTATAAACATGTTCAGAAGAAAGACCCAGTTTGATTTTCTTCTGCCAGCATCTTCCAAAGATAGCCTCGCAGCCCATTCTCTCATAAGAACAAATCTTAAAAATAAACTAAGGCAGTAAGTACTGTGCCCAAAGCCAAGTTTGTTCCAAAGCTGAGAGTAATAAAATCCAGGGCTCCCTTTCCCTAATTCAATTTTAAGAGCAAATGCCTTTCGTTGCTAATTTTGTTTGTAACTTCTGATCCTGCCATCTCGAGGAGCTGCTCTTTTACAAAGCACTCCCACATCTGGTTCTGATTACATAAGAAAAGGGTTCTGTTGTTGTTGTTTGTTTTGTCTTTTATTTTTTAAATACTTATTTATTTTTGAGAGGGAGAGAGACAGAGACAGAGACAGACAGAGCACAAGCAGGGGAGGGGCAGAGAGAGATAGACACAGTGTCAGAAGCAGGCTCCAGGCTCCCAGCTGGCAGCACAGAGCCCGACCCGGGGCTCGACCTAACGCACCAACCTCAAGATCATGACCTGAGCCGAAGTCGGACATGCAACTGACTGAGCCACCCAGGTGTCCCTACCTAAGAAAAGTTTGTGGCTATGCTCATCAATGTCATAATTCACAGGGAGATACCAGTATGATTTACCCTTAATCCTCCCAGAACGTCTACAATCTAGGCATAGCGTAAGGAGTGACTGCATCTTTTGCCTGATCATCTGTCCACAGGAAATAAAAAGTCATAAAGTAATCCAACATTTTTGCTTGACCAGGTGTCTTTTTTTTTTTTTTTTTTAATTAGTTGCCTGGGCGCCCGGTGGCTCAGCTGGTTAAGCCGTTAAGCGTCCGACTTCGGCTCAGGTCATGATCTCCCCATTTGTGAGTGGGAGCCCCACGACCCGCTCTGTGCTGACAGCTCAGAGCCTGGAGCCTGCTTCCGATTCTGTGTGTCCCTCTCTTTCTGCCCCTCCCATGCCCATGCTCTGTCTCTCTTGTCTCTCAATAATAAATAAACGTTAAAAAAAAAAAAGAAATTTAATTAGTTGCCCATGTTTACAGTAATTTCACATAAACATCTAAATTTCTGATTTCCTTTAAAAAATCAGAAGTGCTGGCAACATTTGGAGGCCGTCCCTCGTGGCCAAATACTGGCAGAGTGGACGTTTGTGTGGACGTTTATGATCTTTTGGCCACCGGTATCTGCACCCTTCCCCTACATTCAAGGATGTCCTCAGTTTCCAAGTCCTGGTGGGAGGCGGGGTCATTTCCCGACATTCAAGCTACATACCGGGGATTCACTAGCATGTGACCTGGGCCTGGACAATTACGCATGTCTCCCCCAGGCTTTTAATGGGGCGCTAGCTTTAGTTAGCATCCAGTGCAGGAGACAATTGGTGAATTCTCCCTGACAGCAGAATTGGTGAAAGCGACATCCAGTTTCTAGCGGCAGCGGGGGTAGTAGCCTCCGAAGGTCCGCAGTAGCTGCACTTTCCTTACTGGCTTGGTTCTGTGGCCTACTTTTGACCTTGGTTTCAGTTCCTTGGGCCGTCTTTGCCCCATTTGCGAAGTCGGGGTCTCCAGTCTTGTGACTGATGGTGAGTACTTCCTTCCTACAGTCCTTTCCTGCTTAAATCTTTCATCTACAAACTCCGCCACCCTAAACGCAGGCCGTAGTTAACTCCCAGGCTGCTTAGAGACATGTGAGTTTGTAATTTTGGTCTTTATCTCTTTCTCTTTAAAGCTAAAGCTCACCCAGGGCAAGGATCCACAGGGTTCAAACGGGGAAAATTTTCCCACAGGGACCTCTTCCCACCCCCACCCCCTGCCACCTTGCCATTTTCCCTTACATTTCATTGGGCAGAACTGGGTCACATGCTCACCTTTACGCCAATCAGGGGACGAAGATTGCTGTGATTGGCTTAGGATAGGCCCTAGTTCAACTTTGGCTGTTAGAACCACCTCGGAAGCTTTTTAAAATGCCAATCCCTGGTCCCACCCCACCCCGAGGCCAACTTTAATGGGTCTGGCTGGACTTCAGGTACTGGAATTTTGTAAAATCTTCAGATGCTTTTAATGCCATCCTTGTCTCTAGTCCAGCCCCCTACCCCTGCCCATTTTACAAATGCCAAGACTGAGGTCCAAAGGCATTAAGTAACTTGCCCAAAGTTCGATTAATAACAAAAACAGACACAAACACACTCACAACATTAAATGGACACCTTTGTTCTTCCAGCGTACGCACGTGAGTGGCATTCTCTTTCTTAGAAAGTGAAGTGATCAGATGTTCAGGAACTGAAAAGCAGTAGAGGGTAGGGCAGTGGTTCTCAAACTTGAGTGCATCAGAATTCCCTGGAGGGCCTGTTACAACACAGATGGCTGGGCCCACCCCCAGAGTTGCACATTCAGTGGGTTTGGGTGGGAAGAAGAATAATTACCATTTCTAACAAGTTCCCAGGGGGATGCTGCTGCTGGTCCCAGGACCATACAAGCTTAGCAGCTAAGAGTTCGGGCTATAGAATCACACTGTCCTGGCAAGATCCAGTTGTGCCCCTTATACCGAGCCACAAAACCTACTAAACTTTTGAGCAAGTGACTCAACACGTCCATGAAATGGGGCCAACGGTAGTTGCTTTGGCTTATCACAACAACTGAGTGGGTATGATAAATGTAAAGCACTTACAACACTGTCTGGCCCATAGTAACTGTCTAATGAATAGTAGCTATTATCATTCATTCATTCATTCATTCATGGAACAATGATTGAGTGCTTCCTTTGAGCCATGCACAATTCTAGGCACCAGGAATACAGTGCTGAATAAATCAAAGCGTTGCCTCCCAATGAGCTTACGATCCACCGGGGAGGCACACAATACTTGACCTCATAACTATATAATATTACTCAGAAGAACTCTGCATTCCAAGCAAACTGAACAACAGTGCACACAGCGTTTTATGAGAACTCGGTCCAGTCTCATTCATGTCTTCCAGCTCAAGGAGACGGTAGCATCATGTTTCTAATGCAAAGGCCCCTTAGCAGAATGGCTATCTATGTGTAATTTATATCTATATTTATGTAGATTTAAAAAACATATGACATCATATGTACTATTTATATATTATATATTACATCGATAACATTTATTGAGTCAATATTATATATTTTTATGTTTTTATGTTCCATATTTTTATATTCATATTTATATTTTATATACCACAGGGATAGGCTTACGTGATTCTGGAGGCCAAGAAGTCCCACGATCTGCTGTCTTCCAGCTGAAAACCCAGGAAAGCTGGTGGTATAATTCAGTCTGAATCCAAAGGCCTGAGAATCAAGAGCGCCGATGTCTGAGGGTAGAGAAGATGGATGTCTCAGCTCAAAAGAGAGCAAATTCACCCTTCCTCTGCCTTTTTGTTCCATTCAGGGCCCCACTGGATTGCAGGATACCCACCCCCACTGGTGAGGTGATCTTCTTTACTCAGTCCACCCGTTCAAATGCCAATGTCTTTCAGAAATGCCCTCAGAGACACACCCCCCCAAAATAGTATTTTACCACCTTTCTGGGCATCCAGACTCCAGTCACGTAACCCATAAAATGAACCCTCACAGGCATACTCAGACCAGCCAATTCTTGAGGAGGTTTGGCTTGAGAGGAAGCTTTTGAAACAAGAACAGGGTGGGTGGAGAGTGTGCTAGAAGGGAAGGAGAGAGTAAGGTGGCAATGTACTGGATGCTTTACATGTGTTCCTTAATCCTCACAGACACCTTTGGAGTAGAGATTATTGGACAAGGAGAGAAGCAAGCTGGCCAAAGCTCAGTGGCGGAGTGAACACGAAGGAACTGAACAAAGTTAAGAGTTGGCTGGGGACGAAGCAGAGAATATGGGCACTGTCATATCACAAGCCACATCTGACCAGATTCAGATGAATCCCCAGGCAGGCGCTAGAGTAAAGCATAACTGCCATCATGTATTTGCCCCAGTGTCCCTCTACTGTGTTCCTAGAGCAGGTGTCAGTGATGTAATAAGGTGGAAGGAGTGGCTACTTCTGAATCAGAACACTTCTGAGGCCCCTGGGTGGCTCAGTCGCTTGGGCGTCCCACTTCCGCTCAGGTCATGTTCTCACGGTTCGCGGTTCGAGCCCCTGGTGGCTCTGGACTGACAGCTCAGAGCCTGGAGGCTGCTTCTGATTCTGTGTCTCCCTCTTTCAGGCCCTCCCCCGCTCACGCTCTCACTCTCTCTCTCAAGAATAAACAATAAAAATAAATAAATAAAAAAAAAAAAGAACACTTCTGACTCCAGGCCAGCCTCATCTTGTCTCCATATTGTCTTTCTCAAATGTTAATAAACAAAACAAACAAACAAAACCACTTTATTATGGATGTAATACATACTCATTGCTGGGAAATACAGATCAGCAGGAGAGAAGAAAATAAAAGTGATCTATAATCACCTCATCTCAGAAAAAACAAAAACAAAAAAACAAACACCCGCCCCCCCCCCCAACTAAAATTTTAGTACTGATTCTCTGATCTTCAGATCAGGGACCCTGCCCTCTGTGCTTAATAACTAGCCCTTTCCAGTTACACATATTCACCTAGCTGGAAGTTTATTTTTTGTTTTCACTGTGGACTTGTTTCTGGAGCTTGGTTCTCTAGATTTTGTTGGGCGAGGGACATGGATTTGGGCGGTAGATTGGAAATGTATGTGTTTGGAGTCGTTTATCAATTCAAAGTACTCACCTCCCAGCTTTGGGGCCAAAAGGTATTTCAAGCCTTTTTTCCTAGAGCATCTATATTCAAGAACTGGCCCCATCATTTGGGGTTGTTTTTTCCTCCGGATTTTTTTTTTTTTTTTTTTTTTTTTTTTTTTGGGGGGGGGGTTTTCTGTTCCTTTGAACGGTAGGTGTTGGAACTTTGGTGGTGGCTGGAATTGGCACTGACCGTGAGACTTTGGTTTGAAACGATGACTGGCAGCTGCAAGGGGTGGCCCTGCCTCTCCAGCTCCCCCACATCCCGGGGCTCAGGAAGCCCAGCCGCACCGGCCAGAGGGCAGCGCGGGTCTAAAAGGGCGGACCCGGAGGGAGGCTGGCAGCCGGCGCCTACCGGTAACGTGGTAACCGGCGCCTTGGCAACGGAGAGGGGGCGGGACTCACGGAGGAAGTCGGAAGCTGGCGGCTAAATCTCGCGAGAGTTGCTTTTGCGCGCGAACTCTAAGTGCCAGGGTCCCGGGGTCCGCTTGTGGCTAGTGGCTGTGCAGGCCTCCGGGGGACGCGACGACTCCAGCGGACCCGGACACCTTCTTCACCCCGCCATGGAGACCTCAGCGAAGAAGGAGCAGCAGCAGCCCGCGGAGGCCAAGATCAGAAACCTGCCCTGGTAGGAGGAGGCCCGGCTGCCGCGGGGAAGGGGATCGGTGGCTTGGGTGGTCAAGTGGAGCGGCCGCAGCCCGACTTCGCTCCACCGCCCCCGACCTGCAGCCGAACGGAGCCCCAGAAGTTCGCCTTGGCATCCGCAACTCCCCGGTCCCCTCCGTTCTTTTAGGACTTTTGTCACGTCTTCCGCTGCCCTAATCCCACCGCCCCCATCCCTTTTAGGCGGTGGGTGACAGCGTAGCGGTTCAGTCCCTTCCGACTTTGCATCGGCTTCCGTGCCAAAATGCCCTCTACTCTTGCGTAATCTTCAGTGCAGTTATTGTTCAAATTCTAAACTGAAATGATGATGATGATAACGCTCCCTAGTTAAGTGGTATTTAAATGGCTTCCTGTTAGATCACCAAGGACCCTGTTAGATGTTTGATCTTTACAAGGACCCTAGGAGGTATGTGCTGTTATTATTCCAGTTGTAATACTGCAAGGTTAAATGACTTGCCTAAGGTCCAGAGCTTGAAAATAGGTTTGGATTTGAACCCAGGTGAATTCAGAGCTTGCACTCCAAACCGTCTTACTTTCACAGCTGCATCTGAATGATGGTTTAGAAACTGATAGGATTTGGCTTGATTTCGGAAAGCTCCAAGTTGGTCTTGTCTAGTAAGGAGTTCAGTTTGTTTCTATCGTGGAAAAAACACACAACATACAGTTTGCAGTTGTGAACATTTTAAAGTGTATAGTTCAGTGACATTAAGTAGACTGAGGATGTCGTGCTACCATCTCACTGCCTGGTTCCAAAACTTTTCATCACCCCAAATGGAAACTCCATACCTGTTGGCAGTGACTCCCCCATTACCACCCCGTCCCCTTGCACCCCTGGCAGCCACTGATCCACTTTCTCTCTCTGAATTTGCTTATTGTGGATATTCATATAAATAGACTCAATCTGTGGCCTTTTGTGACTGGCTGCTTTCCCTTAGCACCATGTTTTCAAGGTTCATCCATGTTGTCGCAGGTATCAGTGCATCAGTCGTTTTTATGGCTGAATAGCCTTCCCTTGTATGGATAGACCGCCATTTATCTATCCATTCATCTTTGATGTGTATTTGGGAACGAGTTCAGTTTTTAATTTACTTTGAAATGATAGGTGCCCATCCAGGTTGAGATTATTTATAGGCAGACAGCTGGAGAGGGGAAATCAGAGCAGGGTTTATCAACCTCAGCACTATTGGTATTTTGGGCTAGATATTTGGTGGGTGTGCGCATGGTGACTATCCTGTGCATCGTAGGATGTTTAGTGACATCCCTGGGGCCTGTCCATTGGAGGCCCGTAGCACCCTCTACGCAGTTGTGACAACTGAAAATGTCTCCAGATATCACCGAGTGTTTCCTGGAGGACAAAATTGCCCCTGGTTGAGAACCAGGGGTCTGTATTCAAACTTAAAGGATTTTGCTTCTCTTCCTCTTTTTGTTAGGATATGAAAGGATTCTTTTGCACGTAACAGCATGTCCTTGCATTTGTATATGTTATAATCCATGCTAAATTGTATTTCAGGGTTGAAAAATACCGGCCACAGACACTGAATGATCTGATTTCTCATCAGGACATTTTGAGTACCAGTAAGCATCCATGTGTCATTTGCTGTTAGTCTGGTTGGAGGACCTGTATGAATTTCTTGGTGATGTCTCTGCTGAGTAATAACCTTGAAAGATCTGATTGAGCTTTATGGAGTGTTGCTCTAAGAGCTGAGTCCTTCCCATTTTTCATTCCTGCATCTGCCTCTGAGTTGGATGTGAGGTTGATGTGCATTCAGCCCAACTCAAGGGCCCACAGCGAATGAGGCAACTCCCGGAAACTGATGGGGTCTCTCTTTCCTCCCAATCCTCAGTTCAGAAATTTATTAGCGAAGACCGACTGCCGCACCTGCTTCTCTATGGTCCTCCAGGGACAGGAAAGACCTCTACCATCCTAGCCTGTGCTAAACAGCTATACAAAGATAAGGAATTTGGCTCCATGGTCTTGGAGGTAAATAGGATTATTCTTAGTCTACAAAGGAGAGTCTCTTACTTCTCTTAGATTTGTTGTTTGTTTGTTTTCCTCTTAGATTTGTTTTACTTTACAAGTAAGTTGCTTTGCTGGACATAAAATATTTCGAGTCACTTTTCCTGGAATTGATGTTTTGGTCTGGATTGGCATTAGATAGGGGCAGCTGTAGGGCTAGATAAATATCTCTGCCGTTGCCAGCTTCTACTCAAACACTCAGTGGTCACTCAGGGAGTGGTCGCTCAGTAGCTTGCTGTCCAGATTTGTTCTTCATGTTGTTCCACCCTGTTCTTGCCCTGGAAGGCCAAGCTATATTGACTGCAGGCTGCCTGGTCCTCGGGCTCCTGGTTAGGTTTGGCTGATAGGGGTCCTGGCTGGAGTCAGAGGAGAACGATGCCTGGTTCTGCCCTGCGGGCCACCACAGGCTGACAGCATCCTGAACCACAGAGCAAGTCACACTGCCTTCTCCAGATGCCAACACCACACCCCAACTCATTTCTGAGGACCTGGGGCTGGTAACGGGCCCCGACAGTCCCAGAGAGATTGCGTAGCCCTTGTGGTTTCCCCACACCCCACCAATACCTTTGAAAATCTCTCTTCACGGAATTCTCTTCAAACCACTGAGTTTTGAGTCTGCCATCTGTCTGCTGCTGAGATTTGCCTGATAGACTTAGATCACAGAATTCCAAATATTGTCTATTCCAAAAAAAAAAATGTTTAACTTTTTTTGTTGTCAGAGATCTTAGAACCTTGCTGCCACCAGTGTTCTTAATTCCATGCATTAAAGACTTGGTAACTTCGGGGTTGCTCTGGATTGCGGTAGCTAAAACTGAACACGATTCTGCTCATGCCAGGGGTGTTCACTGTGACCAGGCCAATTAGTTATTCCTCCAGAGTATGTCGGTGATTGTCCTCAAAAGGGGGAGGAAACAACAGTTGTTGGCCTTTCAGAATGTAATGTACCAATCTAGTGAGTTGTGAGTTTCACATACAATTGTGATCTTGGTTTTTTAATAGTGTTTATCTCTTAGCTGTTGTTAGACCTAGAGACCTAGCTTGCCGAGCTGGACTGATGAAAAGATAAATTAATTCATAGATAATTCACCAACATGTGTCTAATTTATTTCGGCTTCTCTCTTCCACATTCAGCTGAATGCTTCAGACGACCGAGGAATAGATATCGTTCGGGGACCAATCCTGAGCTTTGCCAGCACAAGGACAATATTTAAGTAAGAATTATTTGTATAATTTCTCTCCCTAGAGGTTTTGATCAGTGAGATGACAGAGCTTAATGTTTTAAATCCTCCCCCTTTGCCAGTCTATAAAGGTAAACAATGCCTTTGTCAAAAGTAGCCATTAAAAAGAGATAAAGTACAAGGATGGTGGTAAGATATAATGCAAATGTGAAAATAAAACATCATCTCAGAACTTGCTATATTAGCAAGTTCCTTGGGGAAGCGTTAACTTTGTTTTAGTAGTTAACTGAAGACCGATTACATCCTAGGACCAGGTGAGCTAGTTCGAATTTATTATTATTTTTTTATTTAATTTATTTCTTTTTGAGAGAGAGAGGACAAGCAGGGGAGGGTCAGAGAGAGAGGGGGAGACACAGAATCCAAAGCAGGCTCCAGGCTCCGAGCTGTCAGCACAGAGCCCGACGTGGGGCTTGAACTCACGAACCGTGAGATCATGACCTGAGCCAAAGTCAGATGCTTACCCGACTAAGCCACCCAGGTGCCCCTAAGCTAGTTTGAATTTAAACAAAAATAAATTGTGATGAGGATGGATAAAAAGGGAAAGGTGAAGGCAGGCAGGAGTGGAGGTGGTGGAAAAAAGCAAGGCCAGAGCAACAGGACACGGAGTGGAGACAAAGGTGAAGGTGCCAGAGGCAGCAGCGGAACAAAAAATGCAAAAGTCAGACCTCAGTTCCCTTTAAGAGTTGAAAGAGTGATGGGCATGTCCTCTGCACAGCCACACTTGTTTGCTTCACTCAGAGGTCAAGGAGGAGTGGACTCTCTGAGGCCCGGCCTGATGGCACAAATGTGAACATGTAGGTTTCGGCCTGGAGATTGAAGGGAGATTAAAGACATCTTCGGGGGCGCCTGGGTGGTTCTGTTGGTTGAGCGTCTGACTCTTCATTTTTGCTCAGATCATGATCCCAGAGTCGTGGGGTCGAGCCCCGTGTCGGGCTCAGTGCCGAGTGTGGAGCCTGCCTGGGATTCTCTCTCTCCCTCCACCCCCTCCTCCACTTGCACAGGTGCACACAGTCTCTGTCTAAAATAAAAAAATAATAATAAATCTTCATATGGTACCATTTGTTTTCCTAGGAAAGGCTTCAAACTAGTGATCTTGGATGAAGCTGACGCCATGACTCAAGACGCCCAGAACGCCTTGAGGAGAGGTAGGAAGACCTGTCGGGTATAGTGTGTTGGCTCATGAGTGCATTAGAAGGAGAATTAGGCACTTTGGACATGAGATAATGACATGGGCTGTTGACAATTTTTGTTCATCTTCTGGCCCAGAGAAATCGGTTTCCCTTTCTCTGTGTATCCCAGCCGACGGTCTAGAACAAAAATCTCCCTGTATTGGGGGTTTCCCCTTGCAGCAGCTTAAAGGGAGAAGCCCTGTTGGGACTTTCAAGTCCGACCAGACACAGGTGTTGCATCCTCCTTTTCCACTGTGTTCATTTTGGGGCTGAGAATTTGCATTCTTTGATGAGGAGAGGGGGTACGGAACGTCGTGTATTCCTCAGCTGCTGGGTAGACCTTTCTGCTCTCAATACCCCGAGATACACAGTAGACAAGAAAATAATACTGGAAATGTTGTCGCACTCAGAAAGCTGACGTGACTTACCTACTTGCCAAGGGAATGATTTGGCAGGGAAGGAGAGTATCACGCTAGTTGTCTGTCTTAAGGGGCCTGGTGCAGTTGATTTCTCTGAAAGGACATTGGTAATCTCTGGCATTAAGATTCTCAGATAACTGGGGCACCTGGATGGCTCAGTCTGTTGAGTGTCTGGCTTCGGCTCAGGTCATGATCTCCCGGTTCGTGGGTTCGAGCCCCACATCAGGCTCTGTGTTGACTGTTTGCTCAGAGCCTGGAGGCTGCTTCAGATTCTGTGTCTCCTTCCCTCTCTGCCCTTCCCCTTCTCCCTCTCTGTCTCACTCTGTCTCTCAAAAATAAATAAATGTAAAAAAAAAAAAAGATTCTGAGGTAACCAACTAGGAGAGAAGAACAATCTTTTGGAGTTCTGGGGGAGAAGGAGTGGATTGCAGCCCATGTTTGGGAGGAGGAGGAGGACAGTTAGAGTATCTTCTGATCTTAAAAGCCTTGGCAGCCTTTCTTCAGCATTTGCTCCGTGGAATGGCTGTCAGTCTGGGCAGATCCCCATGTGAGAGCACTGGGAAACGGCAGAGTGAAACTGGTGTTTCATAAGCTTCTCTGAATTCATCACTCTCTCGAATGCTCTAAGGCTTCGAGACAAAGTGCACCGGACAGTCCACACGGAGGTACCCCCGGCCCCGCCATTAGAAGGTGGGGCATCACCAACCTGCCATAGAGTTTTATGCAAAAGGACAGGGGTGCTGGGGAGGGGGATGGCAGGGACGGGGTTGCTATGGAGGGGGGTGGCAGGGGTGCTGGAGGGGGATGGCAGGGGTGCTGGGGAGGGCGATGGCAAGTGCAGGGTGCTATGGAGGGGGGTGGCAGGGACAGGGTTGCTATGGAGGGGGATGGCAGGGGCAGGGGTGCTCTGGAGGGGGATGGGGGGGTGCCAGAATCAGGGAAAGTCATCAAAAAGGAAGCATTTTATAAAATCCTGTAGAGATGACCAGTTCACCAGCTTTTGGGAAGAGAGTGGCCGGTGCCCCCATCCAGACCACAGGGACCGCCTCTCTTGTTACAGTAGCATCCCCTCCATGCTTGCAATCTGCACCTCTTGTTTTCTGTACCCTTCACGTGACCATGGAAGAGTTCAGGGTTTCCAGGTCTTTTGAAGAATCCGAATGGATGAGGTTGTTTTCTTTTCCCTTGCCAGTGATCGAGAAATTTACCGAAAATACCCGCTTTTGCCTCATCTGTAACTATCTGTCAAAGATCATCCCCGCCTTGCAGTCCCGCTGTACGAGGTTCCGATTCGGTCCTCTGACTCCTGAACTGATGGTTCCCCGCCTGGAACATGTTGTAGAAGAAGAGAAGTAAGTACATCGGAAAGCAGGAAATGTGCGGGCCCTGGGGACTGAGCAGCGTAGGCCGGGTTCTGGGATGGCTGGCCGGTTGACATTTACAGGTGATCATGTGTGTAGACAACGAAGTAGGGTGCCGGGCACAGAGGAAGCATCGGGCTGTCAGCTGTCGTCATCCTCTCTGGTATCTCCTGGACTTTCTTCGTAAGCGGCACTTGGTTCTTCTCCTGATTCCATCCTCCTCCCCCGTGGAAGCTGTCCCGATTTCCTCCTACTCTCCTTTTGTCATTGGAGACTGCATGCTGCCAGGTCCCTTCTGCTAAGATGCCTCTAGCCTTTTTTGACTAGAAGGGAAGGTACCGAGACTTTGCCTTCTGTAGAATCAATCGGTTGCCAAGTAGCCAACCCCAGCTGCTGCCTGTTGAAGGGGGTGCTCTGGCTTCGTGCTCCGGGCCTCGCCGGTGCTCTTTCCTCTCAGAACAGAACTCAAAGCCCGTCGCTCAGCATGGCGATGCCTGGTCCTAAATAAGGGTCTTTCTAGACTCTGAGTGGGCTGTGACTGCTAATGCGAAGCCCACACTCCTTAAAACCAGAGTGAATTCTGGGTCCTATAGATCAGGAGAGTCCTGCTCCCTCCGTCCTTCCCTTTCTTTCGTTACTTCAAAGCCTTAATCATTCCAGGCCATCTCATTCCCTTGGTGAACGCTTGCGCTCTCCAGGCCCCTGAGGTCCTCCTGCCTCTCTCCTTTCAGGGTGGACATAAGTGAGGACGGGATGAAAGCACTTGTGACTCTTTCCAGCGGAGATATGCGAAGGGCTCTGAACATTCTGCAGGTATGGTACTACTCCTAGCAAATCTTTAGGCACTGCTTTGGAATAGTTTCTCAAGAAAGAAGCAGCAGCACAGCCAACCTAGAAATTCAGAAATCCACACCTGGTAAGATCTCCGTCTCACAACGTACCAAAGATTTCCCCCTAACCTTTGTGTTTTGAAAAATTGCAAGAATAATTTGCTGGAGACAAGGGAAAGCTAGGGAAGGACGCTGCAGCTGTAACACCACAGTGGCATCCTCTCACGAGGCCAGGTCTTCCCAGGGTACACCGTGCGGGGTTCGAGCTGCCCTGCACCCACATAACATTACTGCCTACCTGTATTGCTGCCTCCGGTGTCCTCCTGACCCGCCGTGGTGACGGGCACCATGATTCTTCCCGTCTATCTGCACAGAGCACCAATATGGCCTTTGGGAAGGTGACAGAGGAGACCGTCTACACCTGCACTGGGCACCCACTCAAGTCAGACATCGCCAACATTCTGGACTGGATGTTGAATCAAGACTTCACGACAGCCTACAGAAGTATCCTTTCTCACGTCCTGCCGATGGCACATTAGGTACCTCAGGCCAGAACTTGGCCCAGGAACCCAGGCTGCAGCCGGTGTCTACACCCTACTGGCAAAAGGCAGTTGGCTGTGTATGTATCTGGTCAGCTTTCAGTGGGAACAACAGGTCTCTGGGTGGAGTGGCTCCCTGCCTTTAAAGCCCTTCCTCCTGAAGGGCTCTGACCTGGGTATGGCTTGAAGCCACTTTCCTCACGGATGAGAGAAGCAGTTAGACTTTGGGGTGGCAGATGTGATCATTTTCAAGTGGCCACTGTTATTCTCATTTTGCGGTGAAATGGAAAGCTAGGGGCAGCCTTCTGGGAGATGCATTTAGCTCTGTTCTCTACGAGACAGAAGGAAGCTCTTGTTGAAGATAAAAACAATTTTTTAGAAGGGGGGGAGTGGCATCTGGGTGGCTCAGTCGCTGGAGCGTCTGACTCTTGATTTCGGTTCAGGTCATGACTCCAGGGTCATGGGATCAAGCCCCGTGTCAGGCTCTGAGCTGAGCAGGTGGCCTGCTTGGGATTCTCTCTCCGTCTCCTCCTGCCCTTCTCCTTTACACACTCTCACTCTACAATAAAATAAAGATAAGAATTGGGGTCCAACGCATGCAGGTTCAAATCGAAAGAAACAGCCGTGTCAGGATTAAAAACCCTACTTCCCAGTCACTCTGACCAGAGTCTGGCTTCAAAATTGTGTGCAGCGGGTTTCTACTGGAATTTGTGCCTTTTGCCGTAACCATTCCTCTCTAGATATTACAGAGTTGAAAACGCTGAAGGGGTTGGCGTTACAGGACATCCTGACAGAGATACACTTGTTTGTGCACAGAGGTAAGTCAGGCTCTTCCTAGCTGAGAAGCTGAGGGGGAGGCGTGTGGCGGGCTTTAAGGGTGGTGGGGAGGGAACACGAGGCTCCACTTTGGAAGCGAAGAAACAGGAATGAAGTATGAACCTGACCCCTCAGTTTTAGTTTTGTCTTGTTGCTATTTGAAACTTTGTTCCCCAGCTACTCTCTCAACCTCTAAAACTGCTGGGGAAAGAAACTCTTGAGGGCCAACTTTCATTCCACCAAGGGTTTGTACTTTATAGCAGCAAATAGTATGCTGTAATTCACGCTGTCATTTCTAAGGGTATCTTCCCCCAAAAGGAGAGGAGGAGGAACATCTGTCTTCAGTGTAAACCAAAGCAGTCTGAAGCGAACCACGCGAAGTTCCACACTTGGTCGTAACTTCTGTACAGAGAAGTGGTTCTCCTCCTTGGCAGTGTATAGGAAGCCCCCCAGACCAATTCAGTTGGCCTTTTGGAGGGGACTGGGCATCAGGATTTTCTCAGGCGCTCCAGGCGATCTGCTGTGTGGCCTTTTCGGGCAAACCCTTCCTTCCGCGACAGCCAACTACAGACACTCGTCCTGCCGGTCCGCCATCGTCCTGCCGGGGCCTCTCCAGGCCTCACCGGGCCAACCGGTACGACCGCTGCCCGAGAACATGGTCCACTCAAGCCCAGCTCTGCACTTTGTGGGAAATGAGTGTGAATAGACGTTTAAAATTCAGTTGATTACATTTGTTTGTAAAACTGGGACAGCAAGTGAGAACTGGGCTTTCCAGTTCCCTTCTAGAGCTGCCCCCTTGCTAAAGCAGTGCTGCTGATCTTGTGTCCTTGTGACCACTTTGGAACCTGCTCACAAAATGGGTAAAAACTGAAAACCTGTAGTGTTCACTTCTTCAGAAGTGCGGTCCCTGGTGATCTGAGGCCTCCAGACAAGTTTAGTGTCACCTGATGTTTAAATTGCTAATCACGGTGTGATTTTTTTTTTTTTTTTTTTTGGTAGCAGCGAGTGGCAGACCTCACTCAGTTGATTTTGTTTTTTCCCCCAGTTGACTTTCCATCTTCAGTTCGAGTACATTTATTGACCAAAATGGCAGACATTGAGTGAGTATTTCCCAATTTTCTTTTCCTTTTTTTACCCTGTAGTGTTTTTTTTCCCTCCTACCTGCGTGGTTGCAATTTTGTCTACATCATTCATAAATGGCACAATCTCGTTTGTGGTGAGATCACTGAAAGAAACATGGGGAAGGGCATGATTTGCGTATCTAAAGAACATATGAATAAACATAAGGACAGGTTCAGCTCAGTTACATATTTGAGATAAAGGCTTCTCCTTAGGCCTCAGAGGCCTGGTCCACGTCGGTTCTAGAAATGCTGTTATTTGGAAGGCCTGCTTCGGTTCCGACATCCAGGTCACTTGGGGACAAGCGGCTATCCAGCTGTTATTAAAGCATTTTGGCATAGCAAAGCATATTGGGGGGAAAAGTAAACATAAACTCAATTTTCCACTTTGCCTGGCTCCATAAACACAGTTATTAGCCCCCAGTGAAGCTGGCAGCTATCATTTAAGTAGACAAAAGCATTGGGTTCAAAACAGAGGCCAACACAGGGCCAGCTCTAATTTGCTATCTCTGGCTTTCCACATGCGCACTTTAGGTCCCTTAGCCCCATGCTGTGAATGTCGGGATTTTGCCTTCGCTGGCTGGGCGCCTGAAAGGTGGCAAGATAGACTACCGGTGTCCTGCTTTACCTTTTACTAGAGCACAGAACCACAGTCAGTCATACTTCCCAGTGAATTAAGAGGAAGGGAATCTGAATGATAATTTCGCTCAATTCATTTTGCGAGTGAAGAAGTAATCCTTAGTCATGTAAATTCTGCATACCCCTGTACAGCTAGAACAAAGTTAAGTTCAGGACGCTGCCGTTGACAACTAACAATTTTTTTATTTAACTTTTCCTCACCAGTTTGGATCGAATTATAAATGAGTGTTCAGGGCAGAGAAGAAAATGTTAGGGGACACATTCAAGAGGACTGTTCACGATGAAGTTTTACTGCCTCCTTTCCTCCTTCGGCAGATGTTCCGTCTGTGATCTCTACTGTTCTCTTGTCAAAAGGTAGCTGTCCGTGATATTCTCTATTCTTACCTTGTTTGATTTCTTTTAGGTACAGACTTTCTGTTGGCACCAACGAGAAGATTCAGCTGAGTTCCCTCATAGCCGCTTTCCAGGTCACCAGGGACCTGATCGTCACAGAGGCCTAAATGCTGAGGACCATCCGCCACCATTCGCGGGCCCCACAGTGACTGGAGAAGAGGGGACTCTGACACGGGATGAACTGCTGTGCGGGCTGGGGGATGAAGCCACAGTCACCCCGCGTTTTGGAAAACTGTTCCAGACACGGGTGGGCAAAGGTTTAAAAAGTACCATGTTTGTGTTTGGAGCAGGTATATACCAAACAGTTTTAATATACAGCTCTCTTATTGCACTGCCCATTTGTTTTACAGGAAAAGAGTAAAATGCTTTCTTTTAGCCTTAAGGCTTTTTACCATTCGATTGCTTAGATGGCAGGAAATTGGCCTACCCCATTTTGGTCTAGAACAAAAGGCTTCCAAATCTCATGTGGTACCAGTGTCTTCGATTACTCAAGGTAAACTGAACATCTCCAGAATCAAGTGTGTAAATCTAATCTGTGGCACCATCTCCATATCTACTTTATAAAGGTGTTAATGAAGAAAAAAATAGGTGTTAATGGATTTCTGGCCCATTAACCTGAGGCACAGGGCCTCAGGTTCCCTTACTTGAAAAGTGTCTATTTCTCCTCTTAAAGTAGGTTCCTAACTGCGGTGTGGACAGTGAAGAGTCACTTTGTGCCCATGGGGGCCAGGCCTAGGACTCCCTCCTTAATGCAAGGAGGACAGGCAAGCGTGGGCCGGACCCGAAGCCGCAAGGACGAGGCCCTGTGCAGTGTGGCAGTTTATTTTAGAGCAAACAGGCTGCATTTATGATAGTGTTCTTCTCAATAAAAATAAAGCAGCTTGCGTGTTGGCCGTGTTACGAGTGACTCCTTCGCCGATTATAAACACGCGGTCATTCAACTTGCATCTATGTGAAAAGCCTCCCCCATCTCTGGTATCACAGAATAAGCTCTCCTCGGAGGCTATTCTTTACAAAGGTGTCAGGTTCTTACACTATTCAAAAGGGAGAAGTTGGTTACTTCCATCATTCGCGTTCAACCCACTCCCCGAGGACACCAAGCAAAGTTTGCAGCTAATGGCAAAGTGGGGCCTCGGGGAAGCCGCCCAGAGCCTCTCAGACTACGCTGTGACATTTCAAGATAACCACAAAATTGAAAATTGGCCCCAGCCATTCCCCGCTGTCCTGCTGTACTCACTTGGTTTGAGAGGTGGTATTTTTTTCTTAGTGGAAAAAATGAAACGGTGAGCCAAAAGCTTTTTAACTTTCCCTTCGATGGAAGCCTCTCATCTTGAAAAGAAATGTTTTTCTTCGGCAACAAAGGTGGTAGGGGGGACTCTCCTACTTTTGCAACAAGTTTTATAATGTTACACTGGCCTCCAAAAAAGCACCTAGTAAGAAAGCCAAAGGATAAGGTGTTGTGTTTCTTTTAAAATAATTTAAAATATATTAAATTTTCCAAAGGCAGATTTCATTGGAATCAGGTGTCTTGATCAGATAATGACACGCCACTGAAGGAAGGAGAACAGTACTTTCAAGGAGCTATTTCTGTGAAGGGGCGGAGGTGACACCGGCTGAGGAGTCCGATGAGGTGACGCAGCAGAGGAAGACCGCGTACACGAGAATCAGCCGAAGGGGCAGCCACACCAATTCTCTACACAATCAAGAAGAGACATCTTCACAACTGGTCAGCTTAACAACTATGGTTTTTAGATACCGTGGAGGGAAACACAGTTGTACCTTAACATCTGCTGAGAAAATACAAATAAATATGCTACAAATGGCAAACACCTGCCAACGTGGTGGCCATCTGAACAGTCATGCAGTTTAGGGGGACATCTGTGTGGGACCGGACATACACATCTGTCATCGCCTGCACATGCACACCACTGTTTATAAAAAAAAAAAAAAAAAAAAAAAAAAAGCCATTTATAGTGTATCAGTCGGGAGCACGGCCTCTGAGTCAGCTGCAATTTAGTCAATACCTCATGGCACACGGCTCCGTGAAAACTTTGTCCTGCATTTTGTCCTGCCGGTCAGAGGGGAGCCAGAGGAAGGACGGCACTTGCCAACATCAAAGCCACTCTGACACAGGAGAGAACTTCAGAACAGTGTCACCACTGTGTGTGAAACACGACAACGCTTAAGTGCGGGGCAGAAGCCACGCTTGCCAGTCGAGGGACCCAACTCCGCCCCGACACAGAGGCTCCTGAGGCCTGCTGACCCTTCTTACCGAATCAACATGAGTAACTGCGCTTGAATCAAAACCATGACTTTAAAAGGTGTTGGGCACTGCCGTCTGTAAGTGGACTCAGGGTTTAAGGGAAGGCTCAGCTGTCGCGGAGCCGGAGTCCCCCTCTGTGACTGACCTCCCCATGTCACGGAGAAAATCCCTGGTGACTAGTCCACTGGTATCTGGTTTCCCTACATTCTGTTCACAGTCCCAAAAAGAAATGATCTTCGGAGCCAAGACCTGATAACTGGCCCCTGGTTCCAGCTGCTCCCCTGCCAGGGAGGTTTATCCTGCTACCAAGAGAACAAGTATAAGACTATGGGGCGTGGCTTAAAAAGTCCTGTATGTGAGGAACTCTTTCATTTTCTTGGGGATCGGCAGTGCTAGCACTTGGTAGGTGGTTAGGAAACTTCGAAGGGCTTTCCGGCATAAGTGCTTCAGTGAGGACAGGACCCTCGGAGCTGTCCAGAACTGGACGTGGCCATCTCTTGTCCTGAAACAAAACAGAGACGGACGCTTTAAGGCCGACCTCAGAAATACATGTTTTCACTGTGACGGGTATTCACCTTCCTACTCTGACTTGCATCGGCAGGAGACACCCAGAGAGTGAACTGCAACGCTTAAGTGCAACCCTGATGGTTGGAATCGAAGTGAAGGCTATAATGCTGAATAATTAAGGCTTCGGGGAGGATTAGAAGAACTCAAGACACCTTTGGTACCAAAGGTGAGCTACCAAAGGTGGGGTACCAAAGGGCTATCTGGGAGCACAGCCCTTCTAGATCACACGGTGAGTTCAAATGTAACGGAGGGAAGAGCGCCACCTCCTGAATTATGGACGTTCCCTGTAAGGTGGTCTCTGCCCTAAATGGTTTCCCATATAAATTTCTGCATCATCTCAATTTCTGCTTCCTTGTGAACTTGGCCCATTAAGTGGCATGAATCACAGCTCTTTAATTACATTTAGATTGAACATTAAGAGTAAATGATAACCTGTATTGGCAGAATAGAATATTAGAATTTTGTGTCCTCTTGGATTTCTTTAAAGGCTTCACCGTAGGCAAGAAAATTCTAGAGGCTTTCTTCCCTTAAAAAGCCGCATAGTACACTCAGCAGAAACTGCTACCCATCTGTTCAGCTATCAGATACATACCCTGTGGCAATAACTCCACCATGTGGAAAAAATGTGCAGCAAAGACCATTGGTCATAGGAGCAAATGCGATTGGAGTTTTCAGTTCCAGGGCCCAGATCCTGAGGAGTCTGGACGGAGAGAGAAAAGACACGTTTGCGCATCAGCAGACCTGAGGCCAGGCCAGAGGGTAATGCTACGATTACTCGCAGGGACTTGCTCCGAGGCCCCGTACAGAGGTGTCTCTTCGTTACCTGTCATCCGCCACCGTGGCGAGGTACAAGCCTTCGGGAGAGAAGCACACGGACCTCAGGGAGCTAATGTGGACATCGCTGTCGTCCATGGGGGGGTCAAGCTGGGTGTGGCTGAGGAGAAAGGAACAGGATGACAGGCCTGGAGTGATGGGCCACTCTCCACCCTTCATCTTCTTTCCCAGGCAGGAGGCCAAAATGGTGCGACTAGGAAAGGCTCAAGACCCATCTTGTACCCCATCTGGAAAACCTCAGGATAGCAGACTGGGGGGAAAAAGCGCATTTCCTAAGGCTCCAGGTGCCTTGTGGAAGGGGCTGAGGGGTTAGTCGCGCTCCCTGCGCTGATTTCCTTATGCAAAGTAGGTCAGCTCTCACTTTAATACCACAGTACAAACTGAAAGCCTTTTTTAGGTTAAGATACATGATAATTATAGGACTGCCTATTATTTGCTTCAGAAAACAACAGAGACAAAGAGAAAAAGACCAAGTTTGTGAGAACATGAAAATTCATTTTGGAAATACCAGTTTCAGTAAGAAGACTGTTCTGAATTTGCTACTACAGTTATTAGTAAATGGAAAGAAAGAGTCATTTTGAGGTTTCGTTAACGCTGAATCCAGAGTACACACCGCCTCCTGTATCAGGAGCCCTGAAGCCCTCGGGTCTAATTTGAGAACGTAACTGACGGCGAGGTGCCCCTGCAAGCCAACGCCTGAGAAACACCGAACCCACTGTGCCTTTTACCCAGACTGTCCCCTCCCATGCCCTGGACTCTGCGAGGGACGTGCCTAACCCAAGGCAGCTTTCTCATCAGTCACCACCCCCGCCAAGAAAGTCCTAAGCAGGGAGTCCGTCCTTACTGGAGTGACCTCAGCCTCTCGCCAGTATAGGGGTCCCACATGATCACGTTGGTATCGTAAGAAGCCGTGACGAGCAAGGCAGAGTCAGGTGAGAAGTCACAAGAGACAACACTGCTTTGGTGGCCCTCTAGCTTCCGGATTAACGTGTAGGACCGCATGCTCCACAGAAAGACCTGTGGAAAGGAACAGGTGCCTGGTCAGGGGTGGCAGCAAACTGCTTAGAATGTGAACGGTGAGCGAGCGACACAGCAATGCCCACGTCAGGCCCCGTGGCCAGGTGAAGCCAAGCTCTCCACTCCCGCTTTGTACAGCTCTTCCAGAACGCATCGTAAAGGTTTAAGTAAAGAAACAGGTCTGAATTCTGGAGGCACTCAACCAACGTATACGTTTGAGGAGCTTACTGTAAGGGAGAATAAACCCAGCCAAGCTCAGGAAGACCACCAGCTAAATGTTCTCTGAGTTCTGCTTCTGAATCCTGTCTGCAAGATCACAGCATATGCTAATGCAGACCTAAGCCAAGAATTATCTTGTCCTTTCACTTAAAACCAAACAGCAGGGTCCGAGGTGAACGCCAGGGCTCCCAACAAAGCGATCGTACCCTGTCGAGCCATTTTACACCATGAGTTCACAGAATGGTGGAAATCTGCCCCACGATCGTGCGTACGTCTGACACAGTTCATCACTTTAAACCTTTAATCGTTAAAAATGGGATTTTATTTTCTTCCCTTTAAGAAAACTCGGTTTCACGTAGTTCCAAACCCCAAACGAATGATTAACCACCTGGGCTGTACCATATAGTGAACTCTTAACTTTTGGTTGATCATAGCAAATAGCTCAATACAGATCTAAACTTCAAACAAAATGTTCCCAAACTGTTCTTGGGTTTCTAATACTTTCTGAAATAACAGACAGGATTTCAGGACAAAGTTCCACATGTAACTGTCCATTCTGATTTGAAATGGCATTCCCAATTCTGTAGATTCAAGTTAAATGGTTCAAAGGAAATTAGACCCATACATGGGCTGCAACTTTTAAATTCTTAAGACTCTGGGGAGGGGAGGGGCGCCTGGGTGGCGCAGTCGGCTAAGTGTCCGACTTCAGCCAGGTCACGATCTCGCGGTCTGTGAGTTCGAGCCCCGCGTCAGGCTCTGGGCTGATGGCTCAGAGCCTGGAGCCTGTTTCCAATTCTGTGTCTCCCTCTCTCTGCCCCTCCCCCATTCATGCTCTGTCTCTCTCTGTCCCAAAAATAAATAAACGTTGATAAAAAAAATTAAAAAAAAAAAAAAAAAAGACTCTGGGGAGGGGAAAGAAATTTAAAAAGCACACCTTTACCATTTTGTGAAGGCAGACAGCCCTCATCCAGTGGTGAGAGCAACCACCCACTTCAAGCATCTCCTCTCTTCTGGTTTGTGTCAAAGTGCGTATCAGAAGAGAGGTGTGCAAGAGGAGGTCACGGCCCACAAGCATGCCTTCTGTTGGGGCTGGTTTGCACATGAATCTTGAGGCACGGGGCCTACTTTCCCTCTCACGCGAGGCCCATTCAGACCTCCAGGTCTCGCAGAACTCAGGCAGCAGAGAAAATGGTACCCAACGTTTGAGACTTACCGACTTCTCTCCAGCTGCAGAGCACAGCATGCTGCAGTCCGGGGAGACAGAGCAGCAGTAAACCCACTGCAGGTGGCCCGATAACACCTGGATCTGTTTACCTGGCACAGAAAAGGAGCGAATGGTGAGCCAGTTCCCGAAACCACAAACTCAGAAGACCGGAGAGCTGGTGGTCACCCACCTGCCCAGTACACCCATATGGTTCTCTGTCAGCTGAGCCCAAAGGCCCACTTTTTTCACGCAGAGGAAGAAGACAGGATTTGTCATTAAACACTGAAACCGATTCATACGGTATTCTGATCCCCAAGGAAATCACTACTTTCTGTTTCACCAAAACCCACCAGATCAATGGGAGAAAGGCTATATACATAGATCAGATCTGACAGATCCCTTTGACATGAGAGAACATTCTTTTTAGGTCCCTCAACCACCTCTAGAACTTTGAAGCATCCTCCCAAATTTGAGACTGTTTTATCTGTGCTTCTGTCATTTACACTCTGTAATGGCTTCCCCCTCTCCTGCTCTCTCACCCTCCCCAGAGTGTCTGGATGAGCAACGGTGCAGAGTAATGAGGGCCACGTGCTCTGCTGTCAGGCGAACTTGGCTCTGAACCCTGTCTCCACGGTTTCCTCAGCACATAAGGGCCACCTAGATAACCTCTCCAGTTCTGTTTTGGGGAAAAACTAAAATGTCCATCCATAAGCATAAGAGAATGGGTAAATATATGGAATACATCTACCCCGTTAATTCAGATGGCATTAGGGACCTAGAATTTCCACGGAAGGGGCGCCTGGGTGGCTCAGTCAGTTGAGCGTCTGAGCGTCTGACTTCGGCTCAGGTCACATGATCTTGCGGTTCATGAATTCGAGCCCCATGTCGGGCTCTGTGCTGGCAGCTCAGGGCCTGAAGCCTGCTTCGGATTCTGTGTGTCCCTCTCCCTCTACCCCTCCCCTGCTCACGCTCTGTTTCTCTCTCAAAGACAAACACTAAGAAAAAAAATTAGAATTTCCATGGAGTACTATTTTGCAGAAAATATGCGAATAACATGAATCTTTTTGTGGAACGATGACTCCCAAATCCATAACTGACCCCTGATTCCAAGCAGGAATATGCAAGTAAGTATACAGGGGAATGCGGAAGGCTGCGAGCATGGGCCAGGAGGTTGCCGGGGGAATACAGGGAAGGATGCAATGGGAGGGGAGGATGAGACGGGGAAAGAGACGGGGTAGGAGGAGGTACCAAGACGAACTTGGGTTTGAAAGGGGGAAAAGGGGGAAAAAAAGTTTACATGAACACATAGAGTCATGCATTGAAGAGTTTACATATATGTATGTGGGTCCATATAATTTTTTTTTTTTTAGGTAAGTCATGGTTTCTTCAGCTGTCCTATCAGAGCAGCACCTATCCCCAGGGTGGCTGTGAGTGTTGAACAAATTCAGGCATAAGGGTAGGGCCAGGCCCAGACCTGGGAACAGGACTTCATCCCCTCCCCTCCTGGGAATGCCCTAGTGCACTGGCCTGCTCCCAGTCCCCTTCAGCTAGTCCTGCCTTCCAACCACTGAAAGGTTTTATTATTTAAGAGAAATTTTTTTTCTAATTTTTTTTTATTTTTGAGAGAGAGAGACAGAATGTGAGCAGGGGAGGGGCAGAGAAAGAGAGGGAGACACAGAATCCGAAGCAGGCTCCAGGCTCTGAGCACAGAGCCCGAGGCGGGGCTCGAACTCACAAACTGCGAGATCATGACCTGAGCCGAAGTCGGATGCTCAACCCACAAAGCCACCCAGGAGCCCCTAGCCACCGAAAGACTTTCAAGTCGCTTCAAGAACCTTCCTTACATGGTGGCAACAAGCTGCCTCAGGATGCATTAAAAATGGCGCCACCTTGGAGGAGCCTTCCCAGGCAGCAGACCTATCTTATGACTTCACGTTCCACAGCCAAGGGCAGAAACTGCCAGAGTTCTCTTGGTGACCAGATGCCCCTGGATAAGGACACCACAAGCACCTCCTTGGCTGTTTGACAAGTCAGTGGGCTCGTTTCTTTTCTTTAATGTTTTTATTTATTTTTGACAGAGAGAGAGAAACAGAGCATGAGCAGGGGAGGGGCAGAGAGAGAGGGAGACACAGAATCTGAAACAAGCTCCGCGGGGCTCGAACTCACGGACTGCGAGATCATGACCTGAGCTGAAGTCGGACGCTCAACCGACTAAGCCACCGAGGCGCCCCCAGCAGGCTTGTTTCTAAGAGGGCAGGAGTAGCTCATGGTTGTGGGGAGCTGGCCCCGTCACGGCTGAGGCAGGAATACCGGTCCCTCTGCGTTATCAGGGATGAACGCCCTCTTCATCAACTGTCCACATCGCCATTTCCTCCCTCCAGCCCCCGAGTCCCTGCCCATGTGGGGAAGAAGTGGCCTGGAGATAAATTCCCCTTCCCTATGTCACCTTTCCAGTTGAAGCTCAATACTGGAGATGCATGGAATTCTTTGCTGGGCCACCTCTGTATGCGGTTCTGCTCACAGCAAAATTCCACAAAAGTTGACCCTCTCAAGTCTAAGAGATTTCTTCTAGGCAAAGATTCCGCTTCACAGAGAAACATGATTTCTGACAGGAAGTATCCCACACGGAGGACTTCTAGATCTGTGGTTCCTAACCTGGGGAGACTCTGCCCTTCACATGGACAGGGCGTGGGGTCTGGAGACATTTTGGTTGTCAGAACAAGAAAAGGTGCACCTGGTATCTAATGGGTAGGGGTCAGGGGTGCTGCTCAACTCCCAGAATGCACAGGACGGCCTGGAACAAAGAATTATCATGCACAGAGGCGCCTGGGTGGCTAAGTCAGTTAAGCGTCCAACTTAGGCTCAGGTCATGATCTCGCAGTTCATGGGTTCAAGCCCTAAGTCAGGCTCTGTGCTGACAGCTCAGAGCCTGGAGCCTGCAGCCTGCTTTGGATTCTGTGTCTCCCTCTCTCTCTTCCTCTCTGCCCCTCTCCTGCTTGTGCTCTCTCTCTCTCTCTCAGAAATAAACATTAAAAAAAAACAAAAACGGAAGAATTACTGTGCCCAAAATGCCACTGATGCCATGGTTGAGAAAACCTATGCTCTATCATGTATTTTCAATAGGGGTGGAGTCTTACTTTTTTTATGTGCACAGGTACGCACTCAGTGCCTAAGTAAATGGTATATTCTCAATACTAGTATTTCATGGGGATGAGGAAGGTTAGGAAAAAATGTCTTAAAAGACCCCTTAGGAAAACTGGTTGAGAAACACTGTTCTAGATAAAGGTGACATGGGTCACGTGGAGAAAGGAGCAAATATGGTTATCTGCGGAGCCGCTCGGTGGTGCCTTCACCTCCATACCATGTTTGTTCAGGTCCCAGATGCGAAGAGTCTTATCCCGAGATGCTGACACCAAAATCAAACTGCCGCTGGGCGTGAAGCTTAGATCTCTCACAACATCTTGGTGGCCGGAAAGATTCAAAAGCAGGAGCCCTGGCGTGGGAGCAGGAGTAGTCAGTCAGTGGGAAAGAGGAGGCACCCGGTCTGCTGGTCACAGCCACACCCCTCAGCCGGCTGGGGGCCTGGCGGCCCCCGTGATCCCTGATGAGAACATGCACACCCGGACCCTGTCTGGGCAGACCCTGCCCCCTGTCGCAGGCAGAAATGACCTACCTGTCTGCACCTCCCAAATCTTGATCTGCCCATCATTGAGTCCTGTAGCAAGGATCAGGCAAGAGATGTCTGGCACCTGGGGATGGTGGCGTGCCCAGAGCTTCCTGCTGGGTGGAGAAGGCCACGGGCTGAAGGCCAAACCCCAGACAATCTGCCCACAGTCCAGAGTCTTCTCCTTTGGGCTGCCTCGCCCTTTTGTGTCATTTTTGCTGCTCCGGCTTTTGGCTTCAAACCCTTTAGGGATGCTGGAGGAAGCAGAGATCCCTTCATGAGTCTAAAATTGTCACCAAGGCAACCAACCAACTTCTCATTTTAGGGTATCTGAGACATTAAAGTTCTAGAAACAAATTGGCCTTCCGTGAATTCTGGCATGACTTTTCATTTCTTTTTAGAATCCATGTAACAGAGACTTCATTAGCCTTGGTTCATCCCATTTGTGATAACCCTGCAACGGGGTGACCCGCCTTGTGGGATAACTAGATCACAGAAGCCCCAGGGAGCCATACGCTTCCTCAGAAAGTTCTCTCGGGTTTGGTGCATGGAAGGAAAGATGCACTCAGTGTTTCCCATGAGGAAGAAGGCATGCCGTAGCTTTGGAACTAGGACAGATCTTAGAACTTGAATACCCATCTGCTGCTCCCCTGCCTGATGAGCCCCTTTATCTCGAGCTTAGAAAGCCCCAAGGAGTGGGAAAATAAACCCTCTTCCGACCAACACAGTTTGCTTGGTACACGCTGATTTCCACCTTCACTCGCTTTGTGTTCCAACCAATCAGTGAGGCTCTTTCGCTTACCTCTCTGATGGTATGTCCAGCACAGGAACCGACCAGTGAGGTGATCAAGGAGAGAAAGAGCCCACCGAATTGTGCAGAACTGCACTGACCTCAAAGATCCCGTGGCCGGACCCCCTGCTTTTACCTTCTACTTGACGGTAAAACACAGGCCCAGATGAGTCACAGAAGACGCAGGCCCCACCCACCATTCCCCCCAGTAGACACCACCTCACGGGCTTGAGAAGTTGGACAGCCCTGGGGGTTCAGCCCCCAACATCAAAGTTTCCCATCTGCAGTATACTTTATCAGTGCAAGTGTTAAGTCCTACCTTTCTGGGTGGCCCTGACCATACTCCGGGCATACCAAACTGGGGGAAATGGAGATGAGGAAGCTGGAACTCCATTCCATGAAAAATCCCATACTCAGCGTATACATAACAGGACGTCTTTATGTATTAGATTTGTTCCCCCAAAGCTGTAAGCAAATCATATTTTTGCCAAGTGTGTGGTTGAAATCTATTACAAAATTTTCACTAAGCTCACCTGTAAAATTAGAAGGGAGGAGATGGAATTGAGGCAAACATAGGCTCCTCGAGCTCTAAAACTCTATTAGTTGAAATCAGAGGTTGGCAAACTATGTCCAGGCCAGCAATCTGCTTTCAGAGACAAAGTTTTATCGGAAACCACCACATTCATTCCTTCACATACCATCAATGGCTGCTTTCTGCTGTTAACGGCAGAGCTGAGTGGTCTCGACAGAGTCCGTATGGCCCCCAAAGCCAAAAATATTTAACATCCGCGCCTTCACAGTAAAAGTCTGCTGACCCCAGGTCTCAATGGCCAATGCAGTTTGAAAACCTGTCGTCCTGACAAACATCTGAATGTGATAATGTCTTTTCGACTGACCCTGCTCAACCCACACGCTTTGTAGACCTGCCTGGCCCAGGCACAGGAGCCTGAGTCTGCCATCCAGGGAAGAAGCACAGAAAAGGCAAGACGCAGAAAAAGCTTTATAGGACACCCGAGAACCACCGAAGTTCCATTTGTTTTATTTTTTTACAGAATCCTAATTTTTGCCTTTGAATTAAGGAATAATCTGTAGTAGCTATTTTATTCCAAAGGAATTAAGGCATATCTGCACATTTTTTAAAAAATGTTTATTTTTTGAGAGAGAGGAAAACAGAGTGTGAGCAGGGGAGGGTCAGAGAGAGAGGGAGACATAAAATCCAAAGCGGGATCCAGGGCTCAAACTCAGGACCATGAGATCATAACCTGAGCCGAAGTCGGACACTTAACTGACTGAGCCACCCAGGCGCCCCAAGGCATATCTGCAGATTAATTCATTTAAGTATCATAAATTTACTTTCTCTTTTTTTTTTTTTTTTTAAATGTACTTTCTCTAGAAAGAGATACTGGGGCGCCTGGATGGCTCAGTTGGTTAAGCATCTGACTTGGCTCAGGTCATGATCTCGCAGTTTGTGTGTTTGAGCCCCACCTCAGGCTTTGTGCTAACAGCTCGGAGCCTGGAGCTTGCTTCGGATTCTGTGTCTCCTCCTCTGTCTCCCTCTCCCATGCTCATGCTCTGTCTCTGTCTCTCAATAATAAATAAAACGTTAAAAAAAATTTTTTTACATTAAAAAAAGAATGAGGATAGATTTTCCAGGTAAAGGAGCTTGGGACAGGGCCTTCTGTGGAGAACAGGAAGGAACACAGTGGCGCTGAGAGGTGGGCCGCACAGTGGAGAGCAAGCACTCTCCTGTGCATCCCTGTCAGTGCCTGGCCGCATTGTTTGACTCTCATCCCACTACCGTGAGGACCCACTGGAATTGTGTAAGCAGCTACGGGACCTAATCAGACCTGTGTTTGAGAAGAATGGAGGAGAAGAGCTGAAGACAGGGAGAGACCATTCATCTGCCAGACCTGTTCTGGAGTCCCGTGGGAACAGCAGGGAACCATGCCCTCAAGGACCTGACATTTTAGTTGAGAGAGAATGAAAAAAAAATTATGTATATACACATGTATGTGTGTATATATATGTGTGTGTGTGCATGTGTATGTATACACACATACATACACACACACACACATACGGCATATGTCAGATTTTGAGAGGTACAAGAGAAAAAGGCCAGGATAGAAGAATGAATTGCTGAGTAAATAAAAGGGGGCTTAATCCTGGGTATGGGCAGACGCTAAAGTCAGGAACAAGGAGGAAGTACCCTCAGGGATGGGGGAGACAGGAAACAGAGCTAAAAAGTCCTAAACTGGGCCTGGCTTAGAGCTTTATCATTCAAAAAAAATTTTTTTTAAGAGAGCACATGCACATGGGTGAGTGGCAGAAGGAGGGAGGGGGAAAGAGAGAGGGAGGGAATCTTAAGCAGGCTCCATGGTCAGCACTGAGATCGACACGGGGCAATATCCTACAACCCTTGGCTCATGACCTGAGCTGAAATTAAGAGTTGGACACTCGGGGTGCCTGGGTGGCTTAGTCAGTTGGGCGACCGACTTTGGCCCAGGTCATGATTGTGCAGTTCGTGAGTTCGAGCCCCGCATCAGGCTCTGTGCTGACAGCTCAGAGCCTGGAGCCTGCTTCAGATTCTGTATCTCCTCCTCTCTCTGCCTCTCCGATGCTCATGCTCTGTCTGTCTCTGTCTCTTAATAATAAATAAAATGTGGGGGGGCCTGGGTGGCTCAGTCGGTTAAGCGGCCGACTTCGGCTCAGGTCATGATCTCGCAGTCGGTGAGTTCGAGCCCCGCGTCGGGCTCTGTGCTGACAGCTCAGAGCCTGGAGCCTGTTTCAGATTCTGTGTCTCCCTCTCTCTGACCCTCCCCCGTTCATGCTCTGTCTCTCTCTGTCTCAAAAATAAATAAACGTTAAAAAAAAATTTTTTTTTAAATAAAAAAATAAATAAAATGTTAAAAAAAAAAATTAAAAAGAGATACTAAGACCTCTATCATGGGGTCACAAAATCTGGGGCAGAACTAGAACTTAAGTCTTGGGTATCCAAGCCTACTACTCAACAGATCCCCTGGACTTTGGAGTTTGCCACTGAATCAACTCCCTTGAGTTACATGGTGGGGGGGGGGGGGTGGAGGTGGTGCATGCATAGGGAGGGGATGGCTAGCGGCAAGGGAGGGTCATAGGGGGAATTTAACTTCACTGCAATTTAAGCTTCTAAAAACTTTATTTCTAAAATTATTAAAATACAATTCTCTGGTTAGTATCGATTATTTGCTCAATACCAAAGGTGCTATTAATTTTTTTTAATGTGTAACAATCCAAACAAGAATATAAAGACCTCAGAGTTCCCCTTTTAAAGGACTTTAAGAATATCAATTATTTTAAATTATAAAAATAATAGAGAACTATGGGAAAAATTTGGAAGGGAGACAAATAAAATAAAAATTACCTATAATCCTAACACCACTCTAACCAGAGTAAACATTTCAGATCAGTTTTTATTTACGTGTATGTACATACATTAAAAAAATTTTTTTTCTTTAACGTTTATTCATTTTTGACAGAGAGAGACAGAGTGTGAGTGGGGGAGGGACAGAGAGAGGGAGAGGGAGACACGGAATCCAAAGCAGGCTCCGGCTCTGAGCTGTCAGCACAGAGCCCGACACGGGGCTCAAACTCACAAACTGCGAGATCACGACCTGAGCCGAAGTTGGCCGCTTAACCGACTGAGCCACCCAGGCACCCCCACATTTTTTAAAGACAAATTTGGGACCATATTACATATATGGTTTTATAGCTTACTTTTTTCAGTAAACCTTCCTTATATTATTAAGCATTATCATAAGTTACTATTCTTCACAATGTGTGATTTTTCCCTAAAACAAGTAACTTCTCATTTAACATACTAAATAATAACATTTCTCTCATTATATTTAAAGAACAGAGACACAAGAAGGATTAATACTCCGATTTCCGTTTTCCTAAGTTCATACTAGAAGGATATATTTACCTGTGGTAATGTAGATGTTTGGATAGGAGTGATTTTTGGAAAAAGTTTCTATTTCTATGTTTTTTTTTTTTAATTCTTTTTCTGACTAAATTCGTACCGGACTGGATATACAGTTGAGTCTCTTACATTTACAGTAGGAGCTCAATAAGAAAAAAGAATGGCTTTGGCATTCTCATGAAACTGACTACACAGAAGAAAATATCATGATTAAAGCAAGAAAATCTCTCATGGCTGCAAAAAATACCCTATAGCAATGCCATAAGTTCCTGTACCATCCTCTCATCACTGGATTTTAAGGGATTTCTGTTTTGTCACTACTACAGAACCAACTCCGTGACAAAAATCAGCGTATGTAAATAAAAATAGATGACCCCATATCCCAGATCCCTGGTAGCCGGAGAACAGTTTCAAGGTCCTCGATGCATCCTGCCAAACAGCCAAATGGACACCCCTCAAACCCAGCAGCGTGCAGAGGACCGTCTCAGCGAGTTCTCTTCGGCGGTGCCTGTCATCAAGGCAAGGAGCTTCAGACTCCACTAAGGAAACATTAAACGTTAAATCAAATGCGTGATGTGAAGAAACGCCTAATACAAAACAAATGAGACCCTCAAGGGCAGGGGCCTTGCTGGGTTTCTTTCAGGATTCTCAGACCCTGGCTCGGTGTGAGGCCAAAAAAGATTTCCAACAATACTGGCTGAATAAATAAAGGCAGACATGGAACTGCCCTGCCACAAATGAGAAAATGCAGATGCTGGGCCCTTTGACCAGGCGCTCACAGCATTCGGATGCTGGGACCTGTCCAACCCCACAGAAAGAAACTAGTTAACATCAGAAAAAAAACCAAACACCCAATTTAAAAATGGGCAGGGGCACCTGGGTGGCTCACTCGGTTGAGCAACAGACTTCAGCTCAAGTCATGATCCCAGAGTCATGAGTTCGAGCCCCACATCGGGCTCACTGCTGTCGGCACAAAGCCCGCTTCAGATTCTCTGTCCCCCTTTGTCTGCCCCTCCCCCACTTGCACTCTCTCAAAAATAAATAAACATCTCAAAGCAAAATGGGCAAAGAATGTCTATGGACATTTCTCCAAAGAAGATTTGCGATGGATCAAGAAGCATAAGGAAAAAAAAAAAAAAGCATAAGTAAAGGTGCTTGGCGTCAGAAGCCATCGGGAAATGCAAATCCAAACAATGAGTTGCCACTTCCTGCGCCGCCAGGACGGCTATGCCACAATCAGAAAGACAGACAACAAGTGTTGGTGAGGACGGGGAAATAACACATTGCTGGTGGGACTGCAGAATGCTACAGCCCCCCTGCTCAACAGTCTGACTGTTTCTCATGCAGCGAAACACTGAAAGCACACGTCCACGCCAAAACCTACACAGCATCATTCCTAACAGCCAGAAAGGGAAAGCCACCTAAGTGTCTACCAATGGACAGATGATACACAAAATGTGCCGTCTCCACATTATGCCATTTATCTGGCAATAAAAGGAAAGGAAGTACGGATACGTGCTGTAACACGGATAACTGAAAACAAGATCCTAAATGCGAGAAAGCAGTCAGAAAAGACTACACGGTGTACAATTCAATTTATGTGAGATGTCCAGGAGAAGCAAACGTGTAAAGACAGAAAGTGGATTAGCGGCTGCTCGGGGCTGGAGAACAGAGTGAGACTGGAGGACGACAACTAAGGGATGTGGGCTCTCTCTCTGGGGCAAGGACAGTGGTTTTGAGATTGATAGTGGTGATGGTTGCACAACTCCGTCAATCTACTGGAAGCCACTGAACTGTACTCTTTAGATGGGCAGATTGTATGCTGGGTAAATTACAGCTCACTAAAGCTGTTAAAAAATGACAGTACGGATAACATCATCTCCACTGGATTGATTTTCACACATACCAAACGTGAGGGGGCTCCAGAAACCCCAATGATCAATTCCTGGTTTTCAGCCACTCCCTCTCTCCTGCTCCTGGGCAGGGAGACCCACAAAGGGTAGGGAGTCATCTGGGAAAGCACTCTCAAGTTCCCCACCGTGAGGACTCCCTCGCTCCTCTGGGTCTGGGTACGACAGAACTTACAAGTGCTCCTCCAGCGGCCAGGGGATCAGCTTGACGATGCAGTGTCCTTGAGACCACGCGAACCACGAACCATCTGGGGAGAAGGCCACGCTCCAGGTTTCGCAGCTCGACTTCCAATCGAACTGGTGGGGGCGCCCGGGCTTGAGCTCAGCCAGCAGCAGCGGTTCCTCTGAGACGGGAGACAGCATGCTTCAGACAAACACCCTCACTTCCCCGGGAAAGTGGGGAGCCGGGCTCCGGACCGCCCCGCTGACTCAGACCCAGGAAAGCCGCGGTCTCCCCAAGGCAATGGGTGATATTCTGGATTCCGGGAGGGAGTTGTCATTTAAATGACCTGCGGCAATAGCAGTAGCCACAGGCCACATTCCAGTGCGGTTACTCAGTTCTGGCACTGGCCACCGCTGGTTAACCGTGACTCACAGTAACCTTTGTGCCAGTGAACCCAGTGAATGGAGGCCTCGTTTTCCTATGAATGCTCGAAGAGGAAGAAAGAGGAGAGATGGACCAGGCTGGACCACGCTAGCTAGACAGTGCAGATCAGGAGGCCTTCAAATGTATTTATTTAAAGTCTCCTTAAAAGAACCTGCCACTGGGAAGCAGGTGAAAGAAGGAATATCCGACACGAGAAGGTTCCCTCTCATTCACCAGCATCCTCCCCATCGCAGAGGCTAAAATGTTCAGCGCTTGCCCAGCTTCCTGCCGCTCAGACCTCTTGATCTGGCCTTCCATTTCCATCTCCAGTCTGTTCTGGTTTTAAACCTTCATCCCATCTTGCCCAGATCTTTTACAAGACTCTCCTGATTTTCCTCCTCGCCCCAGGGAACTCCGCTAAAGCTGAAACACACATCACATCAGGACATTTCTCTCAAACACATTCCAGGCTCCCACCTGTGTACACAGAACAGCAGTGGAGCCTGGGCCTTGAACCCCAGACCACCGGCCCCGCCTCCTTTCCATGACCTCTGGCCACACGAGTCTCACCTGGCCAGGCCCCACACAGCTCACTGGTATGCACACCTGAGCTTCTGAGAATCCCTAGCACACATCCCTATCTCTATGATCTCTACTAAAGAGGAAGTGAGTCCCACCCTGCCGACTTCATTCTCTCCTATAGTTTACTAATTTCCTTCTGGTCCACCCTCCACCAGGATTTAAGCACCCTTGTTCAAACACCAAAAGAAGTTCATTTTCATTTCTCTCAGGGCCCCAGCACAGTGCCTTGTGAACAGCACATGCTGCACTGGTGTTTCTTCCTCCACCTGAAGGGCATTTCCTAGTTCAAGCCTCTACTCCAGAGGAAGGTTCTCAATGGAAGCTCGTAAGCTAAAGGCATTCAGAACTGATTTTCTGACTACTAATTATGATTATGATATACACTAATATAAAAACTGGCTTCCACTCCGAATGAGGTCGTTTCCTGATGTCTATGTTCCACTTCACTAGTTTCAAGACCTTGACCCTTTTTATACCTGTTACCAGATAGATACTGATTTAAACCGCCCCTATTTCATATATTTTAGGAGACATCTTTATAGGTCTTTTCACATATATGACCACTGAAATCAGGATATATCCTACAAACGGTGAATTTTTATAGCTAAATAGGCAGCATTTTATCTCAGTGATACATATGAACCTTGGTATCTTGTGTTCAATGAAACGGGTGGTAAACGTATACATAGAGAGATGCATGTCTGTATACATAGAATATCTCCTGGTACATGCATTATAGATGTGGGTATGATCTTGGGTTATAAAATAAATGTGCTGCTGAAGATTCTCTCTTTAAATAGCATTTTAATCATATCAAGCCTTTGGTGGCTTTGCTATTTAAAGAAAATTTAAGAAGTTTCCTTTGCAAAGAGAATAGTCATTTCCTGATGTTCTATGTATAAATCTAGGTTTTAATACATTGGGTCTGTCTAAACTGTTATTTGTATAGGTAATTCCTCCTAGAAATCTGTAGGTGAGATCTTTTCATCTACACAAGTACTGGTCTACGGGAGCATATTCCTTTGGATGGGACTATCTGCATGGTAAGAAGTTACTTTATATTTTAAATCCGAAACCAGTCTCTCAATGTTACCCAGCCACCCCCTGTGGTGTTGTCTTCATTCTCGTTATTCCTGGATATTTTCTTGGGGTGGCCTGGCCCTAATCTCTGTCAATGCTTCCTTCCCGTAATCCAGTGGTTCTCGACGGATTTTGCCCCCTGGGGACACGTGGCGCTGTCTGGAGACATTTTGGCTGTCATGATTGGGGGTGGTGCTACTGGTATCTAATGAACAGAAGCTGCGGAGGCTGCCAAGCATCCTACGGTGCACAAGACAGCCCCACAACTAAGGACTATCTCGCTTAAAATGTCGGGAGAGCGAAGGTGGAGCAACTTGGATGTCATCGACTGATGCGGAGGCACATTCTTTCCTGTTAGACGGAAATGTCTCAATCCCAATATTCACACTTGGGTCACTTCTCCCACAACCTGCACTGTGGAGGCTTTGCACAATAAAAAGGGGTCCCCCTTGACTCCTTTTCTTTCCTTCCCAAACCAAATCCATTAACTAGTTTTATCAGGGCTGTTTCCAAAACACTTGGCAAACCTAACTTCTCTATCTCCATGGCTACTATTCTAATCTATGCAAACCATTTCATCAACATCACCTCTCTCCGAGCAGTCTTCCAACTGCTCTCCTAGCTTCCACTCTGGCCCCCGCCATCCATTCTCACTTCCTAGAGTGATCAGTTTCAGCCACTCTTAAAAATTCAAACTCCTTACTGTGCCCTTAAAGTCCTACATAACCTGGCCCCTTGCCTTCAACCCCACCTGGGCTTATGACTCTCCTCTCCCTGCCCCTGACTCCAGCCTTCACTCACCCCTTCACAGTGCCCAATTAGTTCCGAACTCAGGGCCTTTGCACCAGCTGGTCTCTTCGCCTGGAATGCCCTTCCATGACTGGCCCTTCTCTTCATTCAGTCTTGGCTCAAATAACAACTCCTTAGAGTGCTCTTCTCTGCCCCAAGTCAATCTCCTTCACAACTCCTCAACATCGTGTTCTTTATAGCACAATCACCACGATGAGGAGTATCTGTCTCCCCTCAACCAGGACACCAACTCCATGCTAAAAGGGACCTTGTATGTTTCTCTTCAGTGCGCAGCGGAGTTCCTGGCAGAGAGCAGGCAGTCAGTATTTGCTGAAAAAAATATATGTGGTATACCTCTTTAAATATAAACAAAATGAAGCCCCTTAAAGTATTATGACGCTTATGCCAAACATTTCATACGAAATGCTTCTTAAACATGAGCCATACCCAGATTTCACACTCTATTTCTGTGATATGGAGATTTAATCTCCTGCTATTTCAGGCTCAGGAATCCAGGAGCCAAAAGAAGAAAAGAACTCACTGACTCCTATCTCTTCGTTTCTAGAGTTAAAGAAATTCTGAAGGGGAGTCTGAACCCAAACTAAACTTGGCTGCTGGGGGGAAAAAGCCATAATTAGTGGAGAACTTAAAAAGCAAAACAAAACAAAAAGACCCCCCCAAAAACAAAAAGCAGAGCCGAGAGGATCCAGCTCTCATCCGGGATTGCACCTGCCGTGGCCCTTCTTAGTGAAAAGGCCCACGGATCAGGGTTTTTGTACATCCCATCATTGGGATGTACTTGGACAAACAGACTGAATGGAAAGATACTTATTATGGGCTGCATCTGTGCAAGGAGATTCACCTGAGCACAGACAAGAAAGCTAGGACTCCAGCCAGCGGGAAGCTTGCTGGTTTGTCCAGCCTTGCGATCTTGACATTAGCTGTTCCCTGGGCCTGGAAAACAGCCTGGCAGGCCCCAGATCTTTGCCTGCTGCATCCTACCATTCAGGGGCTCAGTGTCAATGTCACATTCTGAGACCTTCCTGGTCTTACTATCGGTCAGTCTCTTTCCGTTCACCCCATTTAATTTTATGGGCACCACTCACTCATCTTTTCTTGATTGTTTACTTGTTTTCATGTATTCACTGCCTCTCTCTTCCCCACCCACACCCCAAACTTGCCCATCTGCTCGCTATTGAGCCATACTGTCCAATACAGTAACTACTAGCCACAGTTGACCACTGACCATCTGAAATATGCCAAGTCCGAATTAAGATGGGCTGTTAAGTACATAACATACACCAGATTTTGAACTTAGTACCAAAAAAAAAAAAAAAACCTAAAATAAATCAATAATCATGTTGACATGATATATTTTAGATATGCTGGATTGACACATACAATTTTAAAATTGGTTTCACTTTTTTTTTTCACGCAGCTACTAGAACATTCTAAATTACAGATGTGGCATTATATTTCTATCGGTCAGGGCTGGCCTAGAGAATGCCTGGCACACAGTAGATACTCAATAAATATTTGTCGAAAGAATAAGTGAATTCTAACCACTGCTCTGAAGATATCTACTGTTGTCCATTGTAATCCCATTACAATGGGCTTTATTCAGTTTCAAAAGAACATAAAACTCTCTGGCCTTTTTTTTTTTTTTAACAGTAACTTGGCAGCTCTCAACAGCTCTGCCCACACCCCAAAACACAGTCGTCAATCATCAGGAAAAACTCAGAACTGGAAACAGATTCCAGCTAAAAAGGGAGACTAACTACAGATCGCTTTCAGTTTTAAGTATAAGGAGTCAATGGAAACAACAGCGGAAGCTATAAAAAGATTCACATAAGATTCAGACAAACAGTAGGGGCCATTTAAAAAGTGGTAACACACTCACTGAAAAGAAAGCCCTTATCTGGATGGGAAGGCAGAGAGAGCTGCCTCTACACCTTTTACTGAATGCCTGACTGCGGCAAACAAAGAAATCTCATTTCCCAAATTAAAAAAAGTTACACCACCCCAGGGAATACCCTGATTTGAACCTACCCACCCACAATCCCTGGCTCCATCAAACAAGCCTGGGAAACACAAACATCAACAATCAGAATTCTCCAGACCAAGAAGAAGCGTGAACTTCACTGGAAGAATACCAAGAGGTTCTGGAACAAATTCTGAACCCTAGGCCTTGACCCCTTCTGAGAATTTTCTCTAAAGACACTGCCTTTAAGCACGGGGGTATATATTCAAGAGTTGGAAGTCCCAGAATAAACCCCAAGCCCACCCCAAATTTCTGTACAGGTGGGGTTTAAAGGCAAGGTGGGTGGAAGGGAGGAGATGGAGGGATAACCTGGAGGTTTTGCCTTCGCGTAACAAGCACACATAACAAGCACTCCGAGATTACATGTTCATTTGGACTGACTCTCCAAGTGTATCTGATATTCTCAGACTTCCACACCGTCTTCTGATGACAGCTGTTAACAAGGGTAGAAGCATGAACCTCACCCATCAGTATTTCCTACACTTGCCCTATCAAACACGCCAGTAAGGATCAACATCCCCAGCCCCACCCCACCTCTACCAATCAGTCTCCACCGGGAAAGGCTCGCAATAAATTTTCTTAATAGGGACCCCAGACCCCATTCTTATGACTATGCAAGTTTGGGAAGCTCCCAACCACCCGCTGGGGCACGTGCTATTATTACCCCATTTTGCAGATACAAAACAGACTCGAGTTATGCGGTCCGTCCAAGAGCACACTGCTCGTAAGAGGCAGAGCGGACTCCCATCCAGACCTGCGTCACCTGGCACCTGGGCACCCACCCCCCCTGGGTATCACCCCCCCCAGGGCCTGGCGAACCCCCGCGTTCTCCCTGGGCGTAGGCGTCGGGCCTCGGGAGCCCCCCACTGTCCTGGGGGACGGGGATCCCCGGCACGCAATGGCCCGTGCTCCTCGGGTCGCTTCGGCGGCGGGCGGGAGACCGGGTGGCGGCCGCTGACAGCGAAAGTGAAACAAAGCTGGGCGACGGGCGCGCCCCCAGCCGCCTGCCCGCGCGGACCGCCCAGGCCCCGCGCCCCCCGCCGCGCCCCTCCC
>NW_024412422.1:5804109-5982617 GCF_014898765.1 Herpailurus yagouaroundi | reverse complement strand
AAAAAAACTGGGGGAGGTTAAACCCATTTCTCCAAATCTCTCAGTTTTATTAATCAGGTCTAAATCAAGACCATTAAAATATTTATTTAAAAATAACTTTATTCCATAATCTTTTTTAAAAAATCCACATTATAACCTCAGAATAAATTTCTCTTACCCATCCCCCCCCCCCCCCCCCCACACACCAAATATTAAAATGTAAATAACGCAGAGGGATCTGCTAATTTTTCTTTGCAGCAGTTCCTGGTCAGTCCCATGGCACTTACTGCATCATGATAGACTTTACCCGGCAGGAATGATTTTCCAGGTGTTGGTGCATGGGTTCTGGAGTTTTCCATCACGGGCTTTCTGCAGTAATAGGGCCTGCGTGTACTTGTGAGAATTAGGACTAATAATCAAAGCCACAGGATTGCCAAAGCCCTTCCCCAGTGTCCCCTGCTGAAATGTCAGTTGTGATAGCCCTTCAGTATTTATCTTCCTGCTTCTGATAAGGAGATCTTGGAGTTCACAATACATTCAGTTAAGATTGTGTAACAGCGCAACGTAACAACTTGGACTTTGCCACACAGATTTTGTAACCCACTGTTAACATGCTTGTAATTTTGGGGGTGGGGGTCGACTTAAAATAAAAGCAAGCCCTAATTCTGTAAAAATCCTTAAAGCTTGAAGAACCCCAGTACCTGCGCTCTTAATTGACCCAGCTATATTAATGTGCACATAGGGCTCAGATATAAGTGACAGAAGTCATGGGTCAGCTAATCTAGGCTTTATAGTGTTTGAAGCCCCCTATTGATAGTGGAACAACCCCTCCCCGAAGATTTTCGATCATCAAGTGCGTGTGCAAGAGAAGAGGGAAGTTCTGGAAAGCATCTCAGTGATCTTACAAATCATTCTCTGTGTTCCTACCTAAGGATTTTTTTTTCCTGTTTCTTTTCTTATTCTCTTTTTAAACATGGTTGCCTCTGCAGAGTGGGCTCCTCAGGAATTTAATGACGGAAGATTCTAAAGGGAGACAAGCTCAGTGTTCAGTGACTTTAGCGGCAACTCAAGTCTCCTGTTCTGAAACAATGCTAACTCAGGCTGGCCAGAGTGGTTAAGTACTGAAATACAATGCAGCAAAAGACCCAGCACACAAGAACTGTTAGCAGGTCGCAGCTATTCCTGAGGGGTAGAAATTGCAGCCAGCTCCTGTGATTGCCAGAGCTCTGAGCTGGGAACAGGGCTCACTTCTAGTGATTTTCTCAGTTCAGTCTTTTCATCCAAGAAAGTAGACCTGTCCCAACCACACCTCCAGGGTAATCCTGCAGATAACCAGCTTCTCGTCTCACAGGAGTCCCAGTCCCTATTGCTGGAGAAAGGAAGTTCTCCATGAAGCCCCATGTCTTGCCCATTAGGCAGGATATGAACAGTAAAGAGTGCAAACTCAAGTCATCAGATTTTCAGGTTTAGCACACATCTTTTGCACCCTTAGTAGGTCCCTGATGTTTAAGAGATTTGGATGAAATCAGAGAAACAAAAATCTCTGAACTGTCCAGGGATCTGGAAACAGCAGCTTAAACTCATCATATGTTATTTTCAGTCCAAACTTCGCATTATTGATCAACGTAGCCTCATAATCTATTTCCTTAGGAAGTGGGAAGGAAACAAGTTTTCTCATTCCCATTTCCAAGATCTAGAAACTGAGGCCGGATGAACTTGTGTGCCCAAGGAGCACTTCTCACCAGATACTCCCCTGCAAAACATTTCTCCTGCCTTCTTTCAAAGCCACAGGAGAAAGGAAGAATGGGAAATTCTGAAAACCAATAGGGTGTCACCTAAGACGCTTTTGTATAAATATGAAGCTCTGCAAAATGAGAGGTTCTAGTGAAAGGCACTTCCTCTTATGGGCCCCTACCTCTTTTGAAAAGAACTATACCTCCGGGGAAGCAAATACCATCAGGAGAGCTCTCATCTGAAACCATTCAACAAAGAACAGGAGGCCAAGGTGGCAGCTTGTAATTTACAGTTGACCTTGTTTCTTCCACCAGGGAGGGCAAAAGAGAAGATAACCAACATCTACTGAACACCTCCTGGGCACTTTCACACCCACAAGTACCTCATTTAGGACCCACCGTACCCTGTACGGCCGGTATGACTCCACCTATTTGGTAGATGAGGAAAACTGAGGTCCCGGGGAGAGGTAAAGCAACGTGCCTGAGCCCATGAAACAAGAAACAGGGCCCAGATTCAAGCCTCCAAAACCTGAGCCAAACTGCCTCCCTCTGACTAGCATCGGCAACTGACATCTCCTCGCCTTTTCCAGGGAGGTGACGTCCACCTGGATCTCCAGCTTACCTGGGACATGACCCCGCATTATTCCCTTGTGTGTTGGGGCAAGCTGATCACTGACCTTTCATGGTGCACTGAGAGCCCTGAGCACAGAGCTCAAGTGCCTCCCCCCAGATCAGCATCAGTCAAGCTGGATAAAGCCAGAAGTCACAGTGAAAAGGGGCACCTCAGATGCCGAACGCACCTTTCCCCCCCATACTGCCCGTTCCTGATACTTTTTAACATCAATGAGAAAACTTACAGCAAGTCAACCGATTTAGGGAAAAAAAGGAAGGGGGGCAGGAAATATACGTGTGTGTGTTTTTCTTTTTTGCTGAGAGTCCCAAACCATTTTAAGTCCTCAGGCAGGGGTGTGAGTCAAGTCAAAGCTTTCAAGACAGGATAACGAAGGACAGTTCTCTTCTTCAAACTGGCCTATCTTCTTGAACGATGTCACTCTGCTCCTCGCTGCTGTCATCTGTACAGGAGAGAAAAGCCAATCGGAGTCTGAGTGAGGTCGACAAGAGGGGACTCCATTTCCACCATCAGGTTTCAGTCATTGCAATTTCTAGTCCTTTACTAGAGAGCCTCAGAACTGGATTTCATGGGGGAGCAGGTGGGGCAGGGTATATGTTCCCCTTTTTCTCCTGTTCTTTTGTTTTTTTAAATGCTTTTATTTATGTATTTAGAGAAGAGAGGAGGGGCAGAGAGAGAGGAGAGAAAGAATCCTGAGGAGGGGCAGAGAGAGAGGAGAGAGAGAATCTCTCTTGATGCGGGGCTTGATCTCACGAACCGTGAGATCATGACCTGAGTCAACATCAAGAGTGAGACGCTCAACCAACTGAGCCACCCAGGCGCCCTCTCCCGTTCTTTTCACTGTCTACCCTGCATAAACTTGTTCTCTTCACCCTGAATCCTCTCTCCTTTCTGCTTATTCAAACACTGCCCTGAAAGACTTGCCTCATATCCTACTTGTGCCATTAAGCTCTTCCTAACTAATGTGCCGCTCAAGGCACTCGACTCTCTCTGAGGTCCTGTTATTTTTAAACCTATCATCCATCTGGCAAAATTAACCCAATTCCTCCTCTGCTACTCTCTCAAAATGATGGTTAAATCTTGCTTCCATTTTTGGGTGCCTGGGGTGGCTCAGTCAGTTAAGCAACTGACTCTCGATTGGGGCTCAGGTCATGATCTCACAGTTCTTAAGATCGAGCCCCCTGTCGGACTCTGTGCTGACAGCTCAGAGCCTGCTTGGGATTCTCTCTCCCTCTCTCTCTGCCTTTCCCCCAATTGTGCATGCTCTCTTTCTCTCTCTCAGAATAAATCAATGTTAAAAAAAAAAAAAAATCTTGCTTCCATTTTAAATCTTCCCCAGCTTTCACTCTGTGCACCCTAAGTGGTCTTGCAAAGCTCCCAGCTTACAGTTATCATTGGTGCTTTGTATTCCTCTAAACAGGGCCGATATCGCACCTTCCCCAGAGTAGGTCTTTGATAAATGTTTGGCAGTTTAATTGTGGTGTCAGGAGTTGATAGCAGATGCTAGATTAAACTTTAACTGTCTTCCCCACCCTTGGAAAAACCCACACTCGGGGCGCCTGGGTGGCGCAGTCGGTTAAGCGTCCGACTTCAGCCAGGTCACGATCTCGCGGTCCGTGGGTTCGAGCCCCGCGTCAGGCTCTGGGCTGATGGCTCAGAGCCTGGAGCCTGTTTCCAATTCTGTGTCTCCCTCTCTCTCTGCCCCTCCCCCATTCATGCTCTGTCTCTCTCTGTCCCAAAAATAAATAAACGTTGAAAAAAAAAATTAAAAAAAAAAAACCCACACTCAAAGATTCTTACTGGGAATCTCACTGCAACCTAGCAGGGTGGTTTTAAGGAAAAAGAGCTTACCTTGCAGAGCCTGGAGTCCATTCCCCATCCAGTCTACGTTCCCATTCACCAGTGCGGTCACTCTATGGATGTGGCCATGCTTATGTATTTCTTTTGGCGACTCCTCCCTCTCATCTGCTTCCTCCTCCTCTTCTTCCTCCTCTTCGGCCACATCTTCCTCCTCTGCTTCCTCTTCTTCTGAATCCACCAAAACCATGACATCACCCATGTCTTGCCCCCTAATTTCCAAAGGGGGAGAAATAATCAAGAAGATACCTTTTTCCAATATCAGCCCTTACCGAATACAAAACACTAGATTTATCGCAACCTCTTTTGTAATGTGGAAAAATCTTTGTGCGTTCCACACACGAATCTCTCAAAGCGATGCTGCCATAGATTCCTACAGACAATCACATATTCCTGGGTGGGTTTTATTATCTCCCCCTGCTCCTTGGGTAGGTGACTCTTTGTCCCAGGAACCTACCATCCGAGTACCTCTCACAGCACATACACGAATGCTACTATGTTCCTTTCCTGAAATGCCCTTTATTTCTGCTCTACTTCCTGAAATTTCTCCTCCTACTCGTTATTCAAGGCCCAGGTAAAGTCCTCTTCCTCCCTGGAAGCCCTGAACCACGACTGCACTTGGGAATGCCCAGCGGTTTGGCATTTAATTATTGTCTTATTGTCTGATTCGTTACTGACTCTGCCTACCCGGCTGGACTGTACGTTTCTCATTCGTGCCATGGGCCAGTCACAGTGCTAGGAGCATTACATTGTCATCCGATCTTTTCAGTCTCCCTCTGGGAAACAGATGAGGAGACAGAGGCTCAGAGAAGGTCAAGGATTTTCCATGAGCACAGGGCTTGAGAACGGCAGAGTTGCAATTTGAACCCAGGCCCACTAATTCCAAAGCGTTTTGCCGCTATGCCTTGCTGTCTCCTCCTATGAGAAAATAAGCCCAGGGAATGAAAGTGAGTCTTTCACGGCCCTCAAATATAGGGCAGTAAAGGTGACGTTTCCCCAGGAAAGATCACCCCAGAACAGTAATACCACCGGTTGAGAGGAACAAAGAGAAGAGTTCTTTGCTCCCACCCAGAATCTCCTTAGGAAATGAAATACCCAAGTTCCATTTAGTTGCTTTGTCCCGAATGAGGTTTCCTTTTGGGAGGGGCTTCTGGGCAAGCTCAGACCAGTCTCCCAAAACATGCTGTAAGACCAGGACTTAGGCTTCCTTTTAGCTCTTTTTAGAAAATGACATGAAATAAATGCACAAACGGCCGGGCTTCATGCATACACACCATCTTTACGCTTCAGTAACAGCCCAGCAATGTGCCCCACCCTGAGACCGGGCCTTGTAAAACGAGCACAGACTTTGGAATCAGTCAGACCGGGATCTGAATGCAGGCGCAGCCCTCCGTTTCCTGGATGAGCTTGCAGACATTACTTCACCGAGGGTCCATCTCCTTATCTGGACGATGGCGATGCCACCACCATCCAGAAGAGTTTACGACAGAGTTTATAATCACGCCTAATGAAGCCCCTCACCCAGTGTCCGGCACATGGCGGGTCCTCAACCGTGGCTGCTATTATTGCTCTTACGAGAGAAAACAAAAACTGCAGTGAAGACAGATCACAGAAATGGCTTTTGACTCAATGCTAGGAACACTCACCTGAAAGTGTTTCCTACTGAAGGGAGAAAGGAAAAAAATTAATATCCAATAACATCTACTTCGGCCTCAAAAAACGTTTTTTTTAAATATTTGTATAATCTTTTTTTTTAATATGAAATTTATTGTCAAATTGGTTTCCATACAACACCCAGTGCTCATCGCAAAAGGTGCCCTCCTCAATACCCATCACCCACCCTCCCCTCCCTCCCACCCCCCATCAACCCTCAGTTTGTTCTCAGTTTTTAAGAGTCTCTTATGCTTTGGCTCTCTCCCTCTCTAACTTTTTTTCCCTTCCCCTCCCCCATGGTCTTCTGTTAAGTTTCTCAGGATCCGCATAAGATTAAAAACATATGGTATCTGTCTTTCAAAAAATGTTTTTGATCTAACATTTACCAAAGGACAGAGAAATGAGAAGACTGACCCAACGTGAGAGGTGACAGGGTATTCAGGAATGGTACTTAGGATATTCATTATTGCACATCATCTGGACCCAAGGAAGAAGCCTATAGAATGGGACCTCAGGTGGGAGCACAGTTAGGGCCTCCTTCCCCCACCCACACCCTTTTTTTTTTTTTTTTAAGTTTCTTTATTTTGAGAGAAAGAGAGAGAGACAGAGAGAGAGAGAGAATGCATGCACGTAAGCAGGAGAGTGGGAAGAGAGGGAGGGAGAGAGAGAATCCCAGGTAGGCTTCACGCTGTCAGGGCAGAGCTGTTCCTGGCAAGCCATGAGATCATGACCCGAGCAGATACCAAGAGTCAGATGTTTAACCAACTGAGCCACCCAGGTGACCCCCACCCACACCCTTTCGAGAAGCCTAAAAGGTAAGCAAAAAGACCCAAGAAATCCTTACCTTTCCAGCAGAACACAGGGCTATAATACAACATAAGCCCTGAGATAATGGCCAGTCCCAGCAGAAGGAGGCTCACGATGGTGCCCACAATCCCACCAATATTCCAAGGTTCTACAAAGACAAATCACACTGTTGAGTCTTCCACTGGATACACCCGTAGGTAGTGCTCGCTTGGGCAGCATGTATTAAAATTGATACACAGGCAGGTGAAAGAGCGACATCGCCCTTCCTCTGCCTGGGTCCTAGTCTTCCTTTGGTTCCATAAGCTTGGGCAAAGCATGTGACCTCTCCATAAGGCAAGATAAATATCTCATTTTCTCAATTTGTGGGAATCAAATGAAGCACGTGATACAAAAGAACACTGGAAAGTTGGGGCGCCTGGGTGGCTCAGTCAGTTAGGCGTCCAACTTCGACTCAGGTCATGATCTCGAGTTTCATGAGTTTGAGCCCTGTGTCGGGCTCCGTGCTGACAGCTTAGAGCCTGAAGCCTGCTTTGGATTCTGTGTCTCCCTGTCTGTCTGACCCTTACCCACTCGCGCTCTTTCTCCCTCAAAAATAAATAAACATTAAAAAAAAAACAAAAACACTGGAAAGTTAACATCTCCGTCTACCAGACATCAAGACTGTTTATAACGTCACAGAAATTAAGAGTATGAGTTATTAGTGCTGTCATAAACAGTGATGAATGGAACAGAATCAAGAATCTAAGAACAGACCTACACATAAAAGAAAATTTGATTTATGACAGATTAGTGGGTAAAAGAGGAATTATTCAAGAATGGTGCTGGAATAAATGGCTATCCAAATTTGGGTGGTGTTGGGTGGGGGAGAAACTGGACCCTTACCTCACACCATTCACAAAAATCAATTCTAGATGGATTAAATATTTAACTGTGAAAGGCAAAACATTAAAACTTTTTAGAAGAAAATATAGGATAGGACTTTTGCAGCCATGGAGGAGACAGGATGTCTTAAGACATAAAAAATTGCTGGGGCGCCTGGGTGGCGCAGTCGGTTGAGCGTCCGACTTCAGCCAGGTCACGATCTCGCACTCCGTGAGTTCGAGCCCCGCGTCGGGCTCTGGGCTGATGGCTCAGAGCCTGGAGCCTGTTTCCAATTCTGTGTCTCCCTCTCTCTTTGCCCCTCCCCCGTTCATGCTCTGTCTCTCTCTGTCCCAAAAATAAATAAAATGTTGAAAAAAAAAATAAAAAAAAATAAAAAAAAAAAGACATAAAAAATTGCTAATGATACAAGACTCATAAAATTAACTACTAAAAGAACGCTCATGAAAGGATAGCATAAAGAAAGAAAAAAAAAGACAAACTAAAAGGAGATATTTGTAACATGTAAAACTAATAAGGATTAGTAAACAGAATTTCTAAAGAACTTGTACATAAGAAAGGAGGAAATGTCAAAAGACACACATGTATTTCGCAGAAGAAACACAAATAGCAAATACACATATGAAATAATGCTCAATCTTCTTAGAAACCAGAGAAAGGCAAATTAGAATAACAGTGAGATTCCACCCCACACATACTTGATGGGCAAAAATCACAAAGCCTGATAGCGAAAATGTAGAACAACTCAATACTCCTACATACTGCTGTTGTGAATGGAAATCAGTACAACCACTTTGGAAAATAATTTGGTATTATCCAATAAAGATACAAATGCACATGCCCTATAACCCTTCATTTCTACTCCTTCTACATATATCCCAGAGAAGTATTTGCCTGGGGACCTGCTGTAAAAGTACAGGAGAAACTGGGTAAAAGATTGTCATAGTAACACTTCTGTTCATCACAACAACAAAAAATCAGAAACAATACAAAGGGCCATCGCAGGAAAATTAGTGACTTAGTTGTATCGTGACACAACAGAAAATCCTACAGCAGTGAGGAGGTATGAAGTGTAATTACACATATCGGCATGAATAAATCCTAGGAACAAAAACGTGGAGTGAAAAAAGCAGGCGTTTCACTTATGTAGTAAAATTTTTCTTGAATAGTGATTACATTTTTCAGGAGGCCCAGGATGAGACTGGAAAGGAGTCTACAGGTAGAGTCGCCTGATAAAATACAGCATGCCCACTTAAATTTGGATTTCAGGTAAAAAATGAATCATGTTTTAGAATAGGCATCTCCCATGCAAAATGTGGGACACGCTTACGCTAAAAAAATTCTGTTTTTCTGACATGCAAATTTAAGAGGGCATCCTAGGTTTTTTAGCTTTGTTCTAATTTCCTAAATCTAGCCACACTACCTACAAGTAACTTCCGCATTGTTGGCGCTGTATCTTAAACAGGCTGGTAGTTTCTTGGGTGTTCATTTTGCTCTTATGCGTCACAACTTACACTTTTCGTATTTTTAAAATATATTTTATAATGTATATTCTTAGGGATGTAACAGATTATTTTTTTAAGCTTTATTTTATATTTTCTTTACTAATCTCTATGCCAACGTGGGGCTTGAACTCACAGCCCCGAGATCAAGAGTCACATGCTCTTCCAAATGAGCCTGCCACGTGCCTCAACATAAATTACTTTTTTCTCCCCATGCAATGTTGGAAATGTAGGACTGGATAATAATTTTTCCACCTTGTCAAGTCGTAGGCAAGCAGATAGGCCTTCTCCCAGATGGCAGTGACCACCTGGTCATATATGGAAGCACCGAACTGTCCTCATGCTAGTGGAAGGTCCTCTGAAGCTCTCAACCATCCTCCTTTGGGGCTACTCACCTTTCACACTCAGCCAGATGTCCACCTCCCGCACCCCCACGGGGTTCTTGGCCTGACAGACGTAGTAGCCCTCATCCAGGACCTGGGAGCAGTTGCGGATGGTGAGTGTGGAGCTCTGGCCATTCTGGGTGATGAGATAGTGGCCATTGGGCTGGATGACCACCTCGGGCTGGGTGAGGTTCCTCAGCCACAGGATCTTGGCAGGGGGGTAGGCTCCAGACACTTGGCAGGTGAGCGTCACATTGCCCCCCACGAAGCAAGTCTTCATGGGCTCAGAGACAAGGGAGGCACTCCCTGGCGAACAGAAGGTAAAGAAAGAAGACAAATGTTCAAGGAGACTCAAGCAGTGGCCTGAGATTTTCAAGAATATTATTACCTTCCTAATGAAACAACTACAGGAAGTTCTGTACCACACTTGGTCTCATGTGATAATAAAAGCTAACATTTATTTAGCATCTACTATGGGATAGGCACGGTTATGCTTATTAACCCAATTAGTTCTCACAAAAACCCTGTCCTTATCCCCATTTTGCAGATGAGGAAATGGAGGCCCAGAGAAGGTTAAGTAACTTGCTCAAAGTCACACAATGAGTTAAGTGGTGCAGCTAGGATTAGGATGAACAAGAGTCCTGGTTTGCTCGACTGAGGGGGTTCCTAGGACATGGGGCTTTCAGGGAGAAAAAGGGGAAAGTCTTGGGCAAACCAGGATGAGTTGGGCAAACCAGCCAAGTTGCCAGGCTTTTGTAGCCCATGCTCCTTATGTCTATGCTATAGGCTTCTGTGCGTAATAACCAGATTGCTCATATGAAAAATGGGCACGCAGCCTGCCAAGAGTGTTTGAGGGGACAGTAAAGCAGCTGTCATTTCCTATCGCCGCGGTTAACAAATTGCTACAAACTGCGTGGTTTAAAACACCACAAATGGGTTCTTTTATAGTTCTGGAGGCCAGAAGTTGGAAATGATCTTATGAGGTTCAAATCAAGCCGTTGGCTGAGCACATTCCTTCTGGAGGCTCTGGGGGCCAAATCCACGTCCTTTTCAGCTTTTTGAAGCCATCTGCATTCCGTGGCTCGTGGCCCCTCCTTGACCCGCTCTTACACCTGTCGTCACATCTCCTGCTGCTGACTCTGACCCTCCTTGTCTCCTTTTCAGAAGGTCAGTGTCATCACAACGGCCCCACCCCAATAATCCAGGATGATCTCCCCATCCCAAGATCTTAAATCACAGCTTCAAAGTCTCTCTTGCCATGTAAGGTAACAGTCACAGGGATGAGGACACGGACATCTTGGGGGAAGCATCAGTCTATCACAACTGTGTCGTAGACAACTCAGAATGCGGCGTCCCTGTGGCCTCAGGGTCTGACTTGAGTGGGCCGTGGGGAACTCTAAGGTGCACCCTAGCAATCCATTTCTTTCCTTTTGTAAAATTTTTTTGAGACAGAGAGACACAGTGTGAGCAGGGGAGGGGCAGAAAGAGAGGGAGACACAGAATCCGAAGCGGGCTCCAGGCATTGATCTGTCAGCACAGAACCGGATGCAGGGCTCAAACTCACGGACCGCGAGATCATGACCTGAGCCGAAGTCTTAACTGATTGAGCCACCCAGGTGCCCCCGATCCATTTATTTTCTTTGCAGCAGAAAGCCTTTCCCAAAATGCACACTATGCTGGAAAGGGTGGCAAATTCATCTTGGGTGATATATTAAGCCCTTATTTTCAGCAGCTGAAGGGCACAGACTGGCACACTGGGTTCCTGCCTGGGAGAGTGAAACCACACGCTTCCCACAGGCGGTTGTCCCAAGAGAGAATCTAGGGCTTCAGTGCTGGCGCCCTGGGGAGACGGAAGGGGCAATGTACACGGGGGACAGGGTGGGGGTATAGAGCAGCCCAAAGGCTCTCCCTCTAAATTAGGTCAGCAGAAGAGACCCAAACGTAGGTTTCCTCAGGAAACTCAGGTGCTCCACCCCCTTCTGGATCAATTGTCAGGTTCCTGCCATGTTGCCAAATTGCGCTTTCCCCTTCTCTGTGGTTAACTCCTGTGTCCTTTGGGGTCACAAAGCCAGCAGCAGTGACATGCCTCATCTGTATGTTGCAATTCAGGGGCCCCCAAACCTAAGTTTGAGACACAGCCTCCTCTTCCTGCATAAAAAGCAAAGCAAACAGTCCCCCTAGTGCCCCCTTCCCCAGCAAACAGAGGTCATGTACGTAAATCCGCTTCTGCCAAACAGCATTTGCCCCTCAAAAAGCTGAGCCACCCAAACAGTGAGTGTGGCACCTATAAATTCAGAGTTTCTTTCACCTAAGAGGATGCTGTGTGCAGGGGTGGGGTCAGGGGTGGGGGTGAGGGGATGCAGGGCCCTCAGAGATCTGCGAGAGATGGAATAGACACCAGGGCCTTCACATAATGGGCTGGTTAGTGCTTCAGCTTATCACGATTTGAGTGGATTTCTTCCGTGTAGGGGCCTACAAGCAATTTAAAGAGATGTGGGCAGCAGGAATCCCCAAAAGTATCACTTTTCATCATTTGGGGAGCTATACTGTTCTGTAACCAAAAGGTGAGCATTAACATTACTTTTCAATGACTTACTAGTCCTCCCAAGGGCAATGATCCAGAGACCTCTTCTCCCCCAAGGGCACTGCTATTCAAAGTATGTTCTCAGGACCAGCAGCAACAGCACTTTCTAGGATCTGGTTAGAAATGCAGAGTCTTGGGCCCACCCCAAGCCCAGAGAGACAGAATTTGCCTTTTAACCAGACCCGCAGGTGACCTGTATGGACATCAAGGCTGAGAAGCTCTGGGCTCAAATGACCAAGAGGAAAGAGGGGAGAATTGGACAATGTCAGAGTCAGTCAGGAAGGTTCTAGGTCCTTGTGCCTGCTTCCCTATGCTCCTGGAATTGGGAAAACGTCCACCCAGTTCTCTTCTCCAGACACATTTCTTAATCCTGAGCACATATTTAGACTCAAATTACTGGCCAGGACTCAGGGGCCACAAGAATGATGAGTCAGACAAGATCTGCAGGAAAAATACGAAGGGGTGGGGGAAAAACAACACCAAACCTGTCAGCTGCCTCTGCCATTTTCACCCTGTCTCAGGGTCAGTCCATAATTTAGCCACTTCCTGGGAGTCGCCGTCCACGGCACACTTTGGGAGTCTTCATTACCCGCCATTCGGAAGGCGTGCCCTGCTTCCGGCTGTAGGAATTGGGTCAAGCCCATTGCTTCTGCTTCATCATCCATAACGGGGAGTGCAGTGGATTGACTAGCGTCCGCCCAAAATTCACGAGGGACCCCAGAACGTGACCTTATTTGGAAACAGGAGCTTTGCAGATGTAACTAGTTCAGGATCTCAAGATGTAATCATCCTGGATTCAGGGTGGGCCCTAAGCCCACCAGCAGGTGTCTTACAAGAGGAGTGGACCCAGAGAGACACGGACACAGAGAAGACATGAAGACAGAGGCAGAGACTGGAGGAACGTAGCCACAAGCCAAGGAACGCCTGGCAGCACTAGAAGCCGGGAGAGGCACGGAAGGACACTCCCCTGGAGCCTTCGACGGGAACACGACACACCAATCCCTCAATTTCAAACTTCCAGCCTCCAGAGCTAGCAGAGAATACATTTCTGTTTTATTTATTTATTTTTTGTTTTTCTTAACGTTTATTTTTTTTTGAGACAGAGAGAGACAGAGCGCGAAAAGGTGAGGGGCAGAGAGAGAGGGGGATACAGAATCGGAAGCAGGCCCCAGGCTCTGAGCTGTCAGCACAGAGCCTGACGCGGGGCTCGAACTCACAAACTGCGAGTTCAGGACCTGAGCCAAAGTCGGACGCTCAACCGACTGAACCACCCAGGCGCCCCAATATCTGTTGCTTTAAAACACCAAGTTTGAGGTGCTTTGTTATGGCAGCCCCAAGAAATGAATGTATGAGGATAACATGAACACCTAGCTCCCAGGGTGATCGTGAGCACTAAGCAAGGTACTGTGTGGAAAACACCCAGCACAGCACCTTGTACACGGTTTGCGCTCAACAAATATCGAGGTCACTACTGCGATATTGCCAGTTCCCTACTTCACGTTTCTATGACTTATCTTTCCGAGGAAATTTTAAGTCCTTTGAAGGTTAAGGACTCGGTACTCCTACAGTGCCTGATACCATGCTGAGTATGTAACTCTTCCCCGAAAGGACTTGCTGGGTTAAGTGCGGAAGGGGTTCCTGAGGGAGGCAAGGGTTCTGGAGTCAGATCAGCCTGGGCCAGGTGCCAGCTCAGTCACTTACGAGCTGGGTGATCGTGGGTAAGTTAGTTCACACGATGTCCCCTCTGCAACTTACAAACTGTCGTGTCTAATCTGCGGGCTACTGTGAGCGTTCAAACGTCGCGTCAGCAATTTGGAAACAGGAAAAGAACTTCTGAGCCCAGACACCTAAAAGTACAGGGCTGACACAGGTAGGTGACCCCTTCACAATCAGAAACTGCTGATAACTAGCAGAAATGAAGCACAAATGCAGTTTAGGAGCCAAGTAGGACAGAAAAATATCCATGGCATGCAATGACAGTTCTCTGAAATTAACTGACTAGGTGAATATAAAATACTCTCAGGGAATAATAAGAAAAGATGAACCCAGTAGAAAAATGGACAAGACAGTGGGTGTCATATGGAAACAAATTTGACAATAAATTTCGTATTAACAAAAAAAAAAAAAAGAAAGACAAATGGACAAGATATGAACAGACAATTCGCAGAAAATATATAGGAACCAATTAGTACATAGTATTATGTACCAATTAGTATATAAAAACTGTCAACTCCCCCAGGATCAAAGAAACTCAAATTAAAAATTACGTCATGTCTTAACAAATAGGAAAAGTCTAAAAAATTAAAGATAACACTCAATGTCAGTGGCACAGTCTTCCTAGAGGGGACTTGCCAGTGGGTACAGGGTTTCTTTGTGGAACGATGGAAATGTTCTGGAAGTAGACAGTGCTGATGATAGTACAACATTGTGAATATACTAAAAACCACCATTATACGCTTTAAAATAATGAAGTTTATGCTGTGTGAATTATATCTCATTAAAAATAAAATTGTGAGGCGCCTGGGTGGCTTAGTCAGTTGAGTGTCCGACTTCGGCTCAGGTCATGATCTCACGGTCTGTGGGTTCAAGCCAGGCGACAGGCTCTGTGCTGACAGCTCAAAGCCTGGAGCCTGCTTCTGATTCTGTGTCTCCCTCTCTCTCTGCCCCTCCCCTGCTCATGCTCTGTCTCTCTCAAAAATAAATAAACACTAAAAAAAAATTTTTTTAAATAAAATTGCAAAAAACCAGTGGGGCCGGGTGTATCCCACGGGCCATCGTTTGCCAACCCCTGTTCTAATGTGGAAAGTGAGTCTTGGTCCCTTCTGTTGCCTGGGGCCAGCCAGGTACCGGACACAGATGAGCCACTCGGGGCATGTTTGCTGAATGAGTCACTGGGGAAGGGTCAACCATGGGAATGCCACTTGCCTGGGAAAACACGCATCTCCTGGCATAACAGCGCTCACTTCTCAGCAGGTCAGCCCTCCGTGGCCGCACCTCTGAGGATCGTCCTGACACACTAGGAGGAAAATCCTCACCATGGCCAACAAAGCCCAACACCCTCAGGTCCTTGCTTCCAGTGGTATTCATTTCCTGGGGCTGCTCTCACAAAGTACGACAAAGTGGGTAGCCTAAAACAGCAGAGATCCTTTCTCTCAGTGCAGAAACTCAGAGGTCTGAAATTCAGGTGTCAGCAGGCTTGAGGCCTCTGGAGGATCCCCAGGGAGAAACCATCCCATGCCTCTCTCTTAGCTTCTGGCGGTCACCGGCAACCATGGACATTCTCGGCTTGTAGATGGACCACTACAGTCCCTGCCTCCATCATCACGTGACATTCTCCTCGCGTGTCTGTGTCCAAATGTCCCTCTTCTTGTAAGGATACTGGTCACTGGAATAGAGCCCGCCCTACTCCAGCATGGCCTTATCTTAACTTAATCACACCCACAAAGGCTCTTAGCCCAAATATGGTCACATCCACTGAGACCCAGGATTAGGACTTGAACATATCTTTTTTGGGAGACACAATTCAACCCACAATAGCCATCTAGCCTAGTCACTGCCTCACGCACAGTGGTCTACTCTCAGTTCCTCAAGTGCCAGATAAGTTTCCACCTCAGGGCCTTAGCATTTGCTATTCCCTCTGCCAGGAATACTCAGCCCACCTAGCTAGCTCCTCATCCTACAGGTCTTTGCTCAAAATACTACTACCACAGGAGACCTCCCTACCTCCTAGGAAGAGTAGCCTTCTTCCTATCATAGACTCTTTAAAAGTCTCTTTTATTCTCTTCATAGCTATTCTCTTCATAGCTATTTTATTCTCTTCATAGCTATTATCACTGGGGTGCTTGGGTGGCTCAGTTGATTAAGCATCCGACTTCAACTCAGGTCATGATCTCGCAGTGTGTGGGTTCGAGCCCTGAGTCAGGCTCATACTGACAGCTCAGAGCCTGGAGCCGCTTCAGATTCTGTGTTTCCCTCTCTCTCTGCCCCTCCCCTGCTCATGAGCGCATGCGTACTCTCTCTCAAAATTAAAATACAAACATTAAAAAAATTATTATTATTATCCCTATCTGAACCTATCTTACTTGTTTTTGGGTTTTCTATCTTCCTCTGACCCCCACCCCCACACAGAAAAATTTAAGCCCTAGGAAAGAGGAATGGTCATGATTTCAAAAACGTTACCAGAAATCATTTGACACTCTTCCCTTCAAAAAGTGGAACCTAATTCCACTCACTCCCCCCGTGAAAGTGGAGCCAGACTGAGTGACTCACTTCTAATGAACAGAATATGGCAGAAGGGATGCCGTGCGACTTCTGCGGCTAGGTAGGTCAGAGGAAGGATTGCAATTGTCTGGCTTGCTCCCTCTTGCATCACTTGCTCTGGGGAAAGCCAGTGCCATGTTGCAAAGACAGTCAAGGGGCTCTGTAGAGAGGCCCCCATGGAGAGGAAGCAAACCTGCCAAGCATATGGGTGAGCACCTTGGAAGTAGATTCTTCAGACAATTCAGCCCTCCCAACGAAGTCTTGCAGCTGAGACCCAGGTATCACGGAGCCAAGACAGACCACCCCCACCGTGCCCTGTCCGAATTCCTGGCCCACAGAAATCATAAGATAAATAAATGATTTGTTGTTTTAAGCCATTAAGTCGGGGGGTGTTTGTTACATAACAGGAGACAGCTAATAAATGAACCACGTACTTCTTGTTCACTGTTCCACCTCCAGTACCTAGAAACTGTGCCTGGCACACAACAGGTGCTTAGTTAGGATGCATCAAGTAGAAAACGGTTTGGATGAGAACCAAGAAGGTTGGTGAAGCATCTTTAAAGTTTGAAAGGAAGGAGATACAAAGCAAAAGAAAGGAAGAAACAGAACTCGGTTCACTACGACATCTTGGGATTTCTTTCCCAGACCTTCTTGCAGAAGGTGCTCTTGGAATAAAGGAAGATGGGTGGACCCCAACCCGGGACAAGGCAGGCCAGACTCACTGATCTGCACCACACAGCTGGCTCCCAACTCCGGTCCCACTATGTGGCTCCCGACACACTTGAACTTCTTGCCATCTGACAGCTGGGACTGGTTCAGCATCTCCACCCCCAGCTTGGACGTCCCCACGGCCACACCTCCTGGCTCTTCTGTCCATAGGAAGTCCGGGTCTGGGTATCCCCCGTCCCAGCGACAGGTGAGCTGCAGCGTGAGCTGTCCTTGTGACATCTCTGCCCGGCACTGAGGGGCTGACGGAGGGGGTGCTGCAAAACAGCAGAGGATGCGGGCTTAATCAGAGACTCCAAAATCAGCCACTGAGCTGGCCCTAAGGATTACAGAACCAGTGTATCAGAGAAACAGTCATGCTCAGTTAGTGTGCCCTGAAATAGCTCCTTAGCACAAATTAGTGCATGACAGTAGTCCGGGTTTCCTCTGCGGAGTGTCCAGTCTCCAAGGACGTGGGCCTCATTCGTCTATGCAATTCTCACTAGCCACGATGACCTTTACATGTGGCTATTTAAGGGCTCAGTGACTATATGCGGTGGGTGGCTACTGTATTGGACCACAAAGAATAGAACATTTCGATCATCATTAAAAGCTCTACTGGACAGTGCTGGTCCCCAGGGGGGGTGACAGGTGGGATTCGCCCCCACCCTTAACATATACTTCCTTTTTACTCTGTGCAGGCATTACTAAGAACACACAGACATTTAACAAGTTACAAACCTGTAAATCCTATGTAACCCATGTGTTAACAGCTATATGTGAAAATTCACATATATATGTATATTGTGCATATGTCCTATATGTATATTATGTATGTATTAAACATATTGTACATGCTTTATAGATTTTATATAATACACACAAATAGAATTTGGATCTTACATGGATGGGTAGGTACAAGTCATCTACAAGAAAAATTATCAATAATATGCCAAAATGACGGTGAGAATATTCTTTTCTTTCCACTCATGTTTCCTCTAATAAGCACATATGACTTCGTCTACAATAAATGCCATTTTATGAGAGAACACAGAGACTTATAAAGGCTCTGAATAACGTATGAATTAAGTAAGGTGCTATTATCCTGTTCAGTAATTTGCTGTTCGGATGCCTCCTGTCGTTAGCATGGGTTATGAGCACACTCTATGTGTCTACAGTGGTTTTCACCCAAGGAATTTGTTTTCTCACTCCCGCAAGAAAGGTTCACAAATTGCTGGTTCCTAACGGTGCTAAAGGGCCCAAGTTCATGCATAGAATGAGGATGGTCAAATGCAGACACAAATTTTGGTCTTTCCATGCAGTGGGATATTAACTCCATCACAAAATGGAGGAACCTTGAATACGTAATGCCCAGCAGAAGAAGCTGGTCATGAAAGGCCACATTGGTAGGAGTCCATTGATAGGACACATCCAGAATAAGCAAGTGCATAGAGATAGAACACAGGTTGGTGGTTGCCAGGGGGTGGAGAAGACAGGAGGTAGTGACTGCTCGATGGAGATGGGATTTCCATTTGGGGTGATGAAAATGTTTGAAACTATACAGAGGTGATGTGATGGTCGCACAACGCTGTGAATGTATCAAATGCCACGGAGTTGTACATCTTTAAATGGCTGTTCTGTACTTTCACCTCAATTAAAAAAAAGAAAAGCAAGCATTAGGCTCGGCATTAATTTCCTTCTGTGGCTCACAGGGACTCTCCTGTGTCCCCCACTTAGCAGCAAGCTCCTAGAAGTGACTCCTCTCTGACACAGAGCCCTGGGTGTGTACGTGCGTGTTGAGGGAACCGCAGAAGCATGTTCGGGCCCATGCAGCAGGCATGCCTTTGTCGACAGGAGGAAAAGGCACAAACATGCAGCTCACGAAGGGTCGAGGTAAGGACATGGGGGAGGGAAGCGCCTCTTACGCACAGTAGACCAGGAGCTCGGTGGTCACCTTCCGCTGTCTCCCACTGAGCGTGTTCGTGGCCAAACACGTGTAGTTCCCTTGGAGGTTTTGCGACATGAGCAGCAGAATGAAGCTGCTGACCGTCAGGTTGTTTCCAAAGGGCTCAGTGCTGGAATCGGGGGCCCGGAACTGCCACTCAACCACTGGCGGAGGCCAAGAGCGACTGCTGCAGCTGAAGTCCACCTGGGAGCCTTTGGCTGCATAGAGGGTGCCATTGGGGAGCGTGCCGGTGCTGGAGATGTTGACCTCAACCTCATAGGGACCGCCTGAGAATGACAGGGGGAATGCGGAAACTATTCATTACTTAAGAGTTAACTTGAGCTCCTTACCAGATCTAACAGACGCAGAAATGATCAGGAAGCAACAATGAGGATGTCAGTATCTATCGAATACTTACTATATGACAAATGCTATGCTTAAATGCCCTTATGCGTTCTAATCCTGAGATAAACGTTGATTTATTGGGGGAGGGGTTCAATCCTTACAGGAAAGGGGAAACTGCAAACCGCTCCTTTTCAGAAACACTGGTGAGGGGATAGGCTACCTGTGCATTAGAGCTAACATGGCAGGCCCAAGTGCAATCCTTAAAAAGGCCTGCTTGTAAGGTTGGCCTTGGCTGGCAACTGGAACTTGGATTTCAGGAGGGTTTCGCCATTTCTAGACCTGACAAGAGGGAGGCTCATGGGCCTGAACCATTTGCACAAACAGTGTGGTTTACGCTGTACAGTTGCTTCCCCTGAGAGTCTAGAATTTGGGTACGTGCTAGGCGAGGGTGCCCACATGATTAGCCCCCAGTAAAAATCCAGGGTGCTGGGTGTCTCGTGGGCTTCCTAACACATTTCACCCATGTTGCCACAACTCGTTCCTGGAGGAATTAAGAGTGTTTCATGGGACTCCCCTGGAAAAGGAGTCTTGGAGGCTTGCTCCTGGTTTTCCTCGGACTTAACCCCATGTGCCTTTTGCCCTTTGCTGATTTTGCTTTGTATCCTTTCGCTGTAATAAATCAAATTACAAATGCTGAGTCCTGTGAGTTCTCCCAGAGAAATCACTGAGCCTGGGGGTGGGCTGGGGGACTCCTAGCACAACTTCACACTGAAACACAAGAAACATTGGTTCCAGGCCCAACTATGGCCTCTATTCACTAGCTGTGTGACCTTGGGAAAATTACTTAACCTCTCTTAGCTTCCACTTCCACATCTGTAAAATGGGGGCAAAGCTAGAACCCATTGCAAGGAGCTATGGTGATACTCAAGTAGTACAGCAGAACAGTGCTGGTCAGGTTGGAAGCATGGTAAGTGCTGGGTCTTCTCCGGATCCCCCTTACGTTTCTGAACTTCTTTCTTATCCCCAGAAATGCCATCCCATGGCTGGTGGCCAGTGCATCCAAGCTGAGGCATCTCTTTTGATGAAAAGAATATATTTAACACCTATTTATACCAAAGTCATTTAGTGTGTTACCTCTGCCCTTTCAGAAAGAAGAATCCGGGAAGGGCAACACTTAGCCAAAGGAATAAATCTGTGACTGTAGAATTTGAACAGAAATAGGCCAGTGGGAAAAATTATTCTGGGGAGGAAAAGGCTTTCCCAGAGCCCCTCAAAGTACAGCATCTATTTCACCTATGTCTGAAGCTATTTGTAGGACTCTAGAAATTGTGCGTTTCCGGGGCACCTGGGTGGCTCGCTCTTTTGGGTGTCCGACTTCGGCTCAGGTCATGATCTCGCAGATCGCAGGTTTGAGCCCCGTGTTGAACTCTGTGCTGACAGCTCAGAGCCTGGAGCCTGCTTCAGATTCTGTGTCTCCCTCTCTCTCTCTCTCTCTCTCTGTCCCTCCCCACTCACGCTCTATCTCTCTCAAAAATAAATAAACATTTTAAAAAAGAAAGAAAAAAAAAAGAAATTGTGCATTTCCCAGGTCAGAATTCTTGACATATCCTTCTCAGGTTGGGGCTGGTTCCCAACAGTTGCATTGATCTGCTGGAACCATGTCACCTGCCATAGAGGGTCTGTTTTTAAAATGATGCCATTAGTATGGGAGGTACCACTTACTGTTGCTGGCTAGCTGGTTAGGTATGCAGACCAACAGGTAATAGGGCGTGCCCACAGTTGGCGGGTATCCAGTTAAACAGAGGGTACCTCTGCAGCACTGACAGCCAAAGCCCAGGCCAGCAAAGAGGTAGTGTGTTAGATTGGCCAGCCTGAGTCTTCTGACTTGTGGTCTGGAGGGCCATTAGTGGCTTAGAATGGATACTGTGGACCCCCAGAAACTGGGTGGGAGGGGCTTCTGACCAGTACAATTCTCATCAAGAAACAGGGTTGGATACAGGGAATGGATGAGAAGGAACAGGTGGAAGGATTAGAAAAAGAAATCAAATGAAAGAACCTGAGAGGCCTCCTGAATGAAGTGTTCAGAGGTTACATCTCATCTATAAAGCCCTTGGGTTGAGTCTGCTTTCTTTTTTTAATGTTTTAATGTTTATTTATTTTTGAAGGGGAGAGAGAGAGAGAGAGAGAGACAAAGCGTGGGCAGGGGAGGGGCAGAGAGAGAGGGAGACACAGAATCCGAAGCAGGCTCCAGGCTCTGAGCTATCAGCACAGAGCCCAACACAGGGCTCGAACCCAAAACCATGAGATCATGACCTGAGCCGAAGTTGGACACTCAACCCACTGAGCCACCCAGGTGCCCCGAGTCTGCTTTCTTAATTAAAGCTGACGCCATCTTGAGTCCTTGGGGTTCTTCCCTTGCTCTGACTTTACTACACAGGAGAAGGTGCCCACTTCCTTCCCTTCCACTGCTCTCTCCACCCGCTTGATAATTTATTCCCAAACAGAAACTACCAGCCCTTTTTGCCTGCAGGATGATGGTGACAATCACTCAAAGAGAAAGAGAGATGGGGAACAAAAATAAAACAGCCAATAAATAAAAATATAAAGTGGTTACAAAGGCTTGGCGTCTTACTGAGGCCTTGGTCATTGGAGTTTGAGTTCTCAGCTCTATCTTGGATGGGTGCCTTTACCTGGGGGCCATGAGCTTGTCCTCTGAATTCAGAGACCTGGGTGTAAATCCTACTGCCACTTACAGATAGACAACCTTGGGTAAGTGCCCATCCTTCTCATTCTCTCCTGCCTTTCCTATGAAACGAAAAGAACAGTAAAAACATCTATCACCAGGTACTGAAGGACCCAATGAGAAAATACAAGCAGCACACTTAGCCTGGTGTTTGACCTTGGTCAATGTTCTATAAATGTTACCTGACATTATTATCGGTAGTATCCTTGTTGATTGATTCTATAGGCATCAGCAAACCGTGGCCTACTATCTGTTTTTGTACAGCTCACAGGCTAAAAATGGTTTTCACAGATGAATATTCGCAATCGATTTGATGAGAGAGAACGCTAACTTTGAATCACAATTAAGTGAAATGTTATCCCCCCAAAAAAGGAATTCTATTTTTCTCATTACACTATACTATAAAAAAAGTATTCGGGGCGCCTGGGTGGCTCAGTAGGTTGAGCGTCCGACTTCGGCTCAGGTCATGATCTCGCGGTTCGTGAGTTCAAGCCCTGCGTCGGGCTCTGTGCTGATAGCTCAGAGCCTGGAGCCTGTTTCGGATTCTGTGTCTCCCTCTCTCTCTGACCCTCCCCCGTTCATGCTCTGTCTCTCTCTGTCTCAAAAATAAATAAAGGTTAAAAAAAAAAAAAGTATTCATTTATTATTATACTTTGAATTTTGTCAATTAAAAAAATGTGGTAATGCGTTTACACTCTTGTTTTGGACGTTTTTAACCTTATCAGTTGGGCCAGAACATCTGAAATATTTATCATCTGGCCCTCTACAGAAAAAGTTCGATTCCTGTTCTAGAACAACGTACCAGTGCCACTGCCTTCCTCTTCTCTGCTAACACCCATTTTTTTTTTTAATGTTTATTTTTGAGAGAGAGAGAGCGAAAGAGTGTGAGTGGGGGAGGGTCAGAGAAAAGGGGACAGAGGATCTGCCGTGGGCTCTGCACTGATAGCAGTGAGCCCGACGTGGGGCTCAAACTCACGAACCGTGAGATCATGACCCGAGCCGAAGTCGGACGCTCAACTAACTGAGCCACCCAGATGCCCCTCTGCCAACATTCTTGATGTTGGAACTCACTTCTTTCCTTCCCCACCCCCCGACCCCTATAACCATAGTTTGGCCAGTCAAGGGTCTCGAAGAGTTGACTTACGACTCAGGGACCCAGAAAATGGGAGATTTCCACCTCATATCTTGGGTTCCCTGCCAATTAGAAGAGTTATCTTTAGGCATTTCTCTTTATACCAGCATTTTGATTTAAAAATGACCTAAGCGCTAAGAATAGGGGCGCCTTGGTGGCTCAGTTGGCTAAGCAACTGACTCCAGCTCAGGTCATGATCTCACAGTTCGTGGGTTCGAGCCCTGCGTCAGGCTCTGTACTGACAGCTCAGAGCCTGGAGCCTACTTTGGATTCTGTGTCTCCCTGTCTCTGCCCCTCCCCTGCTCACTCTCGGTCTCTCTCTCTCTCTCTCTCTCTCTCTTTCTCAAAAATAATAAAAAACATTAAAAAAAATGACCTAAGAATATATCAGGTAGTCTCTGCTAATCAGTGGGCATACCTATGATTCTAGAGTGAGATAAGATCCTTGGGAAAATTCACAGAGACTGTTCTGATACCACTTTTAGAGACTGAATATAGAGACATATGTGACAACCCCACTGCCTCCCGATTTCCCTAGTGATTGCCAATCCCATCCACAAAGCCGGAACCCAGAGATCTTCAGCTTCTTATAGGGACGCATCTCTGCTTCAGATGAGTTTGGCGAGACTCAAATTAATTGCGCTCCGGGCAAGGATCCTCCATTTTCTGAAAGGGGCCAACAATGCTTCTTCAACTTGCCCAACACACTCTTTCCCTAGGACCTTATGTTATCATGAGGCAGAGTGTCACCGCCAGCATCATAGAATGAGTGCAAATAGATTAGCTCAATTAGCCAGGGAACATGGGACTTTCCTGAGGCCCCTTTCCTGGAAGTCTGGAATGGTGGCCACATCACTTGCTAGACAAAAGTGCTCCCCATCTCCCAAACCCCAGCTGATTCCAAAGAGAGTCTTGGAGGTTGATACAAACCAGCTTCCTCGCTGTCCGTGTGCCATCCGGCTCAAATGTTCCCTCAACACTTGCTTGGCCTGAGAAAAACAGACACAGGGAGTTTGGCACCATGTGCCATGAGATCTGACTGTGGCTTTCATGGGCTTATCTGATTGCTCAGCTCCCCCGTGCGTGAGAGATGATACAGTCTAGTGGAATGTGTTAAGGTCTCTGCTACCTTGCCCATCCCTCCAGCAGGGAACACACAGGAGTTCTACCCTCATACCCACCCCAATTTGGAGGCAGAAGAGGATGGGTAAGTCAATGAAATAAACAGCCTTGGCAGCCCTGAACTGCTCCAGACTACGGGATTTCTGTATTTTCGGGAGCGCCAGTCCCAATCTGGAGGGCAAGGCTTTTCAACTGCACCATTAAATTAACAAGTAACAGTACAGTCTTTCATTCTGAAGCAAACGACAAAATCACATTGCAATCCCCATTCCTGGCACATTAAATCACTCCAGGCTTGTAAAAAACCTGACTCCCTGGAAGGCAGAGGTACAAAACGCCCCTGATCAATAGGCAGACGTCCAAACAGTAAGGAGGGAGAGGCTACTGGCTTCATAGTCAGCTTGTGTCTCTACAGCATCTCTGTCCGTTCACGCACTCAAACTCACAGATAAGAACTTGTCACATCTCAGAATTTGTTTTCCTAGCTTCCAAGGCCATGTTGAAATGTTTCCAAACTTCTCTCTTAAGAGACTAAGTTATCAACCATGTCAGTGAAAAGACGGGAAAAGCAAGATCTGGACACACGGAGTCCCTGACCCACAGAAGGTCCTGTTCAAAAGGCTTCGATATGAACGGATTCCAGGGAACCTGAGATGCAGTTTTCCCACAGGAATCCCATCTCCTGCTTGACCAGTTGGTCAAGATAACATAAACCAAGTGCGTATAGCGTGCCCAGTTCTGTGCCAAGGGCTGTGCATGTTAATGTCACGAATGTGCGCAGTGAATCTGTGCCTCGGTTCCACCGTTATCCCTGATTCACACATGACAAAACTGAAGTGAAAGATGTTCAAGTGATTTCCCCAAGGTCACAAGGACAATAGCCAGCAGCACCTGGATTTGAACTTAGGCAGCTGGACCTCAGTGTATGCTCGTAGCCACTCAGCAATACCATGGCCCTCCCAGAAATAGTGATTGGATCAGACCTAATCCATATTCCAAAATCTTCCATGCAGAATGAGGGCTGAGTCCAATCTGAGATGTCAAGGCTTCTCCTTCAGCCACTGTCTGAGGAGGAGCAGGGAGAGGCTCCCTGATGCCCGGAGGGGTCTGGTGTTTGTCTGGGCTTCTCCTAGAACAGGAGCAAGACCTGAGATTCTGGAGGGCTCCGGTATACGTGGAACCAGAGGACATCTGTGCTACAGACCGAATGTTTGTAACCCTTCCAAGATTCATGCTGAAACCTAATCCTCAGTATGATGGTTTTTGGAGGTGGGGCCTTTGGGGGAGGTGATAAGGCCCTAAGAGTCGAGTCCTCATGAATGGGACTGGCGCCTTCTGAGGAGAGACCCCGGAGAGATTGCTTCCTCTCTCTCTACCCTCTGCCAAGTGAGGACACAATGAGAAGACTTTATCTACAAACCAAGAAGCAAGCCTCACCGGACACTGGGTCTGCCGGCACCTTGATCTTCGATTCCCAGCCTCCGGAATTGCCAGAAGTATTTGTTGTTGAAACCATCCAGCCTAGGTTACTTTTGTTACAGCAGCCCAAACTAAGACAGTCGGTGTCCTGTTTTCACAAACGAGCCTACACCAGTTGAGGACACTGAATAAGTGTCCATACTATGAATCACATCACAGTAACTCAGGAAGCCCCAAAAGCTATTTGCATTTAGGGATTCTTTTTTTTTTTTTTTTTTTTTTTTTAATTTTTATTCAGGTTTTAGAGACAGAGACACAGCGCAAACAGGGGAGGGACAGAGAGAGAGGGAGACACAGAATCCAAAGCAGCCTCCAGGCTCTGTCAGCAGCCCGGACGCAGGGCTCGAACTCACGAACATCGAGATCATGACCTGAGCTGAAGTCGGATGCTTTACCGACTGAGCCACCCAGGCGCGCCTTTAGGGATTCTTTTAAAATTAAGTTCACATTCATCATAAAAAGGCCTTGCGTTTATCTCCCTACAGGGCAATAATGAAACTAATCCACCCTCCAGTAAACTTAGCCAATGATTAATCAATGTCAGATAAAGTCATCATAAACTGGAGGGAGTGATGATAATTTTTTAAAAAGTAACAAGCTGTATTGCCATCTTACTCGGGGGTCAGAAGAGAAGATATGTACTGAGCAGACTGACATGAGGAGTTATTAATGACCAGCAGTTGGAGTGACCTGCCCATGGGAGCACAGTGAGCACTGAATAGAGCTGGGCCAAGGTGGGCGACATTTTTAATACACCCACATTCATCCCAGGCAATTCAGCAGTTCAACTACGGCATCTCCAGACACGAAAACACTGTACTCCAAAAGCCTATAAGCCTCAAGGGTTGGGGGCAACCTTGGAGACCATCGAAAAACCTAGAAGTGTCCTTGAAGCCTTGCTTTTCCTCATCCTCCACTTCCAATCCCCCCCAACAGGTCTTACTGGCCTACCTCCAAAATAGTCTGAAGCTGTGCATTGTCACCAAGGACACTGCCACCACCGTGGTTCTGGCCACCAACATCTTGTGTGCCTCCAAGTGGCTTCCGTATTTGCATCAGTCCTTCTTGAGATCACGCACAGACATTCTGCATGTGTTAGTGAAATAATGCCACACACATGCTTAAAGTTCCAGGAGTTTCCTCTGGCATCCAGAACAACTACAACACAAAAATCTCAATTCCTTGCCAGGTATATTAGTTTCTTGGGGCCGCCTTACCAAGTGCCATGAACTTGGTGGCTTAAAACCATACAAGTGAGTTCTCTCACAGAAGTCTGAAATTGAGGAGTCAGGAGGGCATCTCTTGCTCCAAAGGGCCCAGGGGACCAAGAGAGACTCCTTCCTTGCTTTTTTCCAGGGAGCTGACCATGGGTCCCTGGCATTCCTTCCAGCTGCATCCCCCACTTCCTGCCTCTGTCATCAGATGATGTTCTCCTTGTGTGTCTCTGCATTTTCCTCTTTAAAAAAAAAAAACAACTTTTTTTTACATCTATTTATTTTTGAGACAGGGCACAAGTGGGGGAAGAGCAGAGAAAGAGGGAGGCACAGAATCCGAAGCAGGCTCCAGGCTCTGAGCTGTCAGCACAGAGCCCGACATGGGGCTTGAACTTACAAACAGTGAGATCATGACCTGAGCGGAAGTTGGACACTTAACCAACTCGGCCACCCAGGCGCCCCAGCATTTTCCTCTCCTTAGGATGATACCAGTCAGTTTGGATTAGGGCCCACCCCAATGACTTCATCTCAACACGATTTCATCTGCAAAGACCCTATTTCCAAATAAGACCATGTTCACAGATACAAGGAGTTAGGACTTCAATATTGGGGGGGGGTGGGAAGGGGGGAAGGACAAGGATATAATTCAACCCATAACACAAGTCCTACCGGGCCCTACCTCACACGTCCCACGCCCTCACACACTGGGCTCGCACCACACTGCCTTGTCTCGTGAGCACACACACCACACTCAACTCACCTTGCACTGGATATCGTTCTGCCTGGATCACTCTTATCTTTGCATGACTGGTTCCTACTTATCATTCAGCTTAAATGTCATTTCCTCTAAAAGATTCTCTCTGACCCCCCTAATTTTTTTTAATGTTTTGTTTATTTTTGAGAGAGAGAGACAGACACAGAGAGATGGAGTGTGAGTGGGGGAGCGGCACAGAGAGGGGGAGACACAGAATCTGAAGCGGGCTCCAGGCCCCGAGCTGTCAGCACAGCGCCCGACGTGGAGCTCGAACCCACGATCTGCAAGATCATGACCTGACCTGAGCCGAAGTTGGTCGCTTAACCAACTGAGCCACCCTAGAGCCCTGACCCCCTAATTTAAAGTGTTTCGGGCGTGCCTGAGTGGCTCAGTCAGTTAAGCGGCCAGCTTCAGCTCAGGTCATGATTTTGCGGTTCACAAGTTCAAGCCCCTTTGTGCTGACAGCTCAGAGCCTGGAGCCTGCTTCGGGATCTGTGTCTCCCCCTCTCTCTGCCCCTCTCCCACTCGCACTCTGTCTCTCTCTCTCCTCTCTCAAAAAAATAAACATTAAAAAATAAGTAGATAGATAGATAGATAAAAATAAAATGTTTTGGAGAATCACCCAGACTCAATGCTCTGCATAGCCCTCATCACTGTGGTATCTCCTGATGCATTTATGTACTTGCTTATTGTCTACCTTTCTTCCCCCACCAGAGTGTCAGCTCCACGAGGGCAGGGGCCTTGTCTGTCCTATTCACTCCTGTGGCCGGGGCCTTGAACGGTACCTGGCATTGGGCTTTCAATCAATCTGTGTTTGACTAAAGAAATAAGTAAATCATTTTACAGATGAGGAAATGAGGGAGCAGTGATCACACGTATATTTCTACACGGATACCCGTCGAAACCAGTAAGCAGCACACTGTCTTTGTAAAGGGCTATCGAGCACGTATTTTAGGCTCTGCAGGCCATACGATCTGCATCGCTGCCACTCAAGTCTGCCGTGGCAGCACCAGAGGCAGTCAGAGATAAGATGTACATGGATGAGTGTGGCTGTGTTCCAATAAAACTCCATTTATGGCCACTGGAATTTCATATAATTTTTACATGTCACAAATATTCTTCTTTTGGTTTTGTTTTCCCCAACCATTGAAAAATGTAAAAAATATTCACAGCCTACAGGCCAGATATGGCCCACAGATATGGCTATAGTTTGCCACCCCCATTCTAAATTCATGCGTGTATATCAACAGATAAGACGGTGTTTTTGGAACGTGCACTATGTAATATAATAGCAGCTCATGTCAAGCCCCGTGGTCAGCACTATAGCATAAGAGCACTAGGCCTTACAAGGTACGTAATGCATTATCCCCAATTAACAAAGAAAAACTAATGCTCAGAGATATTAAGCTACTTCCTCAAGGTGACATAACTTTAGGATTGGAACTCAGGCAAGACTGACTCCATCATGTTACACTCTGACTCTGGTGCACAATCAAACGATATTAAACAGCAAGGATGATACTAACTAGCCGAAAGTAATCGCTAACTACTCGGCCAAGAGCCATTAATGGCAATTTATCTAGATAAACCAGAATCTAGTTTTCACAGGAATTCTAGGACGCAAGAATTCCTTCTGTCCCCATTTTATAGATAAGGAAATTCAGGTGTGAGAGGTCACTCGGTGAGCAGGAAGCAGAGCCAGGGATGAAACCCAGGCATCAACTCCAAAGCCCTCCTCCCTCCAGTCCAAGGCTCCGAGCGCCCGGCCAGCCGACCCCAGTGTCCCGCCACCGCACTTACGGGCCACCCGCAGCCACACTCGGAACCACCGTGTCTCATTCAGGACCTCCCGGCAGGTGTAGTTCCCCTCATCCTGCAGCCTCAGTGCCTTGATGTGCAGCGAGCTGGCATTGGCCAGAGAGAAGCGCGGCTCATCCGGCCGGAAGCTGGAATTGGAGGACAGGAGGAAGACAGGCTCCGAGTCATTCCGGTACCAGGTCACGAGGCCCCTTGGTCCCAAGATGTTGCCACAGTGCAGAGTAACGTTCTCGTGAACCTCTCCGATGACCGGAGCCTCTAATCCTGCACAAGGAAAGGTCAGGCCGTTACTACATTTCTTCATCTCGGAACACCCTCCCTTGTGCACAATGTCTCTGCATTAGGATTTTTAAAAAATCAGGTGTGTGTTTTTAAGAGCCTCCACTCTGGGGGGGGGGGGGGGGGGGGATTACTGGCCAGTGCTGATTTTAATGAACGTGTGGTAAATGGCAATTGCAGAGACAGCCCCAATGTCCCCCTCCCCCACTACCCGGGCCCCTCACCGCCCTTCACCGCCTGACCGCACTGCCCTCCCACCCTGACGCTTGCTCTGGCCAATAAGATGTTAGCAAATGTGATGCAAACACAGGCTTAAAAAGCACTTGTGTAATTGGGCTTGCTCACTGTCACTCCTGCCGTCAGCTTGAGAAGGAGGTGCCCAGGTTAGATCCCAGGAGGAAGATGGAAGCTAGGTGTGCAGACCCCAGTGGTCCCAATCACCTGAGCTGAGGCCATTCCAGATCAGCCTTCAGCTGCTGAGTCGACGCCCCAACATGCCAGTGAGCCCAGGCAAGATCAGCAGAGCTGATTAACCCCAGCCCTTAAGCAATAAGCACTTACTGTCATTTTGTGATTATTATGCAGCACCTTTGTGGCAATAAATAACCGATACAGAACCCAAGTGGTTTTATTTGCCTAGAAATCCAGAAGGGATGAAAGGAAGAGGGCCTGGGCTTTGTTCCCACAGTCCTTTCTCCATCTGAGGTGCGAATGATCCTGGAGTCAAAGCTCTCTTGCAGCTCCGACTTTGGGCATGCCCTATGCTAGGTACTGGGGAGCCAAGGATGGGCAAAACAGGGGGAGCCAAGGATAAGCAATACAGAGGGAGACGTCTGGGATCTCCCAGGCTAGTGGGGAAAACAGACAATAAACTGGCAATTACAATACAGTGTGATAAGTATTATGACAGGGCCTCCAAGAAGAGGCTCCTAAGTCCAGCTGGGGTGACCGCCAGGGAAGGTTTCCTCCAGGAGGCCACACTGAGATCTGATGGACAAGTAGGAATTAGCCAGGTAGAGGGAACAGCAAGTTCATAAACCCAGACCAGCAGCAGCAGCCGCAGGGCGGTGGCTCTGTTAGAAATGCAAATGATCAGGTCCCACCCCAGAACATTTAAATCAGATAAATCACCCATCTGGGCGTGGCAGTGGAAGGTAGGCTGCATTTTAACAAATCCTCCAGATGATTCTGATGCTCACTCACGACTGACAGTTGGCTAAGGGCCACTGATCTGGCACAGACTGTCACCAGGTAACAAGAAGCAAACGCAACCCATTTTGCTGAGAAGTGTGGAAATTTTCCAGCCCCCCGCCCCGCCCCGGCCTGCCCCCCACAGTCAACAACCAAATACAAAGAGGCCACAGGCACAGGAATAATCGGCAGAACCTGTGAGGAGTCTTTGACTCATGCTGTCACACTCAGTAGAGGAGAAAAGTGTGATGCCAAGAAGGAGAGTGGGCTAACTCCAAGTCCTGCAGTGAGAAGGCAGCAGGGTGGGACCAGAAGCTAGACTTCTTGCCATCCTCCAGCACGTTCTCTTTCCGCCACCTCAGAAGCTTCCAAAGTATGTGAATCTACGGGATTTGCGAAAGGTGGTATTTCATCACAAAATAAATTGCCTTTGACAACAGTACTGGGACAACTGAGTGAAGGTGGACCCCTTACCTCACACCATATGTGAGAAATTAACTCAACTGGACCACAGATCTAAATGTAAGAGCTAAAACTATACAGTGCTTAGGAAAAAAAATAAAAGAATAAATCTTTGTCACTTTGGGTTAAGCAATGGTTTCTCAGGACACCAAAAGCACAAGCGAGGAAAGAAAAACGGGTAAGTTGGACTTTGTCAGAATTAAACACTTCTGTGCATCCAATGACACCATCAAGAAAGTGAAAAGACAATGTACAGACTGGGAGAAAATACCTGCAAATCACTTATCTGATGAGGGGTTTGTACCCAGAACATATAAAGAACTCTCAGAATTCAACAATAAAAAGATAAATAATACAGCTTAAAAATGGGCAAAGGATCTGAACACATGTCTCCAAAAAGATCTACAAAAGGCCAGTAAGCACATGAGAAGATGCTCATCATAAGTCACTAAAGAAATGCAAATCAGAACCACAGTAAGGGACCTACCACGGTATACCTACTAGAATGGCTGGAATCAAAGAGAATAGCAAATTAACAAATACTGGAAAAGATGCAGCGACTGGAACCCTTCTGCATTGTCGGTAGGGTTCTTAAACGGTGTGGCGACTTTGGAAAACAGGTTGGCATTTCCTGACAAGGTTAAAGTAACAGGATGACTCAGCAGTGCGACTCCTGGGTGGACATCCAGGAGAAAGGAAAACGTGTCTACACAAAGACTTCACACGTACATTCACAGCAGTATTATTCATAATGGCCAAAAGATGGAAAAGTCCATCAAATGCCCATCAGCTGATGAGTAGATAAATGGTATATCCATATGGTGGGAACATTATTTGGCCATAAAAAGGGATGAATGAATGGCATGGATGGATCCTGAAAACATTATAGTAAGTGAAAGAACGCAGTCATAAAAGACTACATATCGTGAGTCCGTTTATATGAAATGTCCGAAATGAGCAAGTCTACAAAGATAAAAAGTAGGGTAGCAGGTGTCTAGGGCTGAGGAAAGTGGCCTGGCGGGGGTGGGGGGAGTGGGGGGAAGAAGGAGGTAGTGAGGCGTTAACTGCTAACACTCAAGCCTGACGCTTCTTCTTAGAGCGATGAAAACATTCTGGACTTAATTAGTGGTGATGGTTGCATAATCTTGTGAATATACTCAAAACCACTGACTGACATAGTTTAAAAGGGTGCATTTTATCGTAGGTAAGTTGTATCTCAATAAAGTGGTAGAAAAATAAACAAACTGCCACCTGCCTCTGACAACCCTTCCCGATTATAAAAGAAAGAGTAACAGTGATTTGTCTTTGGCCCTTTGTATGGTTAGAAGGGGCTCCCTTTGAAAGACTGGAAGCCAGCCTGGAGCCACAGGACGTTCCAACTCTCCCTCATCCTAGCTGCACCACTCCCACATGCCGGGACAGCACGGAAAAAATAAACAAAACAAAACAAAAAAAACTCTAAGTCAGTCGCTGGAAGGCGGAGAATGTCGTCTAATGACAGAGGTGCCAAAACAGCAAGAAATCTTTCCGAAAGATCACTTGGAAAGGCAGGTAAGAATTAGTTTAAGTGATTAGGCCTGAGGACCCAGGTCCTCGGTGGCAATCCCCACAGAGGAGAGAAGACGGGCTGTAGCATTACAGACGCAGTAGGTGTTCATGAGACCTGCAGACCTGCCCCTTCCTGGGCTCCCTGGCAAAGGAAGAAAGAAAGAACTTGGAAAAACCCCGGCAAAACTTGAATCTCGGAACTTGAGCCAACATGGTCTTCTCCTCCAAGGAGCAGAATGACACAATCACAAAAGAGACCATTTGGAGGCATGCCCCTTCTCCTGGCTTCGCTCACTCCGTTCTTTTTAACCACTGAAGCTGAAGGTGACCTTGGAGGGCCTCTCAATCCTGACATGCGGCAGTCCTGAGCGCTGGGGTCAAGATGAGGCGGGCCAAGTCCTCATTTTACAGATGAGAAAACTGAGGTTCACAAAGCTTCTGTGATTTACTTAAGGGCCCACACAAGTCACTGGGAGAGCTGGGACTGCCCCTGAGGTCTTCATACGTCTGGTCACCCAACCAGACAAGATGAGGCAATGAGACAACTGTTTGTCACTAGAAGCCGTCCCCACGGCATCTAGAGGGTCCTCGAATGCCCCCCCTCCTCGCCCCGGGCCACCAACCTTAAATTCAGAATATGGACCCAAAAGCAACATGAGCAACCACTTCCCAGGGCTGCCCTCATATTATCATCCTTTACAGAGTCGGGGGATCGTACCCACTTATTTTCCTACCAACTTCTCCCCAAGAATCACCTGGGATTGATAAGCTCAGGTGACAGTGCAGGCATGAAGACTGTCTAGAGTTAGGTGACAGGAGAAAGTTTTTTTTTTTTCCCCCTAAGATAACTCCCAATTTGAAAGATAAACAACAAACATACACCAAGCTACGGAAGCCCTCCTAGCACTACACACGAAGGTGAACTTAGCCTGGGTATCAAAATGACTGGGCATGGCGGTAGAGAAAGTGTCCCTGTGTGGTGAGCGGCAGACAGCCTAGACGCTGGTTCATTCCAGTGCAATGATATCAACGCAGAGGTCTGATGTCCCCAGGTCCCTGATATTCACAGAGCAGTAAACACCGCAGACAGCCAGAGAAAAGGGAACAATCACCTTTAGCTTCTGGACACAACCAGTTGGAGACTGTCTGGCCTCTCCTTTTCTCCATTAGCACAGTGGCCATTAAGTCCAAAGCCTGCAGGGGTCAGCACATAAGGTCCATCACTGAAGGGGGTTAGGGGTAACTACAACAGGAGAGATGGGACAAATTTGGGGTCACATGCCCTAGAGAGAAGGGGTGACCACTGCTCAGTTCCAGGTGGAAAAGTAGGCCCTGTGCTGCCAGATCATCTGATTTTTCCAGATAAACCAGAAACCTAGACTATGGGAAATTTTACTGCTTTTAAATGAATGCTGAAAACAAAACAAAATAAAATCTTTTTTAATGTTTATTTATTTTTGAGAGAGACAGAGAGAGAGACTGTGAGAGCATGAGTGGGGGAGGGGCAGAGAGAGGGGGAGACACAGAATCTGAAGCAGGCTCCAGGCTCCGAGCTGTCAGCACAGAGCCCGACGCAGGGCTCCAACTCACGAACCGTGAGATTGTGACCTGAGCTGAAGTTGGATGCTCAACCGACTGAATCACCCAAGCGCCCCAAAACAAAAAATCTTATGAGAGCCTGACCATTAGGAACTTTTGGCACTTGCTGCTAGGAAGCTCAAAGTGCAATTCCTCTAAGAACCTACAAGAGGAGATCAGCAGTGTGAGCTGCACTGGGCAACACAGAAAATAAGGCTCCAAGTATTCTGGCAAATTACATCACCTCCTGGGCCCATCTCCTTTCCCTCTACCTGAGCCCTCACTCTCACTTCTCATCACCCTGCCCTGCACACAAAAGACATGCGTTCACTGGTGAATTAATTCAAAAATGCTTTTTTAATGTTTTTTTACCCTATATATTTTCTCTGATCTTATTATTACAAGGGGGAGCACAGATGGAGCATTTAAGACTTTCTGCCAATCATGTCAAGTGGAAGAGGTCATGTCAAGTGCAAGGGCAAGTTTTTTGTAAGCGAAATTACGTCAAAATAAAACAGTTTTGTTTGTTTTTTAGGTGAAGGAGGAAGGCAGGGTTCTGAATGTGCTAGTCTGCACAGGTCGGCTTGCAGGGGTGTGTAGGGAAAGCCACAGGTTACAAGTGTAAGGCGAGTTCAACCTTGGGCAGAGGAAGGAGAGAAAAATAAAGGAGCCTAGAGTTTGAGCCCCAACACAGCAGGTAAAACCAGAACGCAAATTTACATCCGACGCCTTAAAAAAACAAACAAACAAACAAACAAACAAAACCCAAAACAAAACACCACTCTGCCCCCTACACGTGTCTCTTCAATTTTCCTATCTTCAAAATTTCCCTCTTCAAATTCCCCAATTTCCCCATCACCTCTCCGCAGGCCCTCCGCAGCCTCGCTGGCTGCCCACTCCAAGGGACTGGGGCTATCTTGCCCTCCATCAGGCGCCCGGGAAAATTCCTTCCTGCAAAGAGAGCCGAGCAGCGAGCAGGAAACTCAAGACCCTCCCGGGGCGGCTGCGGGGCCGCGGCCACAACTGGCTCCCGCGGAGTCGTAGGGAATTGGGTCTCCGGCTCTCCCCTCCCCTCCCCTCCCCTCCCGTGGCCCGGCGAAGCTCAACTTCTCCCTCGGGACCGCGGCCCCTTACCTGCGGCGACCCAGCGGGCCAGCAGCACCCCGAGGCAGACGAGGACCTGCGGCCGGGACGCCCGGACGCCCGCGGCCATCTCGCCCCCGATGCCGGCCGGGGGCTCCTCAGGAAGCGCAGGCGCCGGCTGGGTGGACGTGCGCCCCCGCCCCTAGGGCCCCGGCCCCCGGGGTACTGAGCGCTCCTCCCGAGTCCTCGGAACGACCGAGTAGCTCCGCTTTCCGCAGCCCCCAGGAAGGATGCTTGGGCTGAGCCCGAAGTCCGGGGCTGGGAGCTGCGCCGGGCTCCCGGCGCGGTCCTGGCCCCGGAGCGCCCGGCCCGGGGTGGGAGGGCGCACCCCGCCCTCTGCGCCCGCCACCCACTCCCGCTCGCGGAAAACAACAGGAGCCGGACTCCCTCCCGCCTCCCTTCCAGGCGGGAGCCCAACTTCCTCTACCTTGGCCGGGGAGGAGGGCTTTATGCAAAGGGCGCGCGCCCGGGCGCGCCGAGCCGAGTCCGGCCCGGTCGGGGGTGGAGCGCGGAGGCCGGTCCCTCCCCGAGCCCACTGCGCCCGGGACGGCAGCCTGGAGTCGCGGGGACCGCTGGGCCGTGCAGAGCCCTGCGGCTGCCGCAGGACGGCACCCCGGTCCCCGGCCCCCGGCCCGCCGGGCGCTCCGGCTGCAGCACCCGGAGAGGCGGGCCGCCCGGCTGCAGGATTCAGGGTCCCCTCGGCGTCCCAGCTTAGCTCTTCCAGGGTGCTCCCGTGCTCTCCTGTGCTCCGGGCGGACGCCAGGACCGCCATGGCTGTCCCCGCCTACCCTTTGCAGAACGAAGGCAAGTCTACAGCAGGAGAAAGATGATCCCTTAGACCTCCAGCCAAAAGCGGCCACGAGACTCCTGTTCTCCTGTTAACTAGCTGAGACCACACAGCGAGAGCTGGGGTCAGCAGAACTTGTTCTCGGAAGCTTTCTGCCCCCCCCCCTCCGCCCCCCACCACGCTCAACCGCATCCAGTGTGATTCCCGGAGAGCTGAAATCCCTCTTCCCTGCCACATCCTCATCCCATCCCGTCCTAGGAAAACCAAGGTTTCTATATCCTCAGGAAGAGCTGACACTTGAAACTGCCCTAGGAGGAAGCCCCTTTGAAAAAAATTGTGGGGTGCCTGGGTGGCTCAATGGGTTAAGCGTGGACTCTTGCTTGGTTCTGGCTCAGGTCATGATCTCACAGTTGGTGAGTTCCAGCCCCGCCTGGGGCTCTGCACTGACAGCTCTGAGCCTACATGGGATTTCTCTCCCCCTCTTTCTCTGCCCCTCCCTGGCTTGCTCTCTCTCTTTCTAAGTAAACACAATTTTTTTTTAAATTGCAATTAGTACAGTAAAATATTACTCTAGACTCTAGGAGGGGGGTATATGGGTGCCTGCCTTCCTGCAACTCTTCTGTGTTTGAAAATGTTCATCATAAAATATTGGGACAAAACCCACGAGTTCCTATTGACAAAAATCATTTGTTCTGTTGCCCAAAGGCCCCTTACTGAAATACTTCTTCCATGATGAAATCCTCTTGAAACTAATGAAACATGTGCTTTGCCTGACGAACTGAGCCACAAAGTTGTACGGCCCTTCCCTTTCCCCTCTTTCCCGCAGTGATTTAACTCTTCCGCCAGCTCCTGAGGGTTTTCTTCCTTTCCCTTCCGTTTTGTTGGTTCATCTTCTACCTTGTGATGGAAAGTAAATTTCATCCTCATTGACCTCTTCCTGTTTCCTCAGTGCCTGGCACCTCTTAACCACCCACTACGTATCTGTTAAATAAACAAAGGAGAGGTTCGTTGGTTTTGGTCTTGGAGCTCTGCAGGCTTTTCTGACAAACTCCTGACCTCACATTCCCGACCTGAAGCTAACAAGATAGAGGTAAAATCAATAGCTGGCAAGTTTCCAGCTGAGGCTCTGGAATTTTCTGTGACCCTGGTGGTACCTCAAGAGAGGAATTGCACAGAGCCGGCCCTCCTGATATATTTGCTGAGTCAAAGGTGAGGTCCTCCTGACCAGTTAGTTCTCCACCCCCACAAGGATCAACTTCCTTCAGGATGGTTGACAATGCTGAGTAGTTTGCATGGCTGGGGACTTTTTCCAAAGCTACTTTAGAAACGTAATCTCATTGGGCCCTCCCTACAACCCTTGTACAAGCAATCCCACTTAATAGATGAGATACCTAGAGATCCAGGAGGGTAAGCTCCAAGTCACAAAGCTGGTTGGTGGCAAAGCCAGGACTGGAGCCCATCTTTGTCCCACACCAAGTCCTGCCAAGCAAAATTCAATTTTGTCACTTATGCATGAGCTGCCATGGTCCAGATGCTTTGGGTGTTACCGGGCCAGCCGACATGGGCACGTCCCTGAACGGGTCTCAAGACAGCTCTGTAGCCCAGGAAACCCCCCACCCTCCCTGGTCTGGGTACAGGTTGTGGCCAACCCTGAGACAGGAGCTGTCAGGAAATGCCCTGCCCTGGTGTCCCATAGCATTTCAGGTGGCTCTGGACGGGAGAAAGCTCCCTGTCTAGAACAGTGACCAGTGACGTGGGGGCTCACTGTGGGGTCCTTAACAAGGTAGGGACCTTTCAGAGCCTTAGTTTTATGATCTGCATCTCGTGGGTCATTGGAAAGATAGAGTTGACTTGTAGGAAGGGACTCAATGAAGTGTCGTTAAGGCATCGACCCCCATCTAGAGTCACATATTAATCCTAAATCCCACAATCACATGTTAAACATGAGACTCAAACACCTCTCTGCTCAGGCTGCTACACATGGCTGGTTTTGTTTTGTTTCCTTTTCACCTCCTGTGAATTGAAAAGTTACTGTGGCTAAGCGCTTTACTTACATTAATTCATTGACTCCTTAGCACAACCCTGAGAGGTAGGCATTCTCACTCAGGATTTACACAGAAGGCTCAGCGAGGCCAGGTAGCCTAACAAATGAATGGAGGGGGGCTGATTTGAAACCAGGTCTGAGGCACAGTTGTCTTGTTTGGTGTCTGAGGGAGAGACAGGATGCCTGACTCCATAGCCAGCCTGGGTCTCTGAAGCCATCAGGTTACCTATTATTTCTGCCTCACTACTCCTCCTCTGTCCTCTCCCTGGAGGCAATGCTGAAAGGTTTCTTAGCAACAATCTGCTTCTCTGCTCCACCTCGAGATATTCTCCTGGGGGCTTCAGAGAGGGCAGGCCAGTCGGGAGGGAGCAGCTCAGGTAGCAGCCTGGCCCTTCAGTCAGCTGGGCACCCCTCACTTCAACAGGTAGAAACAGGTGGATGACAGAATCCCACCCACACCCACTTGGATGGGCCTGGGACCCACAGGCTGGCACCTCAGGGGAAAAGGAACAACAAAAGCAACCCGGCTTGTTCTCCGGGAAAGAAAGCCTGATAAACCTTCCCCAGACACTCCCTCCTCCCATTTCCCCTCTTGCCTTCTGCCCAGAGGAAAAGAACTGGAACACAGAGCCTGAAGTAGCAAGAAAGTTCCTGAAACCTGGAGAAGTTCTAAGAAGAGGCTGGCAGGATGAAATGAGAAAATAGAAACATGGAGAGCCGTCAAATGAGTCTACTATGATTTGTTTTTTTTTTTTTTCAGTTTATTTATTTTGAGAGAGAGAGGGAGAGAGAGCATGAGTAGGGGAGGGGCAGAGAGAAAGGGAGAGAGAGAGAGAGAGAGAGAGAGAGAGAGAATCCCAAACTGACTCTGCACTGTCAGTGTGGAGCCCGACACGGGGCTCGAACTCACAAACTGTGACATCATGATCTGAGCTGAAATCAAGAGGTGGCCCCTTAACTGACGGAGCCACCCAAGCACCCTGATGAGTCTATTTTTTTTTTAATGTTTATTTTTGAGAGAGACAGAGACAGAGAGACAGAGACAGAAAGAGAGAGACAGAAAGAGAGAGACAGAGTGTGAGTCAGGGAGAGGCAGAGAGAGAGGGAGACACAGAATCCAAAGCAGAGCAGGCTCCAGGCTCTGAGCTGTCAGCACAGAGCCCGACGCGGGGCTCGAACCCATGAACTGTGTGATCCTGACCCGACCCGAAGTCGGACGCTTAACCGACTGAGTCCCCCTGGCGCCCTAGAGTCTACTATTTTTGACGGAGCCCAACCTCTCCTCTCTGGACTCGAGACAGGAGGGTGAAGCTTGGTGTCTCTGAGAGGCAAAGAACCACAGAACGTGGAAGCCTGATCCAAACACAGAAAGCAAAATGGTGCTAACAGACGGATCAAGGAAATGGCCATCTGGTGCCCTGAGAAACAAGCAGCCAGGGACTGGAGGGAAGGGGAATGGCTCACCCACCTGAGACAGGTGTGTTTGCACCTAGCAGTACCTGGCAAATATTTCACCACAGATTCTCTAGCTGGTAGTCACTTGGGGAGGGGAGGCCGGGGCAGGGGCGAGGGTTGACTTGTAGTGTTTGCCAGTTTCCATGATGTAAATACCTCCGCCGTAACCAATTCCAGGCTGTCACTGTGACGTCACTGCACTGTATCTACAATCAGCTCTGCCGAGAGCCAGTGCCCCCGGAAGACGCCACTTTCCCCCAGTGACACAACGTCAGACTTCTGGCTGGATTTCCCAGGAGCCAAACAGATGACTCGGGTAGAAAAGACTCTTTGATCGGTCTCCTGTTCTTTGATCTCACACTCACCGACTGAATGCCATTTGTTGGCCAAAATCAGTGTGATGTTCCTAACTTCCAATTGGGACATGTAGATTCATGGCTGCAAGTATATTTAATTTGTGGCAATAGAAGAACTTAGTAAACTCAGGGTTTCCTGAGAAAACTTGGACGAAACATTTTTCCAAAGTTGACATACCTGTTTCTTAGATGGCATTTGCTTTTTCCTGATTATAAGCCTGTCGGTCTCATCATGGAACAATGAAAAACAGAAAAATAGGAAATAAAATGTAACTATGACCCATCTATAAATAGTCACTAACGTCACTAGAAACTTCCAGTTGTTTCTGCTGAGTTCCAACGTGTGTGATTTTTTTTTCCCCACAAAGCTGTGATGACATTTTACACTAAGTTTTGATTTCTGCTTTTTCCTTTAGTCTTATAAGTCGACATTGTGATTTTTTTTTTGACAAGTAATTAGTAGTCTTTTTAACTGGAAAAGTAATAAAACATTAATGGTACAAAAAAGAAAATTCAAATGAACCTTGCTGACATTGTGCTAAATGAAATAAGCCAGTCACAAAAAAACAAATACTGTTTCCACTTACCTGAGGTGCCTAGTGCACTCACATTCCTAAGAAAGAGTTAGAAAGGTGGTGCCGGGGGTTGGGGAAGGAAGTGGGGGTTAGTGTTCACTGGGTATGGGTTTCAGTTTTGCAAGATGAAAAGCATTCTGGAGACAGATGGTGGTGATGGTTGCCTGACAGGGTGAATGTACTTAATGCCAGTGAACTGCATACTTAAATAGGTTAAGATGGTAAGTTTTATGTTATGTATATTGTACCACAATTTAAAAAATGTTTAAATGCAGGGGTGGCTCAGTCAGTTAAGCATCTGACTTCAGCTCAGATCATGATCTCGGAGTTCGTGAATTCAAGCCCAGCATCAGGCTCTGCGCTGACAACTCGGAGCCCCCTTCAGATCCCGTCTCCCTCTCTGTCTGCCCCACCCCTGCTTGCTCTCTCTCTCTCTCTCTCTCTCTCTCTCTGTCTCTCAATAAACAAACATGAAAGAAATTTAATGCAGGAAAAAATGGGAAAGTGGGAGAACGATGAGAAAAAAATAATATACACATGGGATAGAGAACAGAGATATTTCATTGGTTATTTGTGAATTACCCAAAAAATCCAAACAATTTTATAGTGAAATTGTATCTTAAGAGTAAGTCTGCTGCCCACCTTCCCCCGTTCCCAGTCTCCTTCCCGTGAGAAGTGTGGAGATACCACATTTTTATTTATCCATTCAACAGGTGTTGGACATTCAATACACATTTAAGCTACTAAGTGACTCAGAGAACTCGGGGCACCTCTTTCCTAGTTTCTTCTGTATCTTACTTATCCATCACTCCATGTATGTCTTCTGGAAAGAAAATGTTCTTCCTTCCCTCGCTGCTCTACTGTGAGCAGACTGGCCTTTACAAAAGCCTGTGTCTCTTTACTTAGTTTGGTCTCTGCATTTGCCAAGGCACCTGAATGCGAATTCGATCAGGCAGAATTTCATGCCATTATTTTTCCTTTTCCTTAAGATTTCAGTCAAACTCCTTTGGGGGTATAGAAGCAGAAATTCCCAACTTTTTAGGGTTCCAGCATCTGAGTATTGTTTGTGTCAGGTCTGTCTCCCCAACCTGCAAACGTCCCATCCCATTTCTCGACACCAAATATGTTAACCTTAATTCAACCTTAAGATTCTTGCATTCCATGTCCAGGAGAACTTAGTCTTGCTAAACTGGTAAATACATGGTCACCTCTCACATCCTTTCTTTCCCAGTGGATGGCTGACTTCCTGTCAGATTTCCAGAAAGTTCCCTCATAATATATACTATTTGCTCCTGCCATGCCCAATCTTCATTGGAATGTCTCCTTCCATCCTCTGCACAGACTTCTGAAGTGGGTACTATTCTTACCTACATTTTACTAGTGAGCAAGCTAAGGCTCGGAGAGGTGAAATAACTTTCCAAATAAAGTCATGGCCTCAAACCCATATTTATAAAATGAATCACTTCTGTTCTGGGCCTCACATTTACTCAGAGTAGTAAAAACTTGGATTGGGTGGGGGGGGGAATGCTTCAAGGATTAAGAAATTTGTGATGAGGGGTGCCTGGCTGGCTCAGTCAGAAGAGCATGCAACTTTTGACATTGGGGTTGTGAGTTCGAGCCCCACACTGGGTGTAGAGATTATTTAAAAATAAAATCTTTTTTTTTTAATTTTTTAAACGTTTATTTATATTTGAGACAGAGAGAGACAGAGAGAGACAGAGCATGAACGGGGGAGGGTCAGAGAGAGAGGGAGACACAGAATCTGAAACAGGCTCTGACAGCTCAGAGCCCGACGCTGGGCTCGAACTCACGGACCGCGAGATCATGACCTGAGCCGAAGTCGGATGTTCAAACGACTGAGCCATCCAGGTGCCCCCAAAATAAAATATTTTTTAAAAAAGAACAAAAAGAACCTTGTGGTGAAAACTTTGTACCTTCCTCCTAGGAAAATGCACATGTTTCCAACATTTAAAAGCAAATGCAAGGGGTTAGGAAAAGAGCAAAACACAATATCTCTTAGTTTTAACCTGGAATTGTTGGCTGGGCCAGGAGGAAGGGGAAAATCTCACTTAGGAACTTGAATCACCAGGTGGCGCTCTCAGCCCTGAATGGACTTTGGGTCCCACAGCCAAGGTCTTCTAAAAGATAAGAGTTGGTCCAAGCTGCGTGGAACTCAAAGAATTTCAGAGATTATTGGTTCCAACAATAACCCTCACCATCTAGAGGAGGAGAGGAGGCCCAGCGTTGTCAAGGAGCTTGCTCAAGGTCACAGCTCATGGACAAAGCCAGGACTCACCCACTTATCCAAGTTCACATATTTCTGAAATGTATCACATAGTTCCCTTACTCTGAACAGGGCCCAGTGGACACAATGCAGTATTTTCTCATGACGGTTCAAGCAATGAGCTTTTGTGTGTGTGGGCATTCTGAACACTGGGTCCTGTCCTGTGCTATCTGTAAAAACTAGAGGGACTTATCACCCACACAAAATGGCCCCAGATTGCTTGCTTTTTTTTTTTTTTTTTTTTTAATGTGTATTTATTTATTTTGAGAGAGAGCATGTGAGCACGGGAGGGGCAGAGAGAGAGAGAAAAAGTCCCAAGCAGGCTCTGTGCTGTCAGCACAGAGCCCCACTCGGAGCTCGAACTCACAAACTGTGAGATAATGACCTGAGCCGTAATCAAGAGCCGGACGTTTAACTGACTGAGCCACCCAATGCACCCCACCAGACTGCTGTTTCTCTGTTTATGCTGCTTGTGGGTGAGGCACTGAATACAGATTTCAGTCTTCCTATGCATCAGATTTGCTGATGTTTCTATGTGTCCCTATCCTCTCCTTTCTGAGCCTCAGTTTCCGGAAGTTACTGGGCAGATTTCATGAGGCATGTAAAGCCCCCAGCACGTAGTAGATACCCGATTATTGGTAACTATTAATATGATCGTGCTTCTTTCTCCAGTCAATATGCTACTTTAATTGCTACTTATGTACAATCTTCCTTGGAACCCAGATGACTAAATTTGTTACAGCACTCTGTAAAACCAGAACACATAGGCACTGAAAGAGAAAAGTGCCCATCCCTTCATGGGCTCTGGGACAGTGGTTCTGTGACTTGGCAGTCCTGGCTCTCAGCTGGGTTCTGGAGAGGCAGGGTGCCAGCTGGGTGCTTTCAAAGGATAGAGGGCATTTGTGGAAACAGAAGGGAGATGGAACATTAGACTCTTGGAAAAGTTGCCCTGAGGTTCAATATCCCTAGATCCCCTTTTTCTTTTCAACATGTATTTCTGCCCATTCCAAGGGTAAAATAGTAGTGACATTGTATTTTTACAAATATGAAACCTCCGGGGTGCCTGGGTGGCTCAGTCGTTTAAGCTCCTGACTCTTGGTTTCAACTCAGGTCATGATTTCATGGTTTGTGAGTTCTATCCCCTCATGGGGCTCTCTGCTGACAGTGCGGAGCCTGCTTGGGATTCTCTCTCTCTCCTTCTCTCTCTGCCCTTCCCCAGCTCTCCCCACCTCTATCTCTGAAAATAAATAAATAAACTTAAAAAAATAAAAAAATAAAATGAGACCACCAAAAGGCAAAACCCCAAGGAATGTGACATTTCACCTTTCAGCAGATTTGTTCGTTCTTTTAGAGATGCATGCCCTTCAGGGACACACACTCCAGCCCTGGAGGCCATCCCCTCCCCTCTGTTCCCTGTCTTTACTGGAATTCTGACCTTGACCGGATACCAGGCACTGTGCTGGATACTGGGGAACAAACACAGCGTGGCCTCTGTTTCGCGGAGCTCCTCCTTATCCCCAAACTCCAGCCACATCAGACAACAGCTGTTTCAACCAAACCATGTTTTCTCTCATCTCCCTAGCCCCCGACCTTGTTCTTGCTCTATCCACTACAAGGGATGCCCTTTGCTCCCTTCTTCATCTGGATAGTTACCAGCAATTCTTCAAGCTCACGGGGTCACCTCTTCCTGGAAGTGTTCCGTGGTGTATACAGGAGGGGCAGGTACCCTTCCCCTGCGTTCCCCTAGCACCCTGCAGAAATTTATATCTGAATTGTAATCATTGCTTTCCATGTCTGTCTTCCTGCTCCAGCCTGAGGCCTCCTTGAAGGTATGGACAGTGTCTCATCTATTCCTGCATCCCCAGAATCTAGCACAAGACTTGGCACATAATAGATGGTCAGTAAATGGCAAGTGAACAAATTGAAAGCTGGCCCCAGCCCAAGAGGACACTGAATGTAGTACTGGGAGAGGATTTGTTTTGGCAACTCTTGCTCACAAAACTCTTGAATCTTGGGGCACCTGGGTGGCTCAGTCGGCTAAGTGACTGGCTTCGGCTCAGGTCATGATCTCACGGTTCATGGGTTTGAGCCCCACATCCGGCTCTGTGCTGAATGCTTGCTCAGAGCCTGGAGTTTGTTTCAGATTCTGTGTCTTCTTCTCTCTCTGCCCCTCTTCCGCTCGTGCTCTGTCTCACTTTGTCTCTCAAAAATAAATAAATGTAAAAAAACAAAACAACTCTCGAATCTTGCAGATGGTTCTTATTTGACAGAAACTATCTTCTTGGTAATCAATTTACTTTCTCTTTCCAGCGGACATCTGGTCTCTACTTCAGGGTACACTCTGTCTTTTGGGAGCCATCTTTTTTAATGTTTATTTATTTTGGAGAGAAAGAGAGAGAGAGAGAGAGAGAGAGAGAGAGAGAGAGAGAGAGACAGAGTGCAACTGGGAGAGGGGCAGAGAGAGAGGGAGACACAGAATCCGAAGCGGGCTCCAGGCTCTGAGCTGTCAGCACAGAGCCCGTCGTGGGGCTCGAACTCATGAACAGTGAGAGACCATGACCTGAGCCAAAGTCGAAAGCTTAACCAACTGAGCCAGCCACCCAGGCGCCCCAGCGGCCATCTTTCCTGGGCATCTTCACCTAAGTATATATCAAGTCACCAATTTCACTGCTCTTGTCCTCAACATCTACCTCCTTAGTGACATCTTCATTTTCTCATGCTCTCTGTTTCCCACACCACATTCCACTCTTTTCTGACTGACTACAGGAGAAAGCCCCGGGTTCTCGTATCAAACGCACTTGGATTTATAGCTAGCCCACTGCTTCTAAGCTACAAGATCTCTCTGAGCCTCAGTTTCCTCCATTTTTTTTTTTAATTTTTTTTTTCAACGTTTATTTATTTTTGGGACAGAGAGAGACAGAGCATGAATGGGGGAGGGGAGAGAGAGAGGGAGACACAGAATCGGAAACAGGCTCCAGGCTCCGAGCCATCAGCCCAGAGCCTGACGCGGGGCTCGAACTCACGGACCGCGAGATCGTGACCTGGCTGAAGTCGGACGCTTAACCGACTGCGCCACCCAGGCGCCCCTCCTCCATTTTTAAATGGGAATAACTGTTGCCCTTACCTCTTAGCATGGAAGCTGGCAAAGAAGAAAACCGGATAAATACCATCATGCCATCTGGGAATGCAGAATATGTATCCATATTATTTTATTTTATGATTTATTATGTTATAATCATATGAAAATATATTAATATGATATAATGTACTAATTATATTATATAAATTATATTATAGCTCGTTATAATGTATAGTCTTTTATGATTATAATTATAAAAATTATAATTTCTCTACACTTGATATATCAAATAATCAATTAGCCATGCTAATTATCTGGCTTACTTTAGTCTCCTAGCTTTTATTGTTATTTATTTTGAGAGAGAGAGTGTGTGTGAATGAAGAAGGGGCAGAGAGAAAGAACGAGAGAGAGAGAGGATGCCAAGCAGTCTCCATGTTCTGTGAGGAGCCTGATACCAGGCTCGGTCTCACAACCATGAGATCGTGACCTGAGCAAGAGTGAGATGCTTAACCAACTGAGCCACCAGGTGCCCCTAGTCTCCTACCTTTTAAAACCCTTTCTGCTAGTCAAGTTAGAAGAAGTTAAGTTCGTTGTTTTCAAAGGAATATTTGTGAAAATATAATTTAAAACAATTGAGTCCATTTGTGGGAAGTGAAAGTCCCTGTAACAAATCTTCTTAAATTCTGTATTCCTCCCTAAAGAAAACCACAGTAAACCATTTGTTGTTTATCCTTTCAGCTACGCATTTACATACGTATGCATTATAGACGGCATATAAAGATACAACTTTAAAAAAGCTATGTATTTTTAACACTATATATTTTTAAGTTACTTGCTTAAAAAAATGCTTTTGCATAAACTGTACAGTTCAGTGGGTTTTGGTATATTCACAGAGGGTTTTGGTATATTGTGCACTCATCACCACTAGCCAATTCCAGATTATTTTTATCCCCTCAAGAAGAACCCCATACCCATTGATAGTCACCTCCCAATTCCCCTCCTCATACACCCCAACCCCTAGCAACCATTTCCTGTCTCTATGGATCTGCCTCTTCTGGACGTGTCATATACGTGGAATCATACAACATTGGCCTTTTGCATCTGGCCCCTTTCCCTTAACATTTTCAAGATTCATCCACCTTGTAGCATGTATCAGTACCTCATTCCTTTTTTTGTTGTTCATGTAAAAATATTTAAAAATTTTTTTAATGTGTATTTATTTATTTATTTATTTATTTATTTTTAATTTTTTTTTTCAACGTTTATTTATTTTTGGGACAGAGAGAGACAGAGCATGAACGGGGGAGGGGCAGAGAGAGAGGGAGACACAGAATCGGAAACAGGCTCCAGGCTCTGAGCCATCAGCCCAGAGCCTGACGCGGGGCTCGAACTCACGGACCGCGAGATCGTGACCTGGCTGAAGTCGGACGCTTAACCGACTGTGCCACCCAGGCGCCCCTAATGTGTATTTATTTTTGAGAGAGAGACAGAGTGTGAGTGGGGGAGGGACAGAGAGAGGGAGACACAGAATCTGAAGCAGGCTCCAGGCTCTGAGCCGTCAGCACAGAGCCTGATGTGGGGCTCGAACCCATGAGCTGTGAGATCATGACCTGAGCCAAAGTCACACACTCAACTGCCTGGGCCACCCAGGCGCCCCTAAAATATTTTTTAATTGTAGTAAAAAACATATAAAATTTACCATTTTAACTGTTTTTTAAGTGCATGGTTCAGTAGTAGTTAGGCATATTCACATTGTCATGCACACTAAAAGAAGCTTACCATCACAAATCATCAGGGAAATGCAAATCAAAATCACAATGCGGTATCACCTCGCCCATTAGGATGGCTATTCCAACCCCCCCCCACCAAAAATAGCCAAGTAGTGGTGATGATGTGGAGAAATTGAAACCCCCATACAGTGTTGCTGGAACTGTATAAGGATGCCATTGCTATGAAAAACAATTTGGCAGTTCATCCAGCAATTAAAAATAGTAGAACTATTGGGGATCCTGGCTGGCTCAGCTGGTAGAGCATCAGACCCTTGATCCCAGGGTCATGTGTTCAAGCCCCATGTTGGGCATGGAGCCTACTTAACAAAAAAAATAGTAGAACTACCATGTGAACCAGTAACCCTACTTCTGGGTATATATCCACAATAATTGAAAGCATGGTCTCGAGAAGATATTTGCACACCCATGTCCATAGAAGGGTTATTCACAGTAGCCAAGAGGTGGGAAACCCCCCCAAATGTCCACTGACAATGCAGTATATACATACAGTGGACTAGTATTCAGTCTTAGAAAGGAAGGAAGTTCTGTCACATGCTACCACATGAGTGAGCCTTGAGGACATTATGCTAAGTAAAATATGCTAGTCATAAAAAGACGAATACTGTATGCTTCCACTTCCAAGAGGTATCTAAAGTAGTCAAACTCGGAGCGCCTGCATGGCTCAGTCAAACATCTGACTTTGGCTCAGGTCATGATCTCGTGGTTTGTGAGTTCGAGCCCACTGTCGAGCTCTGTGCTGACAGCTCCAAGCCTGGAGTCTGCTTCCAATTCTGTCTCCTCCTCTCTCTGCCCCTCCCATGCTCATGCTCTGTCTCTCAATAATAAATAAATGTTAAAAAAAATTTTTTTTAATAAAATAAAATAAAGTAGTCAAACTCACAGGAACAGAATGTAGAATGGTGGTGGTCACCAGGGGCTGCAGGGAGAGGGAGACAGGAGTTAGTGTTTAATGGGTATAGAGTTTTAGTTCTGCAAGAATGAAAAAGTTCCAGAGATTGGTTGAACAATGGGAATATACATTTTTGAAAGTTTTTATTTATTTGTGTTTTTAGTAATCTCTACACCCAACATGGGTCTTGAACTCACGACCCCAAGATCAAGGGCTGCACGCTCCTTTGACTGAGCCAGCCAGGCACCCACAATGTGAATATACTTAACACTCCTGAACTGTACAGTTGAAACAGTTAAGATGGTGTTATATGTTTTTTACCACAGTTAATTTAATTATTTTCTGTTAATTGATTAATTTTTTACTATTTCTATGTGTTTGAAGCAGGAGAAGGCCTGCATTAGTTCAGTATGCCCATGTGACTGATATGATTCTAAATTGGATTTTTAATATCTGAGATATCTGAGTTTTATTTTTATTTTTTAATGTTTTTTATTTATTTTGAGAGACAGTATGCAGAGGAGAGGTGAAGAGAGGGAGACAGAGGATCTGAAGCAGGCTCCACGCAGTGAGTGCAGAGCCCGATGTGGGGCTCAAACCCATGAACCGTGAGATCATGACCTAAGCTGAAATCAAGAGTCAGCTGCTTAACCAGCTGAGCCACCCAGGTGCCCCTCTGAGTTTTGAAACTAGAGAGACCTTTCTTTGCCTGAGAAATGTTCCATATGCTAACCCTATCCCATCTGCAGTCTATTTTCGATAGTTTTTAAAGATTTGTTATTATTTTTAAGTAATCTCCACACCCATCATGGGGCTCGAACTCACAACCCCCGAGATCAAAAGTCACACGCTCTGCCAACTGAGCCAGCCGGTGCCCCTATTTTGGGTACTGTTTACTGTGCAATGGAGATACATCATCTACATATATAACTTAGGTGAATTCCACTATATTCACTTAGAAAAGAGAGAGAAATTTAAGTTTACTTAAACAGAAATGTGCTTTTCAAATGTACATTGACTACAATTTAAACAGGTTAGGGGAGCTCCACCTGCTATTGGCCTTATGCACGGACATTGGATCCTAACTTCTATGTAAGATACGGTGCACTGTTCTCAGATGCCTATGAGATTCCGTGACTGTGCTTTTACTTAATTTTTTAAATGTTTATTTATTTTTGGGAGAGAGAGCGAGAGAATGCACGTGCGAGTGGGGGAGGAGCAGAGAGAGGGAGAGACAAAACCAGAAGCAGGCACCAGGCTCCGAGCTGTCAGCACAGAGCCCGACATGGGGCTTGAACTCATGAACCTTGAGATCCTGACCCGAGCCAAAGTTGGACGCTTAACTGACTGAGCCACCCAGGCGCCCCCCCCCTTGACTGTGAATTTATATCTCAAGTCACTACAAAGGCAAGTAAGATGCTATATTTCACTGAAATGTCTTCCATTTCTCACACTCCACCCCTCCCACCACAAAAAGTGCAAATAAACTCCCAAGTCATCAACACCCTAGTGTTCAAAGCAGCTAGCGTCCCTGACTGGATTCATCTAATGGTAAAACAGATGACGATGAAAGATAGATACACAGATACATTTCTATGCATGTGACATTTGCCCTTCTGGGACTTTGACTCAACCACAGGGAAGTGGTTTAGGACCCTTTTGTTATCTATTCTCTCTGTTCACTTTCCTTGGACCTCTAGACAGCAAAAACTAATTCAAATGGGTTGAGGAAGTCAAAATAAATTCTAGGCTCGTGTGTGATAATAAATGTATTCATTTCTGGAGCAGGCAGAAAGTTCTAGTAAGCTCATAAGATGTCAGTAAGTAGGGATGGAGTCGACTAAAGTGACCAAAATTATATGTAATTAGTATTAGACGTGTATTCATGCAAGGCACTTGCTAACACAGGGCCTTCTGTGGCTCTGTTGGCCTGGTGACCAAAATCTCTGTGCAGGTGTGAACAATACTCATTTGCTCCTCATAGAGGATGTCTCTTGCTTTTGCTTTTCTTGTCTCTATTTCTCTTCTTGCTGGTATCAGCACAATTGTTTTCCTTTGGAGAGCTGCCCTAACCCTAAGAAAGCACGATTGGGATCGAGCTATGGGGATGGGTGAGAACCCAGGCATGGTGGGAGTTGAGTTGATGAGGGTTGGGTGCGCAACCTTGTCTGGATTGGTGAGAAGCAGTCCCTGGATATTGCTAGAGGTGCTGAGCAATGGAAGCCTCCTTTCTGCTGGGGTTGCTAACCCGAGTCAGTGTGAGCCTGAAGCTGTTTGTGGCTATTACTGGTTATCCATTCCTGCAGAACAAATGGCCACTAACTTTGTGGCATAAAACAGTATACATAGGGGCGCCTGGGTGGCTCAGTCCGTTAACCGTCCGGCTTTAGCTCAGGTCATGGTCTCATGGTTCATGAGTTCAAGCCCCGCATCAGGCTCTGTGCTGACAGCTCGGAGCCTGGAACCTGTTTCGGATTCTGCGTCTCCCTCTCTCTCTGCCCCTTACCTCCCCAAATAAATACACATTTAAAAAAGAAAAATAAATACAACAATGTACATTTATTATCTCACAATTTCTGTGGATTAGGGGCTTGGGTGTGACTGAGCTGGGAACTGTGAATCAGGGTGTCTCAAGGTGTCAGACAAGGCTGGGTCTCGTTTTCAGGAGCTCAGTCAAGCGCTGAAGTGTCAGGCCAAAAACGAAAGCATCAAGCCGCTGCTCTTGGTGTGATGGTGTAAGCAAGAGGCTGAACCTGGCGAAAGTACCTTGTCTCCCTGTTGCATTTTCGCCCATGGAATGCCACAGGGGGATCAGCACAGACGTGGGGGTCATCTTGCTGTTGAAAGAACCTGAATGAAAGGCTCCAGTTGTTTTATGGATCTTAGAGATTGGGAGGTGGGAGTGCAGAGGGTGAGAGAGCAGGGCTGGAGGTGGAAAATTACTGGTACTGACTCACGGCGGAGGAAGTGTCTGCAAGGTCCTGTCCTCCCTCCAGAAGGAGGTCTTGGCACAGGTATCTGAAAAGGACCTCTGCCCAAGAACTCAGATGAAGAGACCTAGGAATGAAGGCACCAGGCCTAGGAATGACCGCAGACATGTGCAAGAGCATGACTGGTCAGAGGGGTGTGGTCCTTGATGCGTCTCCCTTCAGAGACTGCCGTGTGCCTGCTGTGCACCAGGGCTGGTGTGGGGAGGGCAGCTTTCCCCTGTGAGACCTGCCAGGTGAAGCCTTTGTCACTGCCTCTGGGCGGGCCTGAGAAGTCACACGTAGGTTTTTAAGCAGGAGCTGGACACCCTATTCATCGGAAGCCTTGACTGGAGAATCATTGGCATCCAATCTCTCTTGGTGGTTGTTGGCAGGAGTCAGTTCCTTGTGGGCTATTGGACAGAGGACCTCAGCTCCTCGCTGGCTGTTGGCCAGAGGCTGCCTTCAGTTCCTTGCCATATGCCTTTCCACGTGGCAGTTTATTTCATGAAAGCCTGCAAGCTGAGAAGGCAATATAGAAAGTGTGCTAGCAAGCCGTAAGTCACAATCTCATGTAACCTGATCACAGAAGTGCCATTCCATTAACATTGCTGTATGCTATTGGTTAAGCTTGGGTTACTCAAGGGGAAGGGACTATACAAGGCCATGAATACCAGGAGGTGGGAATCTCCAGGGCCTTCTTAGAAGCTGCCATCACAATGGCTTTCTGGCAACATAAAGGGAGAGTCTACTTGAGATTGAAACAAGCCCAGAGGCAAACAAAGCTGAGAAATAGGAGGGAGACAGGTACTTATGGCATCACTTAAGCCCCTGGATCCAGACACTTCCGAAGCCAAGCACCGATTGGTGAGGGGGACAGAGGATCTGAAGTGGGCTCTGTGCTGACAGCAGAGAGCCCGATGTGGGGCTCGGATTCACCAACTATGAGGTCATGACCTGAGCCGCGTCTGACGCTTAACCGACTGAGCCACCCAGGCACCCCTAAAGATTCCAGTTTGCACTTGATTCCAGTTTTAGTTACTTGAGTCTTGAGACTTGAAAAGACTTTTCAGTTTTATGTTTTCCTGATTAACATAAAAATAAGTCAGCCAGATTCTTTGGGTGTCTTGGGATAGAGATGTGCTGAGGTCACATCAAGGACAAAGTGTTTGCTGAAGGGATGCTGGTGGTCCGGCACCCACCTGGAGCCCTGTTGTGGAGTAGGTCAGTTTTGGAGCTCAGAGGTCTCTGTCTCTCCAGGTGCCTCTTTCTCTCTGTGAACCTGTTGTTTTTGCACTGGTGATGAGCCATTTCTCCTCTATTCTCTGTATGTTTTTACCCAAACTCCCTGCTGCCTCTGATTTTCAGCCTGTGCAAGACTCTCAATGGCCCCTTTACACCCTCTGTACAGCTTCTTTCTGCATTAGCTCTGCCATTTACACCTGCCTGTTTCTCCTTATATACCAGTGCAGATTCAAGAGGTCAAATCTGATTGGTCCAGGTCATACTGTGGAGCAAGTCTGTTCCATAGGTGATTTGTTTGACAAGTTTGTGGACTGGTGGTCAGGTGGGTTGGGTTGGACTCCTGGGGCTTCCTAGGATCTGTGGGCATGGCAGGCACAAAGACACAAAGCAAGCTGTTTTTCATGAAGATGGTCGAGATTCCAGTTTGAATAATCACTAATTTGATAGCACTAAAACCTGAATGAATGAGGCTTCACTGAGTTTTAGCATGATTTGGGAGAACTGGTTTCTATTTCTAGCTCCTTTTTAATAAGGAGATTATCTGCATTAACTAAGGACTCTTTCTGTTGCAAATGAACAACATCCAATTTAAACAGGCACAGATCCAACATGGAATTTGCTGGCTCATGTATCTGCAAAATCCAAGGGTAGTTCTTGCTTCAGGCTTCGTGCCATCCAGAGGTCAAACAGTGTCAATGTCATCATGTCATGATGTCTCTCTCTCTCTCTCTCTAGGAGCTACCTTCCTCTGTGTTGGCTCATTCTCAAGCAGCCTCTTTTGTCTTGGGGACAAGATGATCCCCTGCAGCCCCAGGCTGACATCCTCTCTCCTCGGCAGCACTGGCTGGAAGAGAGATTCCTTCTTCCCAGTGGTCCTACCCAAGGTTCCCAAATAGAGTCTCATTGGCCTGGCTTGGTCACCTGTGCATCCCAGAACCAATGGCTAGAGGAGAGGGATGCAATGCTTTGATTGGCCAGTCTCTGGTCACATGACCATCCCCATGCCTGCCACCTAAACCGTAAGCAATGAGAGTGACATAGGAGTGGGCTGTTAGTAGTACTTGAAAGAGAAATGAATGCTAGCAAAAACAACACTAGTGTCTACACCTGATAATCTGTTTCTGCCTTTAAGTCTTTAAAAGTGTGTGTTGTTTGTGAATGGATCCTAACATCCTCTGAGCCTACCAACATGTTTGCAGGTGACTTCTAGAACTTGCTCTTTCTTTTTTTAATTGAAGTGAGCTTCACATAACCTAAAATTTACCATTTTAGAGTCAACAAAGTGGTGGCACTCAGTGTGCAACTACCACCTCTGTCTAGTTCCAGAACATTTTTCATCCTCTCAAAATAAAGCCCCATGCCCATTAAACAGTTGCTCCTCAGTCCTTCCTCCTTGCACTCCTGGTGACCACCAGTCTGCATTCTGTGCCTACCTATTCTGGGTGTTTCGTATAAATGGAGTCATAAAATATATGGCTTTTGTTTGGTGTGTGGCTTCTTTCACTTAGCATAATGTTTTCAAAGATTTTTTTTTAAATAATGTTTTTTATTTATTTTGAGAGAGGCAGAGAGAAGGAGAGAGAGAATCCTAAGCAAGGTCCGTGCTGTCAGCACAGAGCCTGACGCAGGGCTTGATCTCACAAACCACGAGATCATGACCTGAGCTGAAATCGAGAGTTGGATGCTTAACCGACTGACACACACCCAATGCCCTGAGCATAATGTTTTCAAGGTTCATCTACATTGTAGCAAAGTATGGGTGCTTCACTCCTTTTTATGGGCTGAGTAATATTCCATTGTGTGTATATCCAGAATTTGCTTAGTTCTTATTTTATCTTATTTTTTTATGCTTAATTGTGGTAAAACACACATCACATAAAATTCGCCATCTTAACCATTTTTAAGCACAGCTATGTGGCATTAAATACATTTGCACTGTTGGGTAACCATTGCCATCATCCATCTCTAGAACTTTCCTCATTCTCTCCCCTGCCCCCTCCCCTGGCCCTGGCAGCACCATTCTACTTCCCATCTCTAGGAATCTGACTACTTTAGATACTTCATGTAAATGGCATCATACAGTAGTTGTCCTTTTGAGACTGACTTATTTCATTTGGCATGATGTGCTTGAGATCATCCATGTTATAGCTTGTGACAGGGTTTCCTTCTTTTTTTTAACTTAAAAAATTTTTTTAAATGTTTATTTATTTTTGAGAAAGAGAGACAGAGCTTGATCAGGGGAGGGGCAGAGAGAGAGGGAGACACAGAATGTGAAGCAGGCTCCAGGCTCTGAGCTGTCAGCACAGAACCCTACGCAGGGCTTGAACTCATAAACCATCAGATCATGACCTGAGCTGAACTTAGATGCTCAACCGACTAAGCCACTCAGGCACCAAAGGCTTCCTCCTTTTTAAAGGCTGAATAATATTGCAGGTAGGGATACACCACATTTTGCTCATCCATTCATTCATGAGTGCACATTTGGGGTTGTTTCCACCTCTTGGCTACTGTGAATAATGCTGCTGTGAAAATGATGTGCAAATATCTCTTCAAGATCCTGCTTTCAGTTCTTTTGGATATAGACTCAAAAGTAGGATTGCTGGGTCATATAGTAAGCCTACTTTCAATTTTTAGAGGAAATAGACTTGCTTTTTTTTATTTAAAAAATTTTTTTTAAATGTTTTTATTTATGTTTGCGACAGAGAGAGACAAAGTATGAGCAGGGGAGGGGCAGAGAGAGGGAGACACAGAATCTGAAGCAGGCTCCAGGTTCCGAGCTGTCAGCAGAGAGCCCGATGCGGGGCTCGAACTCACAAACCGTGAGATCATGACCTGAGCTGAAGTCAGATGCTTAACTGACTGAGCCACCCATGAGCCCCAAGACTTGCTCGTTTTTAAAATTAATTTTCTGTCTAATTTTTTCCTAAAGATATTTTATGTAGAAGATGACAGCGTGAACGTAAAGAGGATCTTAAAATGCTTTGAGACACCTGGCTGGCTCAGTTGGTAAAGCAGGTGACTTGACTCTTGATCTCGGGGTTTTAAGTTCGAGCTCCATGTTGGGTGTAGAGATTACTTCAAAATAAAATCTTTAAAAATAAAATAAAATGCTTTGAAATTCTCATAGCAGAAAAGCAAAAATCTCAGTATAAAAAACCTAACAAGTGGCATGCTGGAGACCAAGATCTTGGTCAACTTCCAGAACAATGTCTCAGCCCAGCTTCCATGGCCAACAGCCTGTGCCTGGATCCTCTGATGTCACAATCCCAAATCAAGCATGGCCTCAACAACAGTTTCTGAATCACGGCCACAGGACAGAGGGTTGTTGTTGTTTTTTTTTTTTTTGCCTTAGGCCTGCCTGGTGAAACTCTTTCTCTAGCAGAAGCACAATGAGTAAACTGGAATGAAGCCACTCCACCAAATAACCACATCAGTGAATTTCCTCCCCTCACTCAACAAACAAAAACCTGCGGTTTCTCAGACTCATTCATTTGAGGCTACCCAAGGACAGCACCTACAGAAACTCCCTGCCTAGACACACACACACATACACAGACACACACACACACACAGACACACACACACAGACACACACACACACACACTCACACAGACACACACACACAGACGCACAGACACACACACACACACACACACACACACACACACACTACAATCCAGAAAGGCAAGTATATAGCGGATGTGTGTCAATAAATATAACATTTGTTTTTCTTTTCTTCCTTTTTAAAAATTGCTTTCCCCACCTCCTTTAATATGTGAACAGTGCTCTGAGTAATCAGTAAATATTGAGCACCTCTGCTGTATGCCAGGAGCCTCCGTACTTCTCCAGGGCTGGGGTTTTAACCTGGATTTCTGGGGCACTTCTTGGTTTCTGGGTGAAAACAAACACTTACTGTGGACATTTGCAGGAGTGCTTGGCTCCTTCCGCTCTGGCTGGCAGAACTGCCTCTCTGCCCAGACCTGCTTTGGACTCTGCAGACCACTTAGCACAGACGAAGTGGCTTTCTTCTCAGCTGGTTGTCAGCCTTCAGCAAGTCCCTGAAATTTCTGAACTTCCACTTTCCTCAGTTGTCTGACAAGGGAGAAAATGAAAAGCCATGATTGCATGATTAAGTAATTCATGACCCCATTGTGTTAGCCATTTTATTTTATTTTATTAAAAAAATTTTTTTAACGTTTATTTTTGAGACAGAGAGAGACAGAGCATGAATGGGGGAGGGTCAGAGAGAGAGAGGGAGACACAGAATCCGAAACAGGCTCCAGGCTCTGAACTGTCAGCACAGAGCCCGACGCAGGGCTCGAATTCACGGACCGCGAGATCATGACCTGAGCCGAAGTCGGACGCCCAACCGACTGAGCCACCCAGGCGCCCCTGTGTCAGCCATTTTAAAGAAAACATTTTTGGAAATGTATTTAACATCAGGAAATGTTCAAAATAAAATATTAAAAGAGGGCTAATGCAGAATTATGTATGTATTCTTATGTGGATCACATACTCTGCATATATTGTTAAAAGCATGAATATAGAACTTCGTGGAGGTTGAAACATTTGAAATAAATGACAGGGTAATAAAAGCGTTAGGTACCCTTTTCACTTAAAAATTGACCACAGAGGCCCAACCCAATCTGGAACATGGTATCTCAAACTCAAAATGTAAATTTTCTTTGACCCACTTTTAGCATTTTTTTTATCCTCAAGAGAAAACAACCAACCCAATAAGGGCCTCATGCAAAAGGGTAAGTATTGCAGAGATGTTTCTAGAGCATAATAGTGAGAATGCCTTCCATGTTTCCAAAGGGGGGGTTTGTGTTTATAAACAAGTGACGATCCATACAATGGAATCTTGTGCAGCTATTAAAAATGTTGCTGTAGGGGCACCTGGGTGGCTCAGTCGGTTAAGTCTCTGACTTTGGCTCAGGTCATGATCTTACAGTTTGTGAGTTCCAGTCCCTACATCGGACTCTGCTGTCAGCACAAAGCCTGCCTTCTCTTCCTGCCTCTACCCTGTTGGTGCTCTCTCTCTCTCTCTCTCAAAAATAAACATTTGGGGCGCCTGGGTAGTTCAGTTGGCTGAGCATCCGACTCTTGGTTTCTGCTTGGTTTGTGAGTTCAAGCCCCAAATTAGGCTGTATGCTGGTAGTGAGGGGCCTGCTTTGGATTCTCAATCTCTCTCTCTCTCTCTCTCTCTCTCTCTGCCCCTTCCCATTAGCTCTCTCTGTCTCTCTCTCAAAACTAAATAAACTTAAAAAATTAAAAAATAAAATAAACATTAAAGAAAATGTTGCTGGGCACCTGAGTGGCTCAGTCGTTAAGCATCTGACTTCAGCTCAGGTCATGATCTCAGAGTTCATGAGTTCAAGTCCCACATCAGGTGAGCTCGAGCCCCACTAAAGCCCTGGGTGAGTCTGCCCCTTACTCACTTATGCTCTCTGTCTCTCTCAAAAAATAAATAAAATAAAATAAAATAAAATAAAATAAAATAAAATAAAGCCAGGTTAAAAAAAGTGTGGCTGTATTTATTTATAGACATGACCGGAGAAAGCCAAAGAGAGGCAAATTACACAACAGCATGTATGTCATATTGAAATCATATTTTCATATATGCATATTCACATTTATATGCATAGAAAGAAGTCTGGAAGGAAATACAGCAACATGTTCATTGACTTGGGTGGTAGGATTACTAAAGGACATTACTTAACTAATTAATTTTATGTTTGCTTATTTTTATATATGAGTTTTATGCAGTGAATGTCTAATAAAGTAATAGCTTCCTACTTGGAGGTGCCAGGCTGTGTGTGAAGCACATCAGATGAGTTGCATGGAATCCTCACAATGATCATTTCAGGGGTGTTGGTAAACCCAGTTTAGAGAGGGAGAAACTAAGGCCTCGTGAGGATAAGTCACGTGCTGTATGAGTTTCCTGTTGCTACTGTACCAAATGACCACAAACTTAGTGGCTTAAGACAACACAGATGTATTATCTTATAGTTCTGGATGCTAGAAGTCTGGTCTCACCGAGCTAAAAATCAAAAGTGTCAGCACAGCTATGTACACTCTGGAGGCTCTAGGGGAGAATCTGTTTCCTTGTCTTCTCTAGCTTCTAGAGGCTACCGGCACTCTTTGTCTCATGGTCCCTTCCTCCATCTTCAAGGCCAGCAATGGCTGGTTGAGTCTTTCTCACATGGCATCACTCTGGTTTTGACAATCCTGCCTTCCCCCTCAGATTTAAGGACCTTTGAAATTACCTTGGGCCCACCCAGATAATCCAGGATAATCTCCTGATTTTAAGGGCATCTGATTAGCAACCTTAATTCCATTTGCAACCATAATTCCCCTCTGCCATGCAATATTCACAGATTCTGAGGTTAGGATGTGGACATCTTTGACAGGCCATTTTTCTGCCTGTCACACATGCACAAGGTTTCATAGGTATTGGGTGAGTGATTTGGAATATGAACTCGTTCTGTTTCCTATACCCATGCTCTTAGATTATGCTATGTGGCTGGGTATTTGTGAACTGAAGAAAATTTTAAACTTTTCCTAGGTTAAAAAATAAAAGGATATTCCTTTTTGTGTCTCTTCAGCCTTATTCAGCCTTATTGCTATGCCATCCACCTGCCCCTACCCAAATGCCCCATTCCAGCAAAATCCATCTGCCCACTGTTCCAAGACCTAACACTCCAAGTTCACTTCCACTTCAGGTTGTCCTCATACTGTCTTTTAAACTTGGGAGTGTCACTCTTGGTCATCTGAGAAGCTGTGCAAAAAACTTATTAGGGGAAATGGCTGTGCAAATAAGTGGGAGGGAGTGAAGAGGCTGGGAGAGCTGTCTGACCTGTGCAGGAAGCGTCTACCTGAGGTGCAGTTTCCAAGAAAGCAGGCAAGTCCATCCTGACTACAGAGGAGCCCATCTCCAGGCTCTGCCATAGTATCTCTGCAGAGCTCGGTCATTGCCAGTGGGGGAAGTCTGCCAAAGCACGGCCTTGGCTTAAAAGCAGAGAGAGCATAGCAGCTGGGACCCAAATTCTCTCCTAGCAGTCAGATCTAAGAGGCGCATTCTCATGGTTGCCAGGTGGGCTCTTCGTGGTAACACCTTTCCTAGAGGAAGCTTTCTGGAGGCCAGATCATGACCGCCTCACCTCTACAACCCCCCGCCCCCCTGACCCTTGCACTCCCAGCTAGGGTGTGCCTAAGGGCTTTGCGTCTGGCTTTTGTAGCCAGGCAGGCTTACACCTTTCCAAGCCTCAGTTTATTTATCTATGGAATGGGGTAACAGCAGTGCCTTCCACTTTGGGTTGGTGTGATGATGTAATGAGACTGAGTTTCAAGGCCTCCCTTCAGTTAGGGCCTGGCGTAGGGTAGTGCTGACCGTCAGTAAATGACAGTCCTCATTGGAGTATTCTTTGGCCTAGTACATCCCTAATAAAATTTTCCTGAAACTACCTACCAAGTTTTTTTTTTTTTTAATGTTTATTTTTGAGAGCCACACAGAATTTGAGCAGGGGAGGGGCAGAGAGAGAGAGAGGGGTACACAGAAGCCAAAGCAGGCTCCAGGCTCTGAGCTGTCAGCACAGAGACCGATGTGGGGCTCAAACTCACGAGCAGTGAGATCATGACCTGAGCCGAAGTCCAACGCTTAACCAACTAAGCCACCCAGGCGCCCCTCATTAATATATGTGCATAAAGATGTTCATTTCCTTGATGTTTGTAAAAGGAAAAAACAACAAAAAACATAAATGTCCAACATCAAGAGGATTGTTGAATAATTATGGTGCATTTAGAACCGAATAAGCCATTATATAATGATTTATTTTTGATTTGATAGTTTTGATATATACTTTGATACCTTTTTGATATATTCCATAATGTTGGAGGTTAATGCAATTTTTATATTAATGAATAAACAGAACGAAATTATTGTTAACTGATGCTTATATCCATGTAGTGTAATAGAAATGATTTTAATTTAATTCATTAGGGTTTTTTTCCTCCGAATTTTCTACAATGAACTTGTATTCTTACCATTAAGAAAACAACAGACAATTTTTAATTACCTGGGGGCGAGGAGAGAGGTGGTAATCAATGTCAAAAACTGTCCTAAGGTCAAATTGGTTAAGGACTGTTAAATAGTGCCCATTACATTTAGTAAAAAGAAAGCATTTGGTGGCCACCATGAAAGCAGTTCTGGCAGAGGCAGAGCCCATTGTCAGCAACACAGGAATCATTATGGTTTAAAAAGTTAAAAAAGAAAATCACTTCCCAGGAATCTTGTTTGCACCAAGTGGGTACAGGGGAATCAAATACATGTGCAAATATATTTGTCCGTTTAGAAAAACGGATCTGTTCGATCTCAGGCCCTCTCACTTGGCAGTCACCAAAACGTGAGCATGCGCAAAAAGTACAGGGCGGTGAGGGCAACCAGGTTTGCTGTAAGAAGTGGGAAAAGAAGCAAGGACTTATCATTTCTGTATTTAAAAAATAGAGCAAGAATCATGCAAAATGGTAAAATATATATATATATATGTATATATAAAAGCTAGTTTAATTGCATTTCTTGATACAACAGTCTTGCAAATCGAGGCACAGCAACTTGGAAATCTGCTACTGCAGCGGGTTAGCAACTACCCTCAGTGCAAAAAGAAAGGCAAAACCTACTGCATTGACCTGGGACTGCGAGACGCCCCGTGCTACCGGTTTTGACCAATTAGAGAGCAGAGTAGGCCGGGCCTCGCCTGTGATTGGAGGATAGGGGAAGGGCAAGGCTGTGGCTCCGGCGCATGCGTCTCCACGGCTGCTGGTCCCGCGCCTCCTCCGCCTCCTCCCGCCAGCTCGCCGACTGCTGGGAGTTGCTGTTGTAGGCCTGTGCCCTTACCTCCCGCGACTCTTCTCCGCCGTCTGCCCACCTCGGCTCAGCGATGCCGGTTGACCTCAGCAAGTGGTCCGGGCCTTTGAGCCTGCAGGAAGTGGACGAGCGGCCGCAGCATCCGCTGCAGGTCAAATACACGGGGGCGGAGGTCGACGAGCTGGGCAAAGTGCTGACGCCCACCCAGGTACCCGAGGGCGGCGGGCGTGTCTCTGCTCCAGGCCTGGAGGCCTTCGGGGAGGGGACCCGGCGGAGATGGGAAGGATGTTCCGGCCTCTGTGCGCCGGATCCTCAGAGGGAAGGGGGTCGCGGTGCCCACGCTGCAGGCTTGCAGACACCTGCGGGCCCCGGGACCGCAGCACGTGGCGGGCGGGGCTCCGCCTGCAGGAGAAAGTGATCTACTTTGCAGGGACTTACTTCGTGGTGTTGGCCGGGGCCTAGGCCCAGAAATTGCTTGGGCCTTGGGGGCAGGGGCGGGGAGGGGGCGGTGCCCGGGAAGTGATGGCCGAGGTCGCCCCGGCTGCCCCAGAGCCACCCCTCGGGTCCCAGAATTTTAGGCCACAGTTTGGGTGGCAGAGGCCCCACCCGAGGCCATGTGACGCATTATGTAACCGGTGACCGGTATCGCCCCCGGATTCCTCCGTTTGTCTTAGCGGGCAAGAGCAAGAAGCCACCCGAAGGTAAGTTCTAAGTTCGTTCTGCATCTGGAATGCTCGAGGGCAACAGCATGCAGTGTTCTACCGTTTGGCCTCCAACGCCCCGGCCTGAGACCAGACCAGGCCCTGGCTGCTGCAAGCGGAGAAACGAGTGCCAGACACTTGCTAGTTATTGGTCATGAAGCTCCGGGGCAATGGTGTGAATAAACTGTTTTGACAGCGTACTGTGTTGGATGTTTACAGAGCTTATTGTTTTAAATAAAGTGCCTCTCTCCAGCCCACGTTTTCCCAGACTCACTATGCAGTTGGGCCACCTGGACTTTCTCATTTTCTGTGCACTTTTAAGTGTCCAGTTAATTCAGATTGCACTTTAGCAAGCCCCAGCTAAGCTCCTGGTCACAAAATCTAGAGGACCTGTCATTCCAGACCATGTGAGGTTGCAGTTTAGAGGACTCAGTCAGCGGCAGGGTTTAAATTCGGACCCCACCTCTTTCTGTTAATAACATGCTAGGGTGACAGCCCTGTAGTGTGGTTGGGACTAAAATAAATAATGTATATTAGTAAGCTCCTGGCTCTCAGCAGAATCAAAAAACTTTAGCTTTTATTAATAATCTACTGTGTGTTACCTTTGAGGAACCTGAAATCAAAGAGTGTTGGCTTCTGCATTTCCGACTTTTTAACTCCACACTGCTTCCTTCCTACAGGTTAAAAACCGGCCCACCAGTATTGCATGGGATGGCCTTGATCCAGGTAAACTCTACACCTTGGTCATGACAGACCCAGATGCTCCCAGCAGGAAGGACCCCAAATACAGGCAAGTTGGGGAAAGACGGAGAACACCAGGAACACCAGGTCATCCAAATATGACCTAGTGCTCTCTGGCATGCTGTGCCAGGAGAATAGACCCAGTTTGGGATGTCCACACCCATGCTTAAGCCAGAGTGTGCATTTCCTACCTCTCAGTCCCTAGTGCAGCAGTCTAGAAACTGTAGCCCAGAGCCACATCTGTCTCATACCTATTTTTGTATAGCCCCATGAGCCAAGAATGGTTTTTACATTTTTAAGTGATTGAAATTGAAAGAATAATGCTTTGTAACATGTGAAAGCTACAAGAAATTCAAATTTCAGTGTTCACATATTAAGTTTTGTTGGGACACGGCCACGATAACTTATTTATGTCTTGTTAATGGCAGCTTTCACACTATCGCCACAGAATTGGATAGTGACAGAGACAATATGAACGGCAAAGCCTAAACCATTTACTGTCTGGCCCTTTCCAGAAAGTGTTTGCAGATACTGCCTAGAAAATCTCAGAGGGAGGTATTGGGCCCTCTCTTGTGCAGAGTGGTGAGGTTTGTGCTGGCCAAGAAAGCAGGACTGTCTGTCTGTCTGTGTCATCGCTGCATCCTGGCCCAGAGCCTGTGCTTCGTGCACACTTGCTGACTGTGCAGTGAGTGTGTACTAATTTCCTGTGTGTTGACTGTCCTGTGTTCCTCATTATAGGGAATGGCACCATTTTCTGGTGGTCAACATGAAGGGCAACGACATTAGCAGTGGCACAGTCCTCTCTGATTACGTCGGCTCTGGGCCTCCCAAGGGTACAGGTCAGTAAAAGCTGCTTTGGGGGGTGAGGCAGGCGGGGGTAGTGGGTGCACATTAGGAGTGGCCCAAAGGGCTGCAAGTTTTAGTTTGGTTCTCAGAGATCCCTTAGCCTAGTGGGGCTTTCAGGCAGTGCAGTTCAACCTCCAAGGCAGTTGCCTGCCAGAGACATTGAGACCTGCAGTGACGTCAGGTGGCTAGAACCTTGGGTTCTGGTCAGATGGCACCTCTGTTAATGATTGCCTCTCAGCCACTAGGCCATCATATGCAGGGAAATCGGTGAGAGCATTCCGAGGAAGCAGTGTTGCAGAAAGCTTGGAACAGTTTCCGGGGGTGGGCGGTGGGGGTGGCAGTGCCATGCCGCTGCACGTGGATGGAACACAGTTAACCCATCTGAGTTCTACATTCAGCCTTCGCCGGTTCCCATGGAAGACCTCAGAAGTTACCATAGTTTCCAAATTTGTTATAAAGAACTGGCTTCTTTATCTCTTTATAGCTCCTTTCTGTTGCAAGTGTAGGGTGGTATCCTCTTGAAAAGACTTGGAAGCAAGAAGTATACTAAAGATACGCACATATGTTGTGTGGTGTTATGTTACAGATTACATGTGCTGTGTTACAAAGAGAGGGAGAATACTATACTGAAACTTCCCCAAGTCAGATGTTACACCTGTTGTGCATTACAGGGTGCTTTCATTTGCTGGAGTAAGGAAGTCAGGTGGTTGGAAACACTGTCCAGCCATGTTAGTCTGAAGAGGTACAGGAAGGTTCCCGACAAGAACAGTTGGCCATAGGCTCATGCTTTATCTGTAGACCCTGAAGCTTCAGATGGCTTCAGGCCCTCTCATGTATTCATAAGAGGAAAGTAAAGGTACATCTTTTCCAGGGATCGATTAAGTTCTCTAGGGCAGTTATATAATTAGGCAGTTTAATTATGGGAAGTACACACAGGAGAATAAAGCAATTCTCTCGAGTAGGAGCTGTGTTCTCATTAGCAAAAAAAGCTTCAGTGACTGACTTTTTTTTCCCCTGTTGCTTTTTAAAAAATATTCTTTTAGTAAAGTACAATATGCATAGCAAAAAATACCCAGACCATAGTTGGTTTAGTCCATGAATATTGACTGACAGATAAAGGTGATCCTGTAAGCACCTTTGAACACTAGTTGTTTTTCAGCATCTTTGCTACTTAGTTGGTTGCAGTGAGTTTTACCAGGCACTAGGGTAGGTCCTGCGGTGAAGACGGTCAGCTAGACAAACAGCATAGCTTTATGGAGCTCTTTTCAAGTGAGGAGACTAAACTGAAAAGTAAGACTCTTAGAGGAGTGTTACTACGGCAGAAGTGAAGTGGGTGTTCAGATGGGGGTGGTGGAAGATGACTTGCAATCAGGTCCCAGTGGAGATGGGCTGGGAGCCCAGAATGAGATGAGTGGGGGGCAGAGGTGGTAGGAGGGGTGAGCAAGGGCCAGGCCCAGGCCCTGCTGCCAGCTGTGGACTTCATGCCAATTGCAGTGGGTTTTCAGCAGGTGAGTGTCCTGACTCCTACCTCTGCGGGTCCTCAGTGTCCCTCTTGTCAGTGGGGTGGCTGGGTCCCTCCCAGTTGGCACGTTGAACATGAACATGGGTGACCTCTCCATCCTTGACGCCTAGCTGTGTATGCATGTTCCCTCCAGGCCTTCACCGCTACGTCTGGCTGGTTTACGAGCAGAACGGGCCGCTGAAGTGTGACGAGCCCATTCTCAGCAACCGATCTGGAGACCACCGTGGCAAATTCAAAGTGGCATCTTTCCGCAAAAAGTACGAGCTTGGGCCCCCGGTGGCCGGTACATGTTACCAAGCTGAATGGGATGACTATGTGCCCAAACTCTATGAGCAGCTGTCTGGGAAGTAGGGAAATGCTAGGAGACAGAAAGCATCCTGGAGGTCTGGAGCAGTGTTCTCAAGTTCAGTGTTGCATGTAGATTTCTCTGCTTTCCCGTGTCCCATCCTCACAGGTGAGGCCTGAGCAATCAGATAGTGGTTTAGAGTGACTTTTCCTTCTGCCTGTCCTTTTATAATTTCAGAGAGTCACATCCCAGTTTATGTTTTGATCAAATTTGAACTCCTTTGTGAGGGATATATTGGTACCAGGATGGGGTCATCACATTGTTAATATGAGAGTAGCAACCCAGAATTTAAGAAAGAAAAAATTCAGGTAAAAAGACCAGGTCTTCTAGTAATAGAGCAGAGCATCAAAGACTCTTGAAGGGAGGTTTAAAAAAAAAAAAAAAAAGAAAAAGATTCGTTGCCTCTGCCTTTGTGAGCTGAGTCTGGAATTGTGCATGATGGCACTTCTGGGTCATGTTTCCACGGCCATGTCTCTCACCAAGAAAGCCAGAGGCTGGTGTGTCCACTAACCCCCAACATCTCAGACTATTTACTAGGAGTAAGTGTCCTGCTCTGCCTCCTTGAAATAGCAGTATTGGAAAAAGCAATAGGCAGAGTTGCTTTGCGGTTAAGGCACTGCCATTTAGATGAACTACAGGGCTGAGCGAGTTTGTCAAAAATCCCTAAGTTGTCTACCTGTTGAACTGGTCACTCTTCGTCTGTGTAAGAAAAGCCGATCTGGGGTTGCGGACTATTGTGTTAATTATGCTGTTTGCTTATAGTTGAATAAAAGTAAAAACATTGTGTGGATGAATCAGGTCTCTAGATATTTTGCCCTTTTGGGTATGGGGTTTCATAAATGTGGGAAGTCAAGAGACAGCCCTTTTCCCTGACCAGCAATGATGACCGGGACTTGATTCAGGGACCATACAGAGAATCCACGCTGTATATGTGCCATCAGACTACAGCAGAAGTAACCATTCCATGGGCATGGGCTCCTGGGTGGCTCAGTTGGTTAAATGTCGAACTTTGGCTCAGGTCATGATCTCACGGTTTGTGAGTTCGAGCCCCACATCGGGCTCTGTGCTGACAGCTCAGAGCCTGGAGCCTGCTTCGGATTCTGTGTCTCCCCCCCTCTCTCTGCCCCTCCCCTGCTCACACTGTCTCTTCCTCTCAAAAATAAATAAACATTAAAAAAAAAAAATAACCATTCCAACTTGAGGGTTTAAAAAAAAATAAATCACAAAGCTTTAGGCCAACTCTTGCCCAAAAAGTACCTTTGTTTTTCAAAAGGACTTCTCTCCACCTGAGTGAAACCAGTGGCACACCTTCTCCCTTGTTACTATTGGGCACAGGAACAATGACCAAAAAATAGGCTACACCTCTCACTGTTCTGACTTGTGATCCATACGGAATCTGTACCCAAAAGGTGGGAGGGTGGGTTGGGGGGAGGTTACAGTTGACCCTTGAACAATTCAGGGTTTGCGGCACCCCACCCCACCCCGTGGTTAAAAATCTGTGTATAACTTTTCAGTCTCCATAACCTTAACTACTAATAGTCCGCTGTTGACTGGAAGCCTTACCAATAACATAAATAATTGCTTAACACATTTTGTGTCTTCTATGCACTATATACCATATTATTACAATGAACGAAGCTAGAGAAAAGAATGTCCTTAAGAAAATAATAAGAGAAAATAGATTTACGGTACCATACCGTCTTGAAAAAAGTCCACATGTAAGTGGACCCACGCAGTTTTGAAACCCATTTGTTCAAGGGTCACCTGTACTTGGACACCACTTAATGTACCAAAAAGAAAGGAAAGGAGATATTTGAAGGTCCACATCACTGACCTGGTTTGTGATGGAGAAGGGGTCGTGATTGGGCCTGGCATGTGCTAAGCGAGGCTGGGTCTTTCCCCCACCTTTTGCTGCAGTTCCTTCTCTGAAAAAACTTGGAAATGCTGCTTTGTGTCCTCTCTGGAGGGGTGGGGGAAGGAAGAAGGTAATTATTTTCTAACTTCAGGGTTTTAAAATTCAATTTTTAAATTGCAAAACGGGCACCTAGGTGGCTCAGTCGATTAAGTGTCCAACTCTTGGTTTCGGCTCAGGTCATGATCTCACGGTTCGTAGGTTCGAACCCCGCAGCAGTCTCTGTGCTTGATAGTGTGGAGCCTGCTTGAGATTCTCAATCTCCCTCTCTCTCTGTCCTTCCACAACCCCCCTCTCTCAAAATAAATAAGCTTTTAAAAATATATAAATAAGGGGCACCTGGGTGGCTCAGTCAGTTAAGCATCCAACTTAGGCTCAGGTCATAATCTTAGGGTTCATTGGTTTGAGCCCTGGGTTGGTCTCTGTGCTGATGGCTCAGAACCTGGAGTCTGCTTCAGATTTGTGTCTCCCTCTCTCTGCCCCTCCCCCACTCATGCTCGGAAACTCTCTCTCTCTCAAAAATAAACGTTTAAAAAATTAAAAAATATATAAATAAATAATTTGCAAAACAAAAAGTCCTATAAAGAAAACAACTATCCTGTTGACCTTAAAAATAAATATGCAAAATAACGCACACCCATGGTTAGACGAGGAACACAGCGTGGGAAGAAGTGCCTTCCGCCTTCCTGGTTCTTCAGGAGCAGTTAGCAGTTTGTGCTTTCTTCAGAAACCTAAATCTCCAGGTAAGCCATATATCTACATATCTCCTCTTTATTTTTTTATTTAAAAAAAATTTTTTTTTTCAACGTTTATTTATTTTTGGGACAGAGAGAGACAGAGCATGAACGGGGGAGGGGCAGAGAGAGAGGGAGACACAGAATCGGAAACAGGCTCCAGGCTCTGAGCCATCAGCCCAGAGCCCGACGCGGGGCTCGAACTCACAGACCACGAGATCGTGACCTGGCTGAAGTCGGACGCTTAACCGACTGCGCCACCCAGGCGCCCCTACATATCTCCTCTTTAAAAATTAGGGTCTTTCTACCCATGTTAGCATACATTGTTAGGCACTGTTTCTTCCCCAACTAATGCACCCCTGTGCAGTATATCTTTAGTTAAAAGGTGCCTACAATTCACATCTATATTTTGAACAAATATTCTATTGTTATGGGAGTTCTGTAAAGAATCAGTCCAGTTCCCCTACTGTGATTAGATTATTTCTGGTAGTTTGCTATTATAAACGGTGTGTCCACAAACATTTTTCTAGATGTATAAATGCTTTTGCAAGTAATTTAGTAAATTTCTACCATATAAATAGGTCAAAGGGTATATGCATTTTTAGTCCTGATCCTGACAAACCACCCTCCAAAAATGTCATGCTTATACTCAACGTCAATGGTACATGAAAGTACCTTTTTCTCCCCGTGCCCTTAACTGATTTTCTCAAACTTTAAACATTTTAATAATTTGGTATTTATGTGTATTTAAGATGAGGGGAGCCTGGGTGGCTCAGTCTGTTAAGCGTCTGACTTCGGATCAGGTCATTATTTCACGGTTTGAGGGTTCAAGCCCCATGTCAGACTCTGAGCTGACAGCTTGGAACCTGGAGCCTGCTTCACATTCTGTGTCTTCCTCTCTCTGGGCCCCTCCCCTGCTCATGCTCTGTCTCTTTCAGTCTCTCAAAAATAAATAAGTGTTTAAAAAATTTTGTTTTAATAATTTACTCTTTTCTCTCTAAACTCCTGTTTTCTTTGAGACTTCTCTGCTAACCACAGTACTTTCTCACTCATAGAGACTGAAAAATCAATGAGGAATTATGGTAGTATGTTAGTTTCCTGGTCTAGGACAGGTATAGACTCAAAAATGATTCAGAAAAAGGTCAACAACCCAACCAAAGAAGGTCAAGTGTATGCGCAAGAAGATCACATGAAAAGAATACATAGGAAAAGATATTATAAGCTTAGAAATAGGGGGATAGCCTCCCTCAGTCTGTTTTTAATATTTATTTATTTTGAAAGAGACAGAGAGAGATAGAGCATGAGTAGGGGAGGGGCAGAGAGAGAGGGAGACACAGATTCTGAAGCAGACTCCAGGCTCTGAGCTGTCAGCACAGAGCCTGATGTGGGGCTCTAAATCATGGACCAGTGATCATGACCTGAGCTGAAGTCGGAAACTCAACTGACTGAGCCACCCAGGTGCCCCTCCTGCTATTCTTAATTTGCTAGGAGTTCTTGGTTTTTATCTTTTTAATGAATGGATGTAGAACTTTTTCCAAATGCTTTTTCTGCTTCTACTGAAATGATTTCATGAATTTCCCACTTATTTTGTTAATATAGTGATTACATTGATTTTCAAGTGTTAAATCAACTTTGTATTTATGAGATAAACCTTTCTTGTTCATTGTGTACTACCAACCTTTTTTTTTAATGTTTATTTTTGAGAGAGAGAGGAAGAGAGAGTACGTGAGTGGGGGAGGGACAGAGAGAGGGGGAGAGAATACAAAGCAGGCTCTGCACTGTCAGCACAGAGCCCTACGCAGGGTTCAAACCCATGAACCATGAGATCATGACCTGAGCCAAAACCAAGAGTCAGAATCTCAACTGACTGAGCCACCCAGGCGTCCTGTAATACAAATCTTTTAAAATATTGCTAGTTTTCGGGGCGCCTGGGTGGCTCCGTCGGTTAAGCGTCCAACTTCAGCTCAGGTCATGATCTCGCGGTCCGTGAGTTTGAGCCCCACGTCGGGCTCTGTGCTGACTGCTCAGAGCCTGGAGCCTGTTTCAGATTCTGTGTCTCCCTCTCTCTCTGACCCTCCCCCATTCATGCTCTGTCTCTCTCTGTCTCAAAAATAAATAAATGTTAAAAAAAATTTAAAAAAAATTAAAATATTGCTAGTTTCCATCTGCTAATATTTTATTAAGCAATCTTATATCCATATTTATAAGGTACATTCACTTATATTTTGCTTTTTTTTTGATAAAGTCTTTCCAGATTTTTTATTATTGAAGTATAGTTGATATACAATGTCATATTAGGTTTAGGTGTACGTGATTCTACAATTCTATACATTACTCAGTGCTTACCACAAATGTAGTCACCATCTGTTGTGTTTCCTATGCTGTACTTTTCATCTCCATGACTTACTTATAACTGGAAGTTTGTACCTTTTAATCCCCTTCACCTATTTTGTCTGTCCCTCTCCCCTTCTTTGTCAGGTTTTGATATTACATATACACACAACAAGTTGGGTAGTGATCCTGTCTTCTTTATGTCTTGAAAAAAATTGTGTAAGGTTTGTGTTACTTCTTCCTTGAATGTTGATAGAATTCACTAGTGAAACTGTCTGGAATTGAAGTTTTTTCTTGGAGAAACTTTTTATGACAAATTCAAAAAATTTAAAGATATAGGGCTATTAAGTTTCTATTTCTACTTGTGTCAATTTTGGTTAAGTTGGTTTTTTAAGAAATAAGTGTATTTCATTCAGGTTGTCAAATTTGTTGCTATGAAGTTATTCATAGTTTTCTCTCATTATCCTTTTCATATCTGTAGGATCTGTGATGATAACTCCCCTATTCACCCCTGATACTGGCAATTTGTTTTTTCTTGGTAAGTCTAGCCAGGAATTTGTCAATTTGGTTGCTCTTTTCAAAGAATAAACTTTTGGCTTGGATGGTTTCTTTGTTGTTTATCCTCTATTTCATTTATTTATTTTTTATTTAATATATGAAATTTATTGTCAAATTGGTTTCCATATAACACCCAGTGCTCATCCCAAAAGATTCCCTCTTCAATACCCATCACTCACCCTCTCCTCCCTCCCACCCCCCATCAACCCTCAGTTTGTTCTCAGTTTTTAAGAGTCTCTTATGCTTTGGCTCTCTCTTCCACTCTAACCTCTTTTTTTTTTTTTCCTTCCCCTCCCCCATGGGTTTCTGTTAAGTTTCTCAGGATCCACATAAGAGTGAAAACATATGGTATCTGTCTTTCTCTGTATGGCTTATTTCACTTAGCATCACACTCTCCAGTTCCATCCACGTTGCTACAAAGGGCCATATTTCATTCTTTCTCATTGCCATGTAGTACTCCATTGTGTATATAAACCATAATTTCTTTATCCATTCATCAGTTGATGGACATTTAGGCTCTTTCCATAATTTGGCTATTGTTGAGAGTGCTACTATAAACATTGGGGTACAAGTGCCCCTAGGCATCAGTACTCCTGTATCCCTTGGGTAAATTCCTAGCAGTGCTATTGCTGGGTCATAGGGTAGGTCTATTTTTAATTTTTTGAGGAACCTCCACACTGTTTTCCAGAGTGGCTGCACCAGTTTGCATTCCCACCAACAATGCAAAAGAGATCCTCTTTCTCTGCATCCTCACCAACATCTGTCATTGCCTGAATTGTTAATGTTAGCCATTCTGACAGGTGTGAGGTGGTATCTCATGTGGTTTTACTTGTATTTCCCTGATGATGGCTGATGTTGAGCATTTTTTAATGTGTCTGTCAGCCATCTGGATGTCTTCTTTGGAGAAGTGTCTATTCATGTCTTTTGCCCATTTCTTCACTAGATTATTTGTTTTTTGGGTGTTGAGTTTCATAAGTTCTCTATAGATTTTGGATACTAACCCTTTATCTGATATGTCATTTGCAAATATCTTGTCCCATTCCATCCATTGCCTTTTAGTTTCACTGATTGTTTCCTTCGCTGTGCAGAAGATTTTTGTTTTGATGAGGTCCCAATAGTTCATTTTTGCTTTTGTTTCCCTTTCCTCCGGAGATGTGCTGAGTAAGAAATTGCTGTGGCCGAGGTCAAAGAGGTTTTTGCCTGCTTTCTCCCCTAGGATTTTGATGGCCTCCTGTCTTACAGTTAGGTCTTTCATCCATTTTGAGTTTATTTTTGTGTATGGTGTAAGGAAGTGGTCCAGGTTCATTCTTCTGCATGCCAATGTCCAGTTTTCCCAGTACCACTTGCTGAAGAGACTGTCTTTATTCCATTGGATATTCTTTCCTGCTTTGTCAAAGATTAGTTGGCCATATGTTTGTGGGTCCATTTCTGGGTTCTCTATTCTGTTCCATTGATCTGAGTGTCTGTTCTTGTGCCAGTACCATACTGTCTTGATGATTACAGCTTTGTAATACATCTTGAAGTCCGGGGTTGTGATGCCTCTAGCTTTGTTTTTCTTTTTCAGGATTGCTTTAACTATTTGGGGTCTTTTCTGGTTCCATACAAATTTTAGGGTTGTTTGTTCTAGCTCTGTGAGGAATGCTGGTGTTATTTTGATAGGGATTGCATTGAATATGTAGATTGCTTTGGGTAATTTTAACAATATTTGTTCTTCCTGTCCAGGAGCAGAGAATCTTTTTCTATTTTTTTGTGTCTTCTTCAATTTATTTCATAAGCTTTCTATAGTTTTCAGTGTACAGATTTTTCATCTCTTTGGTTAGGTTTATTCCTAGGTATTTTATGGTTTTTGGTGCAATTGTAAATGGGATTGATTCCTTGATTTCTCTTTCTGTGGCTTCATTATTGGTATATAGGAATGCAACTGATTTCTGTGCATTGATTTTATATCCTGCGACTTTGCTGAAATCATGGATCAGTTCTAGCAGTTTTTTGGTGGAATCTTTTGGGTTTTCCATATAGAGTATCATGTCATCTGCAAAGAGTGAAAGTCTGACTTCCTCCTTGCCAATTTGGATGCCTTTTATTCCTTTGTGTTGTCTGACTGGAGGCTAAGACTATGTTGAATAACTGGTGAGAGTGAACATCCCTGTCATGTTCTTGAGCTTAGGGGGAAAGCTCTCAGTTTTTAGAGGAAATTAAAAAGTACATGGAAGTCCATGAAAATGATAACACCACAGCCCGACGCCTCTAGGACACAGCAAAGGCGGTCGTAAGAGAGAAGTATATAGCAATCCAGGCCTTCCTAAAGAAGGAAGAAAGGTCTCAGATACACAACCTAACCTTACACCTTAAAGAACTGGAAAAATAACAGCAAATAAAACACAAAAACAGCATAAAGGCAGAAAGTGAGCAGAAATCGAAACCAACCAGCCAAACAACAACAACAACAAAAAACCAGCAGAACAGATCAATGAAACCAGGAGCTTGTTCTTTGAAAGAATTAACAAAACTGATAAATCCCTCACCAGTTTGATCAAAAAGAAAAAGGAAAGGAACCAAATAAATAAAATCAAGAATGAAAGAGGAAAGGTCACAACCAACACAGCAGAAATACAAACAATAATAAGAGAATATTATGAGCAATTATACACCAATAAAATGACAATCTGGAAGAAATGGGCAAATTCCTAGAAACATTTAAACTACCAAAACTGAAACAAGAAAAGTTGAACAGACCCATAACCAGTAAAGAAATAGAATTGGTAATCAAAAATCTTCCAAAAAACAAGACTCCAGGGCCCAATCATTTACTTTCACCTTATCTGTGTCTTTAATATTTAGTTTGTCTCTTATAGATAGCATATAGTCCTTTTAAAAATTCACTCTGTCAATTTTAACTGGATTATTTAGAGACCGTTAATATATATATTTTTAAGTTTATTTTGAGAGAGAACACACAAGCAGGGGAGAGACAGAGAGAGAGGGAGACATAGAGAATCCCAAGCAGGCTCCACTCCATCAGTGCAGAGCCTAATGTGAGGCTCAAACTCATGAACCGTGAGATCATGACCTGAGCCGAGATCAAGAGATGGCTGCTTAACCGACTGAGCCACCCAGGCACCCCGTAGACTGCTAATATTTAATGTAATTCCTGCTAATGGTGGGATTCAGGTTGACCCTGTTATGTTTTATGTTTGCTCCTCTTTTTAAATCTCTGTTTTCCCTTTCCTGCCTTTTTTTTGGATTATTTGAATATTTTACCTATTGGAATTTGGACTGGTATGCCTCTTTAGGTTTTCTTTTTGTTTTTGGTAGTTACTCCAGGAATTACAATATACATACCTAATTTTTCATAATCTGCTTAGAAGAAGAATACAAAATTCTTCATTTTGTAACAAGTATAAGCTTCACGTAATAAGTAGAAGCATGGCAACCATATGGGTCCTTGACCCCCAAATTTTGTTATAGTTGTCACATGAATTGCATTTACATACATCAAAACCCTCCGTAGATGATGTTACAATTTTTGCTTTCAAATATATATATATTTTAAAGAATGTAGGACGGGAAAAAGTCTTTTATTTATCTAGATTTTTATCATTTGTTATTCTTCCTTCGTTCCCAGAGATCCAAGTTTTTCCTTCTGGTATCATTTTCCTTCACTATGAGGAACTTCCTTTAGCATTTCTTGTAGAGTAGGCCTGCTGACAATAAATTCTCTTCATTTTTCTTCATCTGAGGATGATTTTATTTTACCTTCATTCCTCTGTCTAGGTGACTCTTCCACAATCCACATGCTTTTTTTTTTTCCCCCTAGGGTCCTCAGATAGTTTCTTTTGTGTTTGGTCTAGTTTTTAGTTGTAATCAGTGGAAAAGACTTGCATGCGACTATGCCAAACTATGCCAAACTAGAATAAAAATATATTTTTTATACCTTATCCTTTCTTTGACAAAATCCATTACTCCATTAAAATTGGAGGGGGATGTGGTGTTCTTACGTGGGCATGTTTCCACTTGCCCCAGAATATGTTTTTGTTTTTTTAACTCCAAGGATTTTTAAAGTTTATTTATTCTTAAGAGAAAGAGAAAGCAAGCCAGGGAGGAGCAGAGAGAGGGAGGAGAGAGATTCCCAAGCAGGCTCTGTACTGCACTGTCAGCATAGATCCCAAAGCATGGCTCCAACTCACAAACTGTGAGATCCTGAGCTGAAATCAAGACAGTCAGATCCTTAACTGACTGAGCCACCCAAGCACCCCTGGAATATGCTTTTTCAACAGATACATAATTACAGATGGTGGCAAATTCAAGAAAAAAATTTTTTTTTTTTCACTCAATTCAACATCACTGGTAAGTGTTGTCTGGTATTCCCTATGACTGTAATTGTTTCAGTTCAACTCCTGGTGGTACCCACCACTTGAATTGTCATGGCTTGTCTTAGTCCACTATTGATTAACCTAGTCCCTTGACTTACTTGTTTCAGTGGAGATTTAAACCATGAGCTCCTACAGAGTAGGGACCTGTTTACTGCCACACCCTCCAGGCACACAGATGTTCGATAACTATTTCTTGAGTGAATGAGCAAAATATGATCTTGGCACTTCTAGTACCCCCTTATCGTTCCCCTTTTCCTTTATCTATGGCACTTATGACTGTGTAAGGTAATTTATTATCATTATTGTTATCATTTTCCTCCTACCCCTTAATGTAAACTCCAGGAGGGCAAGCATCTTTACCTTTTTAAGAGACACTGATGGGGGTGCCTGGGTGGCGCAGTCGGTTAAGCGTCTGACTTCAGCCAGGTCACGATCTCGCGGTCCGTGAGTTCGAGCCCCGCGTCAGGCTCTGGGCTGATGGCCCGGAGCCTGAAGCCTGTTTCCGATTCTGTGTCTCCCTCTCTCTGCCCCTCCCCCGTTCATGCTCTGTCTCTCTCTGTCCCAAAAATAAATAAAAAACGTTGAAAAAAAAATTAAAAAAAAAAAAAAGAGAGACACTGATGCTGTGACGTTGTTTTCTGGCATTGTACCGGACCTATGAGGTACGCATTGAATGAATAGTTGCAAGTCAAACATAAGCAGTCCTTACCATACATATGATGAACCGGCAATACTTTCTTCTTTCCAGGGAGATTAGTATATGCTGGAAGAATACAGGACACAGGCTCTCCACTGCTGCCCTAGCACCACTTTTGTTCCTGTTCTCTTGCTGCCGTTCTGCTTCCTGTCTCTTCTCACTGCCTCCTCATGTAGGTCCTAGGAGGTGGAAGACTCAGTCTATTCCAGGTGTTAGGAGCAGGGACTCACGTTCCTTCTTTCTGGTGACTCTACCTTGGGGCACATCACCGATAAACTTGTGGAAGAGGAACTTTTATAAAGATCAGCACTTACAATCTCATGGAAATAAGCCCTTTCACAGGCTAGCTAGATGGCTTTTTTTTTTTTTTTCACTCCCGAGGGACATGAAACAAACCATGGGAAGTTTTTCTGCCTTACTAATGATATAATATGTCCTCTGAGTGGCAGCGTGACCTATGCTTAGGAGTGTGGGTTCTGGAATCAGACAGGTCTCAGTTCATACTCCACGGCCACCACTTTCCCTTGGTCTGAGCTTATTTCCTCATCTGTAAAATGCTTAATGTAGTGTCCCATCAAATAGTAAGCAGAAGCATGCAATACAGGTTACCTGTTTTTCATGGACAATTATGAGTATTCTTTCCAGCCCTTTCCAGTGTTATTTTCTGAGGTGCCTAATATAGAAACTTCAATGAACGAAGCTGCTAGGAAACTGGGTGATAATTATCAAAGGTTTTATGGTTGATAATTATAATTTTTTGAGTATATCTCTCTGCTTTAGTCTGTCAGAGTGAACATGACTGGTCACATTTGTTAATGATGACTGAACATTCTGTAGGACACAAGAATGATCTTCAGGTCATCATGCTAAAGATAAATTTTCAACATCCAGGACTTAGGACCATAAAAATAAGAGATTTTCCTGAAAATGTCTTGACCCCAAAACCATATATTAGAAGTTGTATATTTTAGGGGCGCCTGGGTGGCTCAGTTGGTTAAGCATCTGATTTCAGCTCAGGTCAAGATCTCATGGTCTGTAGGTTCAAATCCCACGTCAGGCTCTGTGCTGACAGCTCAGAGCCTGGAGCCTGCTTTGGATTCTGTGTCTCCCTCTCTCTGCCCCTTCCCTGCCTGTGTCTCTCTCTTTTTCTCAAAAAATAAATAAGCATTACAAAAAAAGTTATATATTTTATCACCTCATTGTTATGTACATAAAATTATTCTAATAAAATCAGAATTTGAGGGGATCTACTATTACAGTGGGATCATTTCACATGTTTGGTCATAATCTCTCCTTAATAGCTTGCTTCTTTCTCTGCAGTGTATGTGCCTAAGTATGACTGGCACATTGGTGTGTGTGTGTGTGTGTGTGTGTGTGTGTGCGCACATGCATGCACACGTGCCTTTTTCTAAAGGGCAAAAAGGAGCAATTGACCACTTCAAACAGTGCAACATTATCTTCATCCCTGTAGAAGAACTTGGAAGATACAGCTTTACCTGAAAGTCTTGGATGGCTCTTCTTCAAGAAGCAACCAGGGCTACGGAGAATGATTTCTGGAGGGCAGGTCTCCCTCTGAATTACAAACTGGTGAACCTAGAAGGGAAACTTCCTGCTACAATAACACAGCAAGGCGATGTGATGAACACTTTTATTTACAAATATAATTAAAAGCTCTGACAGTTATCATGCTCTTCCTTGGAACCTGAAAAATGTTTTGTTTTGTTTTTTTTAAAGTGCATGCAAAAGAAGTAAAGCCTTTTTTTTTTCATCATTTTTTATTGTAAGAAAATACACAGTTTGAAAGTGTGAATAATGCAATATTTATGACCAAGTTATGGGACTCAGGGAGGGGAAGGGAAATAAAGAAAAAGATCCAGATGATCTGATTGAGAGACAGTGTTGAACTCCAAATACTGAATTGGAAAAGGAGGAAGGTGGGGAGGAATAGGAGGAGGAAGTAAAAAAATTTGATCAGAGAAACAGTTAAAATACAATATGAAAATAAGTAATACCTCTCCTTAAATTCCTTCTATACACAAAATACACGATTTGCCAAAGCCCAATTTGTGCTACTGGGATTCTGTGAGCTCCTTAAGTGTATTCACATCCTCTGCAACAGCAGAAAATGATTATGATACAATCAGAATATGCTGAAGACAAGTTAAACTCTTGCCAGCAGGTTCTTAAAAATCACAAGATCTCTTCACCCCGCCCACCCCCCCGTCCCCAAAAAAGTAATAATATGTCACCACTGATATGTACATCACAATTAGTTTCTGTAAAATGTATCAAATTTTCAATCTTTAATAAAACTTTGTTTTTTTTTATTCCTGATGAATAAATACCAAAAAAATAAAATAAAATAAAATAATGCAGCAGCTAGTTAAGGTGTAAGGCTGCGGATATTGTGTCTCTCTCCCCCTTGGCATTTATTATTATTATTATTATTATTATTTTTATTTTTATTTTTATTTTTATTTTTTTGCTTTACTTTCACAGATTGGTGGTAATGAGTGATTGCTTAAAGCAATATATACCCACTTTTTTGTTGTTGTTGTTGGCTTATTGTTTTGTTAGAACTGTCTCCAAAGTTTTCACTGAAACATTTTGAATCACATCAATACTGTGACGTGTACTATGAATAGAAGAGATGGCCAGGTTTTGGCCAGCACTGAAAGTTGACACGGGGGGAGGAAGGGGCCCCTGATGGAGTAAGAATAAACAGGCACTAGTCCGACACGATGTCAGTAAGAGTAAGAGAGAGAGAGAGTGAGAGCAACGCCCGTTAAAATGGGGAATGTGGTTTTGCAGGGTCTGAATTTTTTTCTGTTTTCTTTTTTTTTTCTTTTTTTTTCTTTTTTTTTTTTGTAAATGGCAAAAAAATTTAATCTCATCTATAGTCCTCCTTAGGAAAATCTAATGTAACCAAATTCCCAAATCCCATTCTGAGGCTCTCCATGTCAAAAGTTTCAATCTCTCGCTCTTGCCTTTCCAATAGGTACTTTATTCTCTCGCTGCGTTCCTTCTGAAGGGCAGCCAGCTCTTCTTCAATCTGAAAAAAGCACAAGCAAGGAGCCGCTCTTAGTGGCAGGGGTCTCCCTGCAGGCGCTCACAAACACACACATCCACACACATGCACACGTGTGACGAACGCACACCCAGGAACTAAGCGTAAACTAGACTGGGGAAGGCTGGGAGAATCCTGGGATAAATGTCTTGTATCTAGTCCATTATATTCAAAATCTGCTCACAAGAGTAACAATGTTTGGGGCCCGCCTGGGGCGAGCCGGCGCTATCATTTTAGCAGACCAAGCAGCTTGGCTGATCCGGGTCAGTGTCCTGTCTCAGCAGGAGATGGCTCAGGAGAAGCTAAAAGACACTCAAGCACAATTAGACTGTGCTGCTTTCCCATAGAGAGCCAAATGCCCCCTGGGTCATTAGCAATTTAGTTCTAGAACAGGAGCTGTGAAAATAGTCTCTTACGTTGGTCTCGGGGAAGTATCAGAAGAAGGTACAGATAACTGGTTAAGCAAATAAATGCTTAACAGCTTTTAGATGCTTTATGAAATCTTTTCTACTTCCTATTCCTCAGCAATATTTACAGCAATGACTATTTCACTTCTGATAACATTTATTATGCGGGGCAATATCAGCTTCTCTTCCTTTTAATTTCTTTTAAAGAGCCCTGCTGGTGATTTCTTTCGGTTTAGAAATAGCTGGAAATAAAAAAACAAATCCGCATCTGGCTTCCTCGTACCATTCAGCAGCCATGCTATCCGCTCATTGTGCCTTTCACATGTGTCCTATCAACTACCGGGTGACCCATGTTGTTCTCCTGGCTGTGAAGGCACAGGGTTTCCTAGCAGGGTAATAGAAAGAGCTTACTTAGGCTGTGGGGTCAGACTTAGGCGGGTAACTTCAGCATTTGGAGCCTTAGTATCCTGCCTGTGGGATGGAGATCAGGCCTACCTCTCAGGGGTCCTAGGAGTGTAACAGCAGATAATGAGTGAACAGCGCCCGGTTTAGGTGCAGGGGCCGGGCTCCGCGAAGGGCAGCTCCCTGGGCCAGGGCCCATCCTCCGCGCAGCTGTGCGCGACCCAGAGTAGTGCTTTCGTACCTTCTGCTCAAGATGTGCCCTGCGCAGAGACACCCTCTGCTCCAGCTTCTGGAGCTCTCGCTCGTGCTGTGCCTCTGTCTGCATCTTGATCTTGCTCTGGTAGGCGTTGAGCAGCTCCATCTCCTGCTGTAGCTGTAGCCTCAAGGCCTGGCACTCAGCTTCTTGCGCCTCATCGAGCCGCAACTGTGGGGCACAAAAGACACACGCTGTAATTCATCCCTGGCTCACAGTGCCTGCTGCCTGCCGGAAGATGCCTCCTTGTGTAGAGTGGAACAGACCCCCTCAGAACACCAGAGGCCCCGGGTACATTCAGAGTTAGAAATCAGAAACAGTGCGTTCTGCCCCATGGGCTACAAAGTTCTACAAACACATTCCTAAAGCATTCTTTCTTAAGAAAACAAACACATTCTTTTCTTAAGAAAAACTGGTTTTCTTAAAACCACAGTAGCAGGAGTCAGGAGGGCTACGTGCCCCAGTGATGAAGCCGGTGGGTTTTGGATGTAGACTCCCGAGCTTGAGGTCTAGCTCCACGATTCGCTCGGGTGTGTTACCTTGAGAAGTTACCTCTCCGGGTCCCGTTTTGTTCCTCTCAAGAAAATATCAGTAATAGTTCCTACTGTCTAAGATTGGTATGAACATTAAATGAAGGAATTCACATGACATCCTAGGCATGGTTCTAGATGCATACCAAGCGCTTAGTAAATAGTAGCTGTTATCATCATTTTGGTTTTGACTAACCATTTTCATACTTACGTATCTTTAACTCTCAAACCACCATACATTGACATATCCTTAGCTCTAAAAAAGGAGTCAAATCTCCATTACACTTGGGGCCTATCCCACAGTTACACTTATGATCCTAGCAAGTGATGGCGGTCCTTACTGCTGGCCATACAAGTTGTCCTGCTGGCCAGCCAATCTAAAACTCTTCCCCGCAGAAGATAGCCAAGGTTCAAAATCTCTTCCCCACAGAAGATAGCCATGATGATCTCAAGGAGCACATTTGGGGTTGAAACGGCAAAGCCCAGATTATAAAGTAGGCCAATAGAGTGCCCCTTGCTCCCTCTAGCTCCTGAACTTTGTATTATTATACCACGCTACTGATCCTGTATGGGGAATGGGCCAAGTCAGCCAGCACAAATGGCAACCTTTCAATGAGCATAACTGAAGGTTTGGGGCTATTAGTGGGACTATGTTTTGAGATTGATGATCCTCCTGTCTTAGGCTTGGTTTTGTCTAAATCTATCAGGCCCTCAGTTTAGCTGGGAAGTTAAGAGATTAGAATCCTTGAATTAGGTAGTTCTGCCAACACTGAATTTATCCACATGTTTCTACACAGACCACTTCGCCAAGACACTTATTCTCCATTTTACACTCCCTTCCCTAATTGGTGCAATTTTTGACAATTAGCAATATATTTCAATATCTTAAGAAACTTTTGGTATGTTGTTAGAATAGTTTTAGGAAGTTATCTGCACAGTGTCTTCTTTAGTACTTTAGAGAAGTATATCACATGAACATAAAATAAACAACAATCATATCTCCATGGTATTTTCTAGTAATTAATCCTACCCAGCTTTCACTAAAATCTGCTGAAGAGGAAACCTCTTTTCTTATTTTCCCAAATGAAGGGAGAAGAGACACAAGATACGACAGTCTGCAGCAGGAGCAGCCTTACAGATAAATGCCAAAGGGTTTACTGGCTCCCAATAAAATGTATCAATTCCCTCTCAATATGGGAGCTTCCTCACCAATAAAGGGAATGAAAGTCTGTTCTTTTCTACTTGTTTCTGTTAATTGTTATGAGCCCTGGCCCAGTGGGTGAGAGGTTCGTCCTATGGGCAGTTTAGACCATTGGAACGTCTCCATCTTCTCTTCTTTCCGGCGTTCTATTATTAATGCCCGTAACTATGTTATTCCGTACCAGCTCTGCTCTGTAAAAGTGCCAGCCTAGAAATCAGAGAGGATATTCCAGTATCTGCTGTTCATCATCCCAAAGTTGCACATATCAAACTCATTAAAATGTTTTAATGAATTGTAGGTAAATACCATGTCTGTTTCCTGAAGTGGATTAATGTGAATGAAAGGAGGTGATGGCAGCTTCATAACGTAATATGGCCAGGCTTACGAACTCCTCCCGAAATGGGGTCAAATCCCAGCTTCATCACTACTCAGCTAACTACCGCTGTGTGAGCCCCAAAGCCAGGAGCTGGCACATTATAGCCCAAGGGCCAAATCTGACTTGCTGCCTATTTTTGTCAATAAGGTTTATTGGAACACAGACATGCTCATTCATTTATGTACCATCCAGGACTGCTTTTGCACTACAAGAGCAGAGTTGAGTAGTTGTGACAGCGACCCTGTGGTTCACAAAGACTAAAATATTTATTACCGGCCCCTCTACAGAAACAGTTTGCCAACTCTTGCCCTAAGCAAGTGGCTTTACTTCAATAAACCTCAGTTTCCTTGCGGGTAAATTGGGGTTGAAACAGTAACTACTTCAAAGGTGAAAGGGGTTTCACAAGAATGAAATAACACTTAAAAATATCCAAAATAGTGGCTGGCACATGGTAAGGAGTCAGTAAAGGATAGCAGCATTTATCATGCCTACTTGTATCTCCTCCCTGCCTCAGAAGAAAGGGCATTTCCTTCCTTTTATTCAAGGGAACCGTGAACCTATATTCTTGGAGCCCATTCTGTCCGTCTTCTATAACAATCATCCATCAAGCACTTGGTGTATGCCAACCAGGAATTGTTGCAGATGCTAATAACACAAAGATGAACAAGACGAAAATCCTATCGGCCTTTATGTCCCTAGCAATTCTCTCTCCCCTCTCCTACCCCTGAACCTCTCCCTGTACTTTCTCATCCTGCTCCTTACTTCTATGGCAAGGGGTCTTTATCTTACCTGATTCCCAGCAGCATTTAATACCATGGATTGCCTTTTCCTTCTGGAAATCTCTCTCTTGTCTTCTGAGATACCACAGCTTCTTGGTTTTTCCCTCCCTCCTCTCCTTTCCAGTTACTCCCTCCCTTCCAGCCATTATACGTGGGCGCACGTCTTCCTCTAACCTCTCTTCCTAAGGAATCTCGTCTATTCCCAAGGCTGCCATTACCATCTATATGCGGATGACTCCCACCTCTACACCTCTATTTCAGACTTCTCTCCTGAGGCCCAGACTAGCTTATCTGGTCTGCTAGAGACATCTTCACCTGGATGGTGCCCAGGCCCTCAAGCTCAGCATGACTAATATTAGCTAATGATCATTCCCTTCCCTCTTCCCCAAGCTGCTCAACTTCCCTCTTTACCACAGAGATAAGTGGCACCACCATCTACTGTTTTGTTCAAACTAGAGACTGGGAGTCATCCTTAATCTACTTCATTCTCTGTGTCCACTCTGTTACTAAATGCTTTCACTTCCACCTCCTGCTTCTCTCTCAAATTTCATCACTTTCTCCATCCCATCCCCCCTTCCGGTCTAGCCACCACTTGCTCCTGCCCAGGTAAAAGCAGCAACTATATACACACCATCCCCTGAGATCCATCTGACCATCTTCCAGGCCATTCTCTGCCTGTCACTGGACTGATTGTTTAAAAATGCAAATCTGATGTCAGTCTCCCTTCCCTCCCCCCACCACTTAATGCTATTCTATGGCCTCCCATTGCTTTTAGGATAAAGAACAAAATCCTTAAGAAAACTTACAGGCCCCTGTGTGATCTGGCCCCTATTTACCCCTCCAGTCTTACTCTCATTTGGTCTTTGACTCGTTCTCTATATTCCAAACATAATGGACTCTGAGCTCTTCAGAAGCTCCTATCTTTACAAATACAGTTCCTTTTGCCTAGATGTGCTCCCTACACCTCAGTTTAAATACTCATTGTATCTGTGAGGCCTTTTCTGACTCTCCAGACGAGCCTATGCTCCTGATTACATTGTTGGCACATTGCACTTACTCTGCCGTTACACAGAGAGGACTCTTTCGACCTGCTTCCTCACTCCTCCATAAATTCCAAGAAGACATGATTGATGACTGTCTTACTGCAGTACCCCAGGATGCCTAGGGCATGGTAGGGCACTCAATAAACACTTATTGGGGGCGCCTGGGTGGCGCAGTCGGTTAAGCGTCCGACTTCAGCCAGGTCACGATCTCGCGCTCTGTGAGTTCGAGCCCCGCGTCGGGCTCTGGGCTGATGGCTCAGAGCCTGGAACCTGTTTCCGATTCTGTGTCTCCCTCTCTCTCTGTCCCTCCCCCACTCATGCTCTGTCTCCCTCTGTCCCAAAAATAAATAAACGTTGAAAAAAATTAAAAAAAAAAAATAAACACTTACTGGACGGATGGACGGATGGACGGATGGACGGACGGATGGATGAATGAATGAATACACTCTTACCCTCAACCTCATGTTTAAGCCTTTCCCAAATAACAGAAGTCCTCTTTCAACTGTCTCTTCCTCTAGCTACAGTTCTTTCTCCTGTCCTTCACTGATGAGCAGCTGGGAAAAGTAATCTCATTCGTTATAAAGTTTCTATCTCACTTTATAATCACGTTCTTCAACGCACTATAATGTCTTTCACTCCCACCCCTCCACTGATTGTCTGTGACACTCACTGGACAAATCCACTGCTAGGTCTGGCTGGTCTCTCTGCCACATTTGAAATGATCAGCTAGAAGCTTCTGTTCTGGTGTCTATGACATGCTCTCTCCAGTTCCCCTCCCACAATGACTGTTCACCTTCTTTGGTCTGCTCCTACTCTGCTCTCAAATGGTGGTGTCCACAACTCTTCCCTTGGTCCTCTTCCTAATAAAAATCTCCTGTCGCTAGAAGGACAGGGTATTCCCAACAGCTGCAACTTCCCCGTCTAACATAACACGGATGCCTAGTTATTTGTTTTGCCTACTAACACTCTCTTGAACTATAGATTTCTATCTCTGTACCTCTCTACCTGGATACCCATCTAGCTCAGATAACACGTCCACAACTTGGTCAATTATCTGCCCAGCATCCAAACTCACCCTTCCTTCTATTTTTCTATCTTGCTAAAATCATGACCCATTCCACTGTTACTAAACCTACCTCCCAAATTAGTCACTGAGCTCCATCTATTCTAACTTCTAAATGTTTCTCAAATCCTTCTGCCTCCTCACCATCTCCAGGAGCATATTCTCAGTTCAGGCTTTCAATAGTTTTGTTCCTGGGTTATAATGGTTTCCTAACCGTCTCTTTATACCTACAGTTGCCACATTATTGCCAGTATGTTTCTAGACCATAAATCTGATCCTGTCACTTTCCTTCTTAAAATAGCCTTCAGCAGCTCTCCACTGTTAATAGAATGATGTCTGAACTCCTTACTTTTCAGGGTCTGATCCCCAACTATTCACCTGCTTCCCTTTATACCCTGCCATAACAACTACTCATTGTTCTTCAAACGTGCTGTCCTCTTTGAGGCTTTGCATCTTTGCATTTACTGTTTCCTCTGCTGGGAATAACTTTTTCCTTTTCCGCCTGTTTGACAAATGATCACTCTTTAAGACTCATCTCATTGGGAAAACTTCACTGAATCACAGGCAACCTCCCATCCTTGGGTTACCAAGACCTTTATGACCTCTCCAGTTTGGGCTCCCACCATCCTCCTGGAACTTTGTATTCAAACCGAAGTTCTTTCAGTCCCCAAATGCACACTTTCCATCTTTTGGGTCTTTGCCCATGTAGGCCCCTTTCCATGGTGCCTGTTTCCTTCAGTACTTTCCTTCAAGCTCCTTGGCTCTTGCTGGGAAGGTTTCCCTAGACCAGATTAGCTGTTCTTACTCATCCTCCCATAGCTCCCCATACCTCCCACTGCAAAGCACTTATTATGCTTTTTTATCATCGCTTAATTATCTGACTTTTTGACTAACAAATAGTGTGAAGACAAGAACCAACTGTTGTTTCTCTAGCTTATGACTCTCTCTGAGCCCAGCAGAGTGCTGAACACAGATGCTTAGTAAAAGTGTATTGAATGAATGTGTCTGCGTGAGTGTGTCTTACTCATTCATGTGTGACACTAGTTGCACGATCTTTGATGAGTGAAAAAATGATATTATGTGCAGTATCTATCCCATCTTGCCCTCAAAGTCCCTATGTGCCACGGGTCTGATTTAGCATGTTATGCCTTGAGCTCTGTCTTACAAGACACACTCCAGCAAGTATCCACATTGGCTTGGCTTTATTCAGCGTCGTCACTTCCTCGGTTCTTTGGGCAGAAAAAACGCCAATATCCTAAATTTGTGCAAGAATCATCTTGGGAACAAAAGGCTGGATCTTGAATTTTCTCGATTCCCAAAGCTCTTGAAGGTGTGGCACCAAACCTAACCACTTACCGCTTGAGAAGCCATCATTTCATTTATACTCTGTTCATACTGCTCTGCCAAAATGGCAAGTTTTCGTGTCTGCTCATCTTTCAGTGTCTTTAAGATTGTTTTGTGCTCATTCTTTGGAGTAACTTCCAACTGGTGATTCTTGAGTGCTTTATACTGTTTGGTCTGTACTTTGCAAGTGTCCTGAAACTGTTTTTTGATTTGCATTTCCATGGCCTGTGCAGACAAAAACGCAAATACATTAGTAAATACAGAAAACTTCCATTGTAACAATACAATACAGGTGCTGGGACCCGTTGTCTTTTGGTGCAGGGACCCACATTGCTAGTCAGTAATGATGAAAATAATACATATGACACAGATAAGAGTTAACTACCAGTACTTTCGGTCTTATATGAAATACATAGAAGTAATTTTGAATTTACAGACGGATTTAAAAAAATGAACCACTACAAGGAGATCACAACTCTAAGCAGGTTGTAGAACTACTGAACTAAACTACAAAGCTTAGTTTGTTGAAAGCCTGCTCATTATTTTAATGGCTTCCAAGTCAAAATCTTCGGTGTCTTCTATTGTTTGTTGTTTTCTCCCCCTATGATTTTTGGTCATCTCCCCCCACCCAACCCATTTCCAGGTGAGAAAGGGGGTGGCAATGTACAAGCTGGCTGTCACTGCTCTGCATTTCCTTGACAAATCAACAAAGAACATCTGGATAATACCTCACATCATAATCCAATGCCACTGGATTTCAGCCTAAGTGTAAAGGGAAAAGTGATTTTAGATTTCTTCCCCCATGAAAAAGTTAGACTTTCACGTGGCAATATCAAATATGCATTTTGGCAAGGAGGAGGTAGGCCGTGTTACTTGAGTCCCGAAGGTGTTCATCAGGTTGCCTCATGGTCACATGTGCATATCACAAACACTTGGAGTTGTGATGACAGAGATCACTAATTAGACAGGTTAGGATTTGGCAGATTAGGCAGGAGCATGGCCACTGTGAGGCTGGCCTTGTATCTCTGTCAACACTGACAGCGACCCCCTTGACATACAGCAATGGCTTAGTCCACAGAGCCTGTGAATCAGCAGTCAGCTAAAATTATCTGCAGGCAGCGAGGCCCAAAGGAATTCCAAATCTCTAGTGCAGGGTCTGGCACATGTAGATTCACTCTTCACTCCCATGCAGATGTCACTACTCAATCATACTCTTTCCTACCAAGCTTGGATGTAGCTTTAGTCTTTCTCAATATAGAAGCACTCAATGTAGTTACTACGAATAATCCAGCATGACAGATGAAATCTCTCTGCCACACACGTGCTAGGTAACTTCCTCATCTCCTGGGATTAGAACCACGGGCTGCTGTTTGTCCGCAATTTACCATTTTAAAGAGGGCAGGACATGAAGGGGTCAGAGAAACTGCAGGCCATTATACAAAGAAAAATGGAGAGATCATCCAGTACAATGGTTTCCAAAGCAGCATCTCCTCAGGCGTGTTATATACGGCCTCTGTGCTTCACTTCTGGAGATTCTGATTCCGTGGGTGTGGGGCCCAGAAATTCGTAATTTTGAGGAGTTGCCCAGGCACATCTGACAGTCCTCCAGGCGCACGGACTACGTAATCCAGCACAACTGTGTCCTGGAGCACAAATAGGGAACCACTTCCGTTTCCTCTTACCTTTAAGTTTTTTGGCTGTTGCCGAAGTTCCATGACATGCTTTCTGTGCAGTTCCCTTTCTCGCCTCTTATTGTACTCCAGCTGGTTTTCCAGTTCAGTCTGGTGCTGTAGACGGATCAGGTCCATGCGTAGCTTCTGTAACGTGTGCAGCTGCCTGTACTCCAGCTCTCGCGTAGACTCGTCATGTCGGATTAGCATGGCATGTTCCATCTCCTTCTGGGTCCTCTTTTTATTTAGTTCCTGCATTCAGGAGCAAAAGATACATGGCGAGAGGTGACTGGAGGTGAATTAGAAGGAATGCACCACTAAGCGAGAGATGGCGAGGAATGGCACTACTAACGGTCTCTTAATTAAGCCCATTAGCGCTCGGCAGCACAACTCAGTGAGATTAGATTAACTGTCCCTGGAGGTTTAGGTTCTGTTTGTGGGTCCATCACTTTACAAGATGGGCAACTTCACAGCCATCACAACTACACCAGCTGTAAAGTGGGATTAATTCCACCTGACCCCTTCTTATCTCCTAGAGCTGCCATGAACCTTCCTCAGGTGAGGTCTCCTGGAGAGATCTAAGTACATTTTTCTTCAGTTACGCCACTGGTTCTCAATATGGGCTGCCCATTAAAATCATGTGAAGAACTTTTGCAAGCTTAAGATGCCTCAATCCTACAACCTGAAGTCCTGATAACTGTCGGGGGTGGGACCCTGACATCACTATATTTAAGAGTTCTCTAGGTGAATCTAACGTGTAGTCAGACTTGAAAATCACAGACTTAAACTGGCAATGTCTGCAATATTCTTAGTTTTCTTGGGAAAAAAAAACAACCTCGTTTTTGCATGTATTAGAGGTAGGCCAATGATCTGTTTTTTAAAATCTCAGAGTAGGGGCACCTGGGTGACTCAGGTAGTTAAACATCCAACTTCGACTCAGGTCATGATCTCACGGCTAGTGAGTTCGAGTCCCACGTTGGGCTCTGTGCTGAGTGTGGAGCCTGCTTTGGATTCTGTGTCTCCCCCTCTCTCTGCCCCTTCCTTGCTCATGCTCTGCCTCTGTCTCTCAAAAATAAGTAAACATTAAAAAAAAAAAAAAGATCTCAGAGTAAGGGCAGGCTGGGAAAAAACAGATGAGATCTCTCGTCTTCCATTTTTTCCATTAGTCTGTTTAATGATTTCTGGATCAAATCATTCTGTTCTTTCCAGTTTTACTCATGTCTGTCTGTCTTCCTTTTCTTTTACTTTTTGTCCTGCCTTGTACGTTTGTTTTTCTGTCTTTAAGGGGGGAAAGAAAGAAAACTAGAAAAAAAAAAAAAGAGAGAGAGAGGTAGTCGGGTGATATCTTGTCACTCACCAGTTCAAGAATATTTCCTAAATGGCACCATATCCAAGATCTGAACCCTGTGCTCTGGGTACTTAAAAATGTTTACTAAGCCATGATTCTGTCCTCAGCTTGCTAACACTCTAGTAGGGAACTGTACTACACAGTTGTTGAAGTGCTATATGCTCAACTCACAGCCAAGTGAATCAATCCGTTTTCTCTCCTGGGAATTTGGAATTGGGATGCAGAGACAGTTAACCTCTAAGTGTGGCTGGAACCGAGGGGCATATAAAAACTACATATGTGGTAGCCACCCACTGCTATGTGGGCTGAGGGTTAGAGAAGGCTGGACTTCAGAACATAAAGAATGAAAGAGAAGACAGACATGCAGGGAATATCATGATGCCCATATTCCTAACTGGTAAGCTGTCCTGTACACCAGCTGTATTATTGCTATTGGGTTTTACAAAATATTTCTATATTTCTGTAATGAATTCCCTGGTTTTGCTTAAACGAGCTCAAATAAATTTTACTAACATACAGACAAAAGAACCTTAATTAACACAAGGAAGTAGGTTTTATGTATAAATTAAAAAAAAAAGAGAAAGAACAATGTTGAAAGTGGTAAGTGCTATAAAAGAGGCAAACTTTATGCTGTAAGATTTCTGCAGAGGTTAACTATTAGTTAAGAAGGTCAAGGAAAGAAGAAGGCTTGTGAGTTGGACTTTCAGTTAGAACAAGAGTGCCTCTCTTCTCTGATGGCATCCACTATGGGAGAAAATGCAAGTCATTTATTTTCACACAATATCAATAACATTTGTATATTGGTGTTGGTGAGAATATCTTGCATACTTGGGCCTTGTATGCATTTGAAGAGAAGTCCTTTAAACAGCGCAGCATCTATTACTGGAGCAAAGTCACTAATCATTCATTTGTTTATTCAGCAAATATTTGTTGCACACGTCCTATGTGTCAGGCACTGCTGTAGGCACTAGGGATAGAGCCATGAACAAGTACATCCCCTCAGGGAGCATGTTTGCTAGTGGGGAAATATCTAAAGTATAAATGCAATTTGTATTTGTTTTAAGGGAAAAAGATAATCTCCTAGAGCATCGCTCCCCATTCCCTCCTGCATTTTGCTTTCCCTTGTTTTATTTTTCCTCTACCTGGACCATCAAACGGTCTTCTTTTAAAAATCAATAACTGGCCCCTAGGTGGCACCAAAGGATGGCGAGGCCTCAGAGACTAAAGCTGTTCTAGGCCAGTGACCAAGAGAAAAGCCAAGGAAAGCCCTTTCAATTGGTAGAGGTCCTGTCCCTAGATTACTATTTCATTTTTAACCTTTGAGTACCAGGTCTCCCAATACTGGACATTTATTTCATTACATGTTTTCCTACACTGAGAAGTCCAAACTGAGTCTGGGCTGCCCAGAACCCCGAAACATATGGGGGGGACAAAATACAAGACAAAGCAAACAACACTTTCAGAAGAAATCAAACGGTTTCCTTTATGTCTAACGGGATGTTTCAGGATGCTAGCCACAGGATATCTGCATCCGAAATGCCAGGGCTACAGGTGACTGGTTTTAATAACACGCCACCCAGCTAATTCTGATGTATTGTAAAGTTTGAGAATCGACAGAAAAATAATCAGGGTGTGTGAGTCAGTCATTATGTATGATGTTGGGCACGTCTTTTAATATATGTTTTAGTTTCCTCAGGTGTAAAGTGAGGATAACAGTACCTACACCATGAACTGTGATTCTTTATGAAGAAATGAAAGATCATAAGAACATGCTTTGGAACATATTAACGTATCATTATTATTTTTCTGTTTTCAGAAGTGAAAATTTGCATATAATATCTCAAATCTAGTGTTTATAAATGATTTAAAAAGTGAGAGAAACACGATAATGAAATCGTTTTCCTGTCAACAATTTTAAGTTATTCCCTTTACCTTTTAATTCATACATCTGGGTTGCTGAGACATAAGTTGATAAGCTGCCATTATTATTATTATTATTTTGACTTTTTATGAGCCTATTGCTGTGCCCACGTAAAAACGTGTAATGTGCTTTCAGTTTTTAAAGGTTATTTCTTGCATCTCATTCCATGCCACTGCAACCCTATGAGGTGTTAAGATTGCAAGGACTTACCCCTTTTACATATGACAGTAAAACATTTGGGAATTGAGAGACTAACATAAGATCATTCAATTTCCATAAAGCAGAACTAAGGCTAAAGCTCAGGTTTGGGGATTTTCAACAGTTCCCATTAAAAGATGTCCCAGAGAATGGTTTACGTTTTCCTGCATTACGCTGTCTTTCAGCCTGTGACACAATATTCTGAAGAATCCCTCTGTTCTGGCTAGACACGATGCAGTGGTTGTTTCATCTGTACAAATGACACAACGTACTGTGCGCCTGTGTGCACACCTTTAGCTCATACCAATTAAATAAAGTGAGCTGAACAAAAACAAAAGCAGATTTAATGTACAAGTGATTTTGCCCACCAACGCACTCCACGCCTATATGCCCTGGAGGCGGTTTAAGCTGAGAGACACAAGGGCCCCCTTTCCCTTGGCTCACATCACACGCTGTGTGCATCTCCCCAAGCTGAGAGAGAGCTTAGTGTCAAAACACATGTACTTTTCATACACCACGGCCCCTGAACACATCACCATACTATGTAAGACCCTACGTCCTGTGTAAGCTGTGAATCCAGGCCGTGTCCCATAATAAACCCTTCCCAGCCACGATCCAAGTGCGACTGACTTCTTTAAAGCGAGTTGATCTCGCTCAAGTAAAACATTTTGTCCTCGTGCCCGATGAGGTTGAGTAAAAAGTAGAGTTCAGACTTTTGATGGAGATGTTGTTAGCCTATGACATTTAACGCTTTCTTAGTTTCAGTTCTTGGTTTCATAACTGGTTAGAAAATAGCGAGTGTCTGTGATGATAGAGGAAGAGGCTCAACCCAGTCTATGGTGGTCCTTTTAAACGTTTCCATTAATTAAAAGGATTGCTCATACTCAGTTTTGGCAAAGAAATAGACAAGTGCTCTTTTTGGTGGGAGTAAAACCCATAGAGGGCAGTTTGGCAATATCTATTAAAAATTTACATATATACACTGTGACCCAGAGACTCCACTTCTGAGGATATACCCTACAAAATATTTGCATACATGTAAAAAGATCTGTGTACAAAGAGGCTCCCTGTGGCACTGTTAGTAATATTATAAAACGTCAACAAAATATCCACTGAGAAGTATGTCATTAAATAAATAATTTTATAGCCATACCCCCAAGTTTACTATTAATGGTTAAAAAGAACCACATAGGGCTGTATGTCCTAGAGAGTAAATGAGAAAAAGAAAGAGAAGAGTTACAAAAGAGTATGCTAGACATTTTTGTAGGTTCAGTATCCATTTCCCTTCTCTTGTTAACAGGCTCCTCTTTTTTGCTTGAGAAACTCCTCCGCCCTATCTGTAATCAGAGAGTAGCCCTCCTAGGAATTTGAATCTGAAGCTGAAATGATACAAAGATTAAATATGGTGGGAGGAAATACAGCCAAATGGCAGTGCTCTGAGGAATGTCCACTAGGCTCTTGCTCTCTAGGTCACAGAATTTGCTTTTCCAGCTTGATTCTTCATCTTTTCCAGCTTGGTTCTTCATCGCTGTTATCTACCGCATATCCTTCCAACAAATTCCTTTCCACGCTCATGCAGCCAGAATTTGTTTCTATGGCTTGCAAACCAAATAAACCCACTGATACTAATGTAACCTTATTTTTGTAAAGTTAAAGTTTTATATAAGCTGAATGTATGAGTACATACATACAAGGAAAAAGAAAGCTGGAAATACAGATGCCAAATTAATGGTAGTCAGGGTAGAGACTGGGCGGCGTGGGATTATCAAGAACTTTCACTACTCAACTATGTATTTTTCTGTGTTTGTCTTTTGTTTTAATGTTCTTGCATTACTTTTGTACATAAAAACTTAGACTCTTAAAAAAGTACCCTTATAAGAGTTATTCTTCACTCAGTTGATTAGAACCTGATTCTAGTGAAGTCACAAATAATAGTTTCTATAACTTTTGAGGAATAATTGTCTTCTACAGCTTTTATTGGCACCGACTGTTCCCTTGGCTTCACACTTCTTCCAAATATGTGCTATCAGAAGAGAAATAACTGCCAGATGAAAAGAATCCCAAACATCTTATTTCCAAATGGCTACTGGGCTTTCTCACTTGGGCTTTTTTGCCTTCTAACAAATATGGCAACATGTCTAATACGGAATTAATCCGTTTCTTACTGACACCTCTCTCTAGGCTTCTCTGTCTCTGACCAAATTTACATGTAACTAAGCCTTGAACCCTAGAAATAACTTTGATTCTACCCTCCTCTTTCCTCTCATATCCTACAGTGTGCCAAATCCTGCTTATTTTATATTCAAAATACGTTTCAAATCCGTCTGTTTGACAGGTGCCACCACCATCTTTGTCCATACCCCATTTCCTACCACCTGATCACTTTGCTTCTAGTGTCTTCCCCCTAACCCAATGTTTCGCAACCTTCTTCTTCTTCTTCTTCTTTTTTTTTTTTTCTTTTTCCATTATCATCATTTTTATGTTTTCATCACCAGGAGCTTTCTAGATTTTCCCCTCCCCTAAAAGGTGAATGAATACTACCTGATACACTGTATATCCCTTTATGTACTGTGGCCATTGCAGTATCTGAGACCCCTCTCCCACAAGAGCCTATGCTTACTCCCCCGGGGGCAGTACCACCCCCCACTGAGAATGCGTGCTAGAATCAATCTGTGAACTGCCACCAACCAAACTGGGCTAATCTCTCTAACGCACAGTATTAGCATATCACTCACTGCCTGGCTCAAAAACGTGCAGCGGTTTGTCTCTCTTCCAATGAGACAAGACAACACAGACAAAGGGCTTGGGCCTGGCTCACTGCATGTATTTGATAAATTTTAGTTTGCTCCATCCGTTTTCCCTCCCAGTTGAATGCTGCCCTCCAAGGAGCTCAGAATGTACCGATGCTCATTCCATAAACGTGCCTTTGGTGCTTCTTTCCCTCGCGCAGATGAACACTGGGTTTTTCGCAGACTTTGATATTTTTACCATGCTAGCTCATTTGTGAGGGTTTCCCTGATTACTCCAGGTCACAACGATTTCTTACTGAACTTTGTATCTGTGACTGAGTCACATTCTGTGCTCATCTCAGTGAATAATGTCTTATTCATCCAGTTTCCCAAATTAGAAACTTTGAAGCCATTTTTGACCCCTCTCTCTCCTGAAATTCTTATGCCGTTCGGTTGGAATTACTGTCAGTTCTGCTTCAGAAATGTCACTCAGATCCACTCTCCCCCCACTGCCTCTTCCAGGTAGACCTAGAGAAAGAACGTCCTGGCTGACCTCACTGTACTTGGCTTCTTCCTGCTGTAGCCTAGCCTCACACTGGTGCACTAGGTCTTTCAAAGAAAACTGTCTTCACTCCCCTGCTGAAACACCTAGGATGGTGATGCAACTGCCTTCAGGCTAAAATGGAAATAACATGTCTTAACAAGGAAGGCCCTCTGCATTCTGCTTCTGACTCCCCTTGTTCTGACATTCCACTTCGTACACCCCAAACACTCAGCTTCTCATCAGGCCCTGAGCCCTCTCAGCCGTTTCATGACGGTATTCCCAGGACACTTCATCTATAGGTCCACTGTTGTACCTGACCTGTTACGTTGGAACCAGCCTGTTACATGTCTGTTTCTCCTCAGACTTAGGCTGCTGGAAGGCGGGATGTATACACAACAACTCCGCAGTCCTGGCATCACCAGCACAACGCCTGGCACTAAGGTGGCACCGGATGCCTGAATGACTTAACTGTAGAGCCTCATACCGTCACTTTGTGTTTCATGTGGAGCCACAAAAACACAACTGTTTGACACGCAGGCTGAAAGCAGAAATTCTCTTATTTTACTTCTTTTGATTCTCCACCGCATACTACAGCTTATAATAGGTGTCCGATAAAACAGTGACATTTATTTGGAAAATGTTGACTCCTCGTTCTGTAAATGGGCTTTCTTCTTCTACTCAGTGGTGAATTCATTCCCTGACTACTTCTGCATACCTGCTTTGGGTCAGGCACGGCAATAAAGACTATAAACACGGGATGCCTGGGTGGCTCAGTCGGTTGAGCGTCCGACTTCGGCTCCGGTCATGATCTTGCAGTTTGCGGGTTCGAGCCCCATGTCAGGCTTTGTGCTGACAGCTCGGAGCCTGGTACCTGCTTCAGGTTCCGCGTCTCCCTCTCTTTCTCCGCCCCTCCCCAGCTTGCACTCTGTTTTTCTGTCTCTCAAAAATAAGTAAACATTAAAAAAAAAAAAACAACAAAAACGACTATAAACGTGAAGGATATAAGGCCGGACAAACAGACAGGGATGATCCTCACAAAGCTCACTGTCTCATAAGTCAGGGATGGCGGTTATGAATGTAATAAATACCTCCCGAATGTTCTGCTGCTCCACCTCGTGCCGCTTGATCATTATTTTCCGCTTGAAGAAACGACAGTTTTTGTCGTAGTACAGTCTCTGCTGGGTGAGAAGGTGGGCTTCCTCTTCAGCCTGCGTGTGCTGCAAGTTCTCTTTATGCTTGGATATCCGCTCTTGCTTTTCTTTCTTGGGTGTGCTATGGTCCTCATTCATCTCCTTCACAAAAAGAGGAACAAAACAAAAGAAAACAGAAAACTTGCTGGTCTCATCGAGCAAAGGAACTGACAGTTGCTTACAATGTGGTAGATGAAATTGCTGGGAGAGCAACTGAGAACAAGGACAGGAATGCTGGGTGCTGCGATCCTTCTCTCCCAACTTGTGTTGACTGATTAAGTGCCAGGGAGGCCTGCTACTTCCCAGGTCTCTGGCTTCTCAGCCTCGGAAATAACCGGCTCCCTCATTCAATCAACGTACACTTACTGAGTTCTCATCATGTGACAGGCACTGTGCAAGGCGCAAGGATGCAACGGTGAGCAAAAGAACACGATAACCACCACTGCTGGCGTGGGGCGCCACAATGTGGAATCAGTAATCAATCAAAGAACCAGAGAAATGAACCGAAAATTACTGCCACAGCTGCCGTGTGGGTGGAGGACTTGGGTCTACCAGGATGTTTATTTAAAAGAACCTATTTGAGGGGCGCCTGCGTGGCTCAGTCGGCGAAGCGCCAGACGTCGGTTCAGGTCACGATCTCACGGTCTGTGAGTTCGAGCCCCGCGTCGGGCTCTGTGCTGACAGCTCGGAGCCTGGAGCCTGCTTGGGATTCTGGGTCTCCCTCTCTCTCTGCTTGCACTCTGTCTCCATCTCTGTCTCTCAAAAAATGAACACACACTAAAAGAGGTTTTTTTTTTTATTTTTTTTTTTTTTTTTTTTTTTTTTTTTTTTTTTTTTTAGGTTTTTTTTTTTTTTTGAGAGAGAGAGAGAGACAGAGCATGAACGGGGGAGGGGCAGAGAGAGAGGGAGACACAGAATCGGAAACAGGCTCCAGGCTCCGAGCCATCAGCCCAGAGCCTGACGCGGGGCTCGAACTCACGGACCGTGAGATCGTGACCTGGCTGAAGTCGGACGCCCAACCGACTGCGCCACCCAGGCGCCCCTAAAAGAGTTTTTTTTAAAGAATATATTGGATCTCGGTAACAACTAAACTGAAATTTGAAAAACTTGTAGGAGCTAACCAATGAAAGAGGAGAAGGGAGAAAACTCTGGGCAGAGGAAACGGCATGTGCTAAATCAGGTGGGTTATTTGAAACATGGTGCAACTGAGGAGCGGAGAGAAGGCCCAGGGTGGTGGGTGCAGTGTGACATGAGACGAAGCAGGACCCTCAGAGGCTTTATAGGCCAAGTTAAGGACACTGATCTGTAGCACAGGAGAAAAGGATTTTATACATGTGGGAGTGACAGGATGAGATGCATCTTGAAAAGATAACCTGCTGCCATGTGGAGCAAGAGTAAAGAAGACAAGGCTGGGAGAAGCAGACAGATTTCACAGACAGGAGGTAACTCTGCAAATGTCTCTAGTGTGAATTTCAGAAAGCATTCCTTTTTTTGTTAAGTGTGTTTGCTTGTTTATTTTGAGAGAAAGAGAGCGAATGCACACATGCACGGGGGAGGAGCAGAGAGAAAGAGAGAGAGAGAACCCCAAGCAGGCTCTGCGCTGTCAGCACAGAGCCCAATGCAGGGCTTGAACCCACGAACTGTGAGATCATGATCTGAGCCGAAGTCAGATGCTTAACCGACTGAGCCTCCCAGGTGCCCCAGGAAAAAAGTATCCTTTACTTGGTATGAGTGGGTAAATGAACCATTTCCAAAAGGACAAAATTTATAACTACTCTAGACCATAAGGGTAAAGAGAAGAAAGCGGGGAATTGGAACTCTTAAGATGTTACTTTACTCTATGGAGGAAGCAAGAAGACCATTTTTAGAGAAAGCACAGTGCACTCTTTTTTGTTCATATTGTTCATACCGACAGCTTGATCTATAAGATTTGGCTGACTGCTCAGTAAAAATCTCCTTCAAATGCTAATATCTATTTTACCTGATGTTTTGTGATATGGACATCAACACTATTTACAGTATGCTTGCCCTTAAACAAGAAGTCCTTGTAAGTCCATTTTCAACTTTCCTGTTCTAGTGAAGTCTTGAGTGAAATAGCAGAATCAACAAGACAGCAGGCTGCATGGAGCATGGAGTAAACTGGGATCACATCAGCGAGGCTGGGTGACTCGTCTCCTGATGCCATGACTTCACTACTAGGTTTGGCATTAACCACTACATTGCACACCCAAATCCAAATGTGACCGTGAAAACGCACTCCCGGGGCACTTGCGTGGCTCAGTCGGTTGGGCGTATGACTCTTGAGTTTGGCTCAGGTCATCATGTCACAACTGTGGGATTGAGTCCTGCATCAGTCTGTGTGCTGAGTGTGGAGCCAGCTTGGAATTCTCTCCCTCTCCCTGTGCCCCTCCCTCACTTGGGCTTGCTTTTTTGCTCACTCGAGCACTCTCTCTCTCTTTCTCAAAAACAAAAACAAAACAAAACAAAAAACCAAAAAACAAAAACAAGCAAACCTCACTCTAAAATCAAGAATAAATTCTTTCTGTAGGGAAGTGAGTGTGGCTTTAACATAAAACATGAGGGATCCCTGTGGTGATAGAAATGTTCTGTGTCTTGACTCCCAATGTCAATGTCTTGTTTGTGATATTGCATTACACTTGAGCAAGATATTACAGTGGGGGAAACTGGGTAATCGGTATACTGGATCTCTCTGCATTGTTTCTTGCAACCGCATGTGAATCTATAATTGTCTCAATATAAAAAGTTTACAAATTTCTAGTATTTTACAAATACTAGAAACTGTTATTATAAAATGTTATTGTTTATCAAAAAAAAAAGAATAAATTATTTCTGGACCATCTGTCATCCTGTATCGCTCACACCCCTGTCATCTATCAAACAGTGAGGATAATGGAGATTGTTCTGTCACTCCAAGGGCAATACCTTTAATATATCAATATCTAAATATACGTGCCACCTTACATACAACTAAGCTTTACTTCATAAGGGGGATTAGCCTTGCACAGAAAGGCTTATTGAGGCTATCTCAAACTGAGTTTAGGCTTGTTTTTCTTCATGAGCATGTTGAAAGACTTATAAGTTTAGGCCTGTGGTTTCCTGCACTCATAAATCTGAATACCAAAAATAGCCTATGCCTGAGGACTGAGTGAGGATTCTCAAATGCTGTTTCTGTGAGAGAATCTTCTACAGGCTGAGTTCATGCAATCTCCAAATACCTTAGTGTTATAAAAGTTCAAAATGGTGGCTGCAGTCACAAAGTGTGGCCGCAGAAAGTGAGTAAATGCATAGTGTTAGACATCAGAATGTAACTGCAAATGAGAACATTTCAAATTTCTTAGGGAAAAGTCAATGTTATCCTGTGATCCAGTAACATCTTTCCATCATGATGTAATAATTAGGCTCAAGCAATAACTCAGAGAAAATAGACAGAATATGAACCTTCTTAGTTAGGCTATTTCTCCCTACAGCCTGGTTTTCTTTTCTTTTTCTTTTCTTTTTTTTTTTTTTTTTAATTTTTTAATGTTTATTGTTGAGAGAGAGAGAGAGACAGACAGACAGACCATGAGCAGGGTAAGGGCAGAGAGAGAGACACACATAGAATCTGAAGCAGGTTCCAGGCTCCATGCTGTTAGTACAGAGCCTGATGCGGGGCTCAAACCCATGAACCGGAAGATCATGACCTGAGCTGAAGTTGGATGCTTAACTGACTGAGCCACCCAGGCACTCCCAGTCTGGTTTTCTAGACCTTATAGTGTCAGAGATTTTTCCCAGTTAGGCATTGGGGATTAAATACAAAATTCTTTCAGTCCCAACAATCACCAGTGGCTCATCTGGGCAGGACTAAAGATCCTGAGGCTCACCCCCACCCACTTGCTTTCACTTCCTAATTAAAAAAGAATTGGAGAGGAGCCTTGCTAAGTCCCATATTGTTAATGGAGACTATGAGCTCAAATAAATTATTTTACAAACTGAAAGAATGTCCCATACTGAATTTTATTAAACCTTAATATACCAGTAGTCTACAAATCAGAAATCCTAAGTCTTATGAGAAGGAATGTCTAGGGAATTGTAGGCAATTCACCTATAAGCACTGGTGGGAGAACTGAAGAAATGTGAGCTTTCAGGTCACATTGCAGTTCCCCAGGAGGACTCTCCATGTCCACTAATGGTCCACAACCGAACTTTCAGGAATCAATCATTCATTTACCAGAGATTCACATGTACCAGGTACAGGGATACAATCATAGGCAAAAAAAAAAGGATAACTGAAAACTAGTGTTATGAAATCAGAGGCACCTGTCTCGGTTGAGGCAGTCAGGAAACGCTTCCCTGGGGGAAATGATGTTAAGGTATTAATAAACAATCCTAAGTCTTACAAGGAGGGGAGTAAGAATTAACAGCGGAGGGAAAGATTGGGGGTCGAGGGTGGGGGTGGAGAGAACATCTGGTAGAAGAAACAGTCTTCTCCAAAGATCTTGGAGAAAAGTGGAACTTGATACATCTGAAGAACCAAAAGGTGACCATAGTGGCAGGAGCAGTGAAGAGTCAGGGGTAGAGAAAACAGGTGGGGGAACAGTGGTGTGAGACGACACTGGAGGGGAGGCTAGCAGCCGATCACTTCAGGATTTCTAGTGTTTTGATCTATCCTAAGAGCAACGGGAAGCCAACGGACTGTTACAATCATGAGGTTCTATGATGAGACTTATGGTTTGAAAAGATCACTCTGGCTGAAGTGGCTGAAGAATAAACTGGAAGTCGGCAAGAATGGTTTAGAGTTAGATCAATGATTCTTAAAATCTGATGCCTGGAGGAGCCTGGTTGGTTCAGTCAGTTAAGCATCTGACTTCGTCTTCGATTCAGGTCATGGTCTCAAGGTTTGTGGGTTAGAGCCCCATGTCGGGCTCTGTGCTGACAGCTCAGAGCCTGGAGCCTGCTTTCGATTCTCTCTCTCTCTCTCTCTCTCTCTCTCTTTCTCTGCCCCTCCCCCACTTGTGCACGCTCTCTCTCTCTCTCTCTCTCTCTCTCAAAAATAAATAAATAAACATAAAAAAAAAATCTGATGCCTGGACTAGCAGCATCAGCATCATTTGGGAATTTGTTAGAAATGCACATCTCAAATTCCACCCAGACCTACTGAATCAGAAAATCTAGGGGTGAGTTAGCAATCCATTTTAATAATCCCTTTAGGTGATAAAAGTTTGAGAATCAGGGGCTCGGTTAAAGGTCCAACTTTGGGTCAGGTCATGATCTCACGGTTCGTGGGCTCGAGCCCCACATCAGGCTCTGTGCTGACAGCTCACAGCCTGGAACCTACTTCGGATCCTGTGTCTCCCTCTCTCTCTGCCCCTCCCCCACTCACGTTTTGTCTGTCTCTCTCTCAAAAATAAACACTAAAAAAATTATTGAAAAAAAGACTCAATGATTTAGACTGTTGATCACAATGTAAGGTTAATCAATTTAAGTTCCAACCATTCTTTTTTTTTTTTTTTAAGATTTTATTTTTAAGTAATCTCTACACCCAACATGGGGTGTGAATTTATAACCCAGAGATCAAGAATCACATATTCCACCGACTGAGCCAGCCAGGAGGCCCTTAAATTCAAAGCACTCTAATGGCAAATTGGTGATGACAATTATTGGTACTCTTACCTCTTTTATTTTTTCCTTACAAATCTTATACTGCTTCTTCTGACTTTCCAAGAAAGTTGTCAAATCTTTCTTCTGCTGGGCCAAGATCTGTTGCTGGAACTTCTTTTCATCTGCTGCAGCTACCTTTGCCTGATAAAATGACATATACAATCTAGGATAAATTGTTCTTCACACAGAATTCAGTTGTCTATATTCTCCAATGCATGAAAAGAGTCCATAAGCGCTGAATAATGTAATGTTTTTTGAACAAAGAATAAAAAACAAAATAAGGAAATGCCTGCTCTGATTCTCTTGTATCTTAAAAAAAATTGAAATGTTTACCATTGAAAAACATTCCCAACTATGGGAAAAATATGAAGGTAAGCCATAAACATGTTTTATTGAACACACACAAAATACATGGGATGAAAAGTGAACTAAGGATTATAATAAAAGTTGTTTTTTTTTTCTTTTTGTATTGTAGGTAGCTCACAGGTTAAATTATAAAAATGGATAAGTAACTATGGCCAGTTTTCTTCCAAGAACCTAACTCTAATTGATTAATTATTTCAACTATTGGATTTCTGGGTAGAGTCATCTCTAGTACAATAGGCAAAGCTAATAATACTTTGTTTTCTTAGGTACCTGCTACAATCCACAACAGTCAGACACTGGGACATTTTGAGGGCTCCCAAATGGATAGAACACAGACCAAATAAAAGATAACCCAAAAAAAGTTGGCTCCTGAAAGTTACCAAATCTGTGTGTCAGGGGACCATTATATCAGCACATACGTAAGATGAGGTACTTAGGAGACAGAGAAGGGATTATGCTTCATGGTTCTTTTTATTTATCTTTTCACCTTTAGCTTCCATTATCAACAGTTTTCCCATTATTAACAACTCTCTCTCTCTGGGGCGCCCGGGTGGCGCAGTCGGTTAAGCGTCCGACTTCAGCCAGGTCACGATCTCGCGGTCCGTGAGTTCGAGCCCCGCGTCAGGCTCTGGGCTGATGGCTCAGAGCCTGGAGCCTGTTTCCAATTCTGTGTCTCCCTCTCTCTCTGCCCCTCCCCCGTTCATGCTCTGTCTCTCTCTGTCCCAAAAATAAATAAACGTTGAAAAAAAAAATTTAAAAAAGACTTAATTATTAACAACTCTCTCTACATCTTTACCAAACCAAATCCCCAAGAAAGAGTCTGACTGGTTTATTTAACCAATATCATCCCTGTTTGGGCAGAGGTTTTTCAGGCCAGGCTGCCTCACAGCTTGATGGCTGTTGGGGGAAAGCTGCTTCTGCAGTTCTGATGTTCCCTTCCATGTGGCGAAGAGCTTAATTACTGAGACACCCCTGGCACTCTGTCCCCAGTCACTCCATTCCCAGAGAGCACACGTTCACCCCTGCTTTCCCACACTATGTAAGTCTTACAGGGGGTGGCATGGAAGGCGACTGGTTTAGTGCTTCCAGTGCCTAGATAGGTGAGTCTGTTTAGTTTTGTCCAGTATTAATGCATTTCCCTTCAGACATAAATCACTTCTCCCATTTAACACTTAGCAGTAATCAAAGTCATATTTTGATTCTCTGCCTTACTCTCTCCTCTGTTTCAAAAATTGGTTTAGGACCTGGATGGGGAAGAGAGATGTTTCCTAGAAGATGTAAGCAATAGCCAGGTTAATTACTCGCTGCCATTGGTCAGGTGCCCATTCCTAGTCCAGTGAAGCCAGGGACTGTCACCACTAAAAGGGACTATTTGTAGGGCAGTTTTCTTTTGAAGAGGACTGTGGGTGTGGCAGGCACAGTGGCAGGTCTTAACTCTGCAAGTTTCTGTAGGATAGAAGTCCCTTGTTTCTTTTTATTTGTACCCAGACCCCCTCAAGGGATTGACTCCCAGAATGCATTTGCATAGACAAGAACGTAACATATACCTGCAGTAAGTGTTCTAACTTTTATTGACGATTTTAAGTAGCCCCACAAAACCTAACTCCTCTTAACTATCACCACAAAGCAACATTGTCCCTCCAACACCAAAAAGCACACCTCTCCTGCCTCCTGCTCGCGTGATGCCACTGGAGCAGGCTTGGCCCGGTTACAGCACAAGGCACGAGCGTGCACACTGACCTCCTTCTCTATGATAGCCACTTGCTTCTTGGCCAGCTTCTCCAGCTCGATGGACGAGTTGTTGGCATGCGTCTCCACCTCCTTCTGTAGCTTGAGGCGGTGCTCGTCCATCTCAGCCTTCAGCTTGTTCTCCAGGGCGATCAGCTGCTTCTGGTGCTGGCGCCGCATCCGCTTATAACCTGACATCTGTTCCCGCAACTCGTTCTCCTGCTCATGCTCATGGATCTGTCGTGTAACCTGATTTGGGTCGGGGAACAGAACTCAGGTAACCAGATTCATGGAAGACAAACTTTCAGGCAAAGCAGAGGAGCACTCTGGCATAATTCTATCACTGCCACCATCAACTTACCTATTGGCTGAAAGCTCACCTGTACCAGGTGCTATTTTGTATGCTCTTTATATTCTTGATCCCTAATCCTGAAAACCATCTCATTCACGCACTCATTTTACTCATTAATGAGGTAGGTGTTACCACCCCCAATTTGTAGATGAAGAAATTGAGACTTGAGGGAGTTCGTTTATTCGTTCAGCCGAACTATATTTACATATTTTTGATATATCATGATACGTATCCTCAAGGTCATACAGCTAGTAAGGCACAGAGCTGGGATTCAGACCCAGGTCTGTCAGGTTCCAGAGTTAGGCTATTTCTACTACACCAGGATTCCTCAACCTCAACACTATTGACAATGAACTGGATGATTCTTTGAAGGGCTATCCTTGCATTGTAAGATATTTAACAGCATCTCTGGCCTACCCACTAGATGCCAGCACACCTCCCAAGTCAAAACAATCAAAAATGTCTGTAGATATTGACAAATGTCCCTTGGGGGGCAAAATCCCTCTGGTTGAGAACCACTGCATTATATCCGACTGCTTGTTTTTATTTATTTATTTATTTTTAAAAAATTTTTTTTCAACGTTTATTTATTTTTGGGACAGAGAGAGACAGAGCATGAACGGGGGAAGGGCAGAGAGAGAGGGAGACACAGAATCGGAAACAGGCTCCAGGCTCTGAGCCATCAGCCCAGAGCCCGACGCGGGGCTCGAACTCACGGACCGCGAGATCGTGACCTGGCTGAAGTCGGACGCTTAACCGACTGCGCCACCCAGGCGCCCCCCGACTGCTTGTTTTTAAAGATCATGTCTCTAATAGGAATTTTGAGTATATTCCTAAAGTTGAACAAGATTTATTCCTGATTCTTAATATGAATGAGGGAGACATGGAAGGTGAAAGGAGAGAGGGGGAGGGAGAGAGAGGAAGAGGAAGAGAGAGAGAGAGAGAGAGAGAGAGAGCGCGCACACTCTCTTCTTTTAAATCCTCTGTCTTCCACCTCCCCTTCCCCCAGAAGAGATGTTAGCAAATTACAATATATTTATTTACTTGCTCTCCTAAAGAAAAGAAAGCATTTCTATAATTTTTAGGTGGCTACTTTTCTTAGTAATTTTTCCTTCACTCAGGTGAATATTCAAGAAACTCAAGATTGCAAATATAAGTTTGGGCATCTCTTGTGTCTTTCTATTAAACGTTTTCTGATTTTCCACTCCTTCCTTCAATATGTCACCCCTCTTTATTTTCCTGTTAGATTCTCTGCTCACTTCATTCTCATCTTTCCTGTTTTAGGGAAAAAAATTAATTACAAAATTATAACTTCAGCTTTGTTTTTCACTAGTAATTTAGTCACTCCTATCTACTATAAGCCAATTCTCCCCAACCTAACCCTTAAACAAGTTTTACTAGAAATTTTTGTGCTAGTAATTCTCTTTACTATTTTCAGCATATAGGTCAAAGTGCATTTTGTACAAAGAACAGTTTGTTTCTTTGCTCCTTTCAGGTGTCCCTGCATACCAGACTGAGTCCTTACTATCAAGAGAGTGCTGTTCTGTAACTGGATAGTATTATCAAAGTATACCATTAAACATTAGCCGAACTTTGAAACCTTTCCAGCTGAAACTAACACTAGGTTTCATATTCATTTCTCTTTTCTAAAGGACAACCCTCTTTAAAGTATGAAGAACATAAGAGCAGAAGATATTTCAAGACCAAAAAAAAAAAGGACAGCATCACCAAAGGGGCACCTAACACTCTAAAGGAAATTTATTTTGTCATCACAATATCATGTTTCTTTTTAATGGACTATTTCATGATAAAAGGAAAGAAAGAAGTCATTTGGAATATATGTGTATATTTCACTTCCTGATGTTTGTGCCTTTCTGAAGTTCAACTATCAGGAAACAACAATTCCAATCAACAGAAAGTATCCCATTTAGTCCTTTCTGAATTTACTTGTTTTTCATACAACTATGGCAGTAAAGTGTCTGTTCTAGGGTAATTTGCATTTGAGATATGTATTTCCCTATACTTATTTTTTCGCGTTAGTATTCCTTCTTTAATCAGATTCCCAAAGCTGGGGCATGGCACACCCTAAAGCTATCATGACACATTTAAAACTTATCAGCAGGATGTCTGACTAGCTTGTGGTCAAATAGTCTCAGGATGGGTGTTTCCCTAAACAAGGCACCTAAAGATAAAACGGAAATGAGTTGTGTCGGGAACATTTTCTATCCTAACTGGTGAGTGACTGCCTGTGAAAAGGGTGGCCACACTGCACACCAGATCACACAAGTATGTGGCAAAGACAAATTACAAAGCTCAACATGCTATCATTTACATCACTGAGGTTCTGGAGAAACACATTGCTTCTAAATGCTTCCTGAAATTTGGATAATCACCTTCTTAAACTCCTAATATCGCCTTCCATTTGTTGCAACAAAACTTTCTACGTTTCGACGTGACTGCCTTCTTAGGCACATAGAGAGATACTGAGTTTTAGAATTCCATACTCAAGCAAAGTAGACAAATTTAAATAAAAGTATGGCCAGATGTTTTATGTATGAAGTCTAATGTGATACACAAAAATATTTTTATCTACAGTTATGTACACCTGCATGTTTTAAGTTTATACTGGGTGTCTTACAAATATACTATTTGATCAGAACAAAAAAATCACTCATAATTTTAAATTTTATCATGCTATACAGTTTACAATGTCATTTCACATGCAATTTGCCTCTTTAATTTTTATAAAGCCTAGGATTTGAACTGAGATCCTATGGTTCTTGAATTGCCTGAGGAAATCTACCTCATCAAGGCAGAAAAGAATGAACTTCCTGTTATTAAGTAATGGAAGGAATCAACACCCCCAAAAGTCAAAGCTGGAGAGAGTGGTAAGTCTAAGTTACAAGCTGAATAAGTCTGAAAATGAAAGAAAGTTATAGGAATGTAGTGACTGTAGTAGTTTTTATAATGCTAGTTTCAAAACTGTGATTGACTAATAGTGGGCAGTAGCATCTTGCCATGCCCAGTAGGGTCCTTGGACACAAATCTCATTCTCTCCCTTACTATATAACTGACCTTGGCCAAATTACTTAACATCTTGAAGTCTCCCAAGAGGAGCCACTGCTATGATGAGATCACTAGTGGGATAACACTTGTGCCCAGCAAGGTGTCTGACACACAGATGTCTGATATATGCTGATTCTCTTTCTTGTCCTGCCAGGGTCTGAGCAGTACGTCTCTGTTTCCCTCCACCAAGCATTTCCAGTGATGCAGACATAGATCAGAACAAGTAGATCCAAGAGAAAGGGGAAGTCTAACAATAAAACTGTACTGGTTTTATCCAGATTGTGGCTTATAAAATAAGTATGTATAATTTATGAAACTGAATTATTAACCATTTCACGTACCTGGAGTAATATATAAAAGTTAAGAGCCATAAAGTTAGACTGTACTTTTTCCGGAAAATTTCTACAGTCATTCCATCTACCTTATTTAATTGCAGCAAAAATTTGGACCTAAAACACACTACTTCATCCAAAGTGTGCTATTTGCCTACCAAGTTCAGAACACTGCACTAGAGGGCTAATAAACAACTTACTGAACATAAAAGAGAAGCACGGTGGCTGGTAATGTTACCCTCTTAAGAGATCAAAGCCAACTTATGCAATCAAAATAATACATATGATATTTATGATAAAAACTGGTCACCTCAGCTCTTAGAATAAATGAAATTTATAGCAAATTCTTAAAAAATAATACAACGGGTCACATTTTGACATTAGAAATTTGACACCCCCCTCTTTAGAATACCTAGGAAAAAAACGTTTTAAGTTCATACCAAAATTGATGATGGATAATAGGCAATTCTGCCTTATACATAAACACTGGCATGAAGAACTTTGAAATGTACACCTGCAAATCCAAATTCTCCTGTGATAGAACTGGAAGAGACTTCACTCATTCACTTGTTCATTCATTCATTCAACATGTTTATTCAGAGAGTTTGGTCATGGGAGTTGGGCATATAGACTGGGCAGCATAAGTGAAAAATGGTATCAGTAATGATCTTAGTGTGATTAAGAAGCCGAGAGAAAGGAAAGAGGAGCTACACAATATTCTGATAAGCATCCTCTGGTACACTTATACTATCCAGGAAGAGGACACATCTTCAAGCATTTAGAAACAGAACAGTGGGGCTGATGAAAGGTGAAACAGCATTTACTGCAGAGGCGCTAATATTTTTATGCTTGTCTATCAAACTCATTCAGGTATCCAATTCTATAATTAGCTGAAAATTAGGTTGCGTTTTTAAAATCAAAATGAAAACTCCATTTTTATAAGAGCTTTTCTATTAAATCTGGTAAAACTAAAGTAAAAGAATCCATATTTGTTTGCATGGATAGAACAATAATCATTTCTGTCTACACGCTTTCCTAGAGATTAGAAACTAAGAGTTTTGTGCCCCGTCCCTAATGTGTATTCTTCTTCCTCTTTTTTTTTTTTTTTTTTTTTAAAGTAGGCTCTACGCCCAACATGGGGCTTGATCTCACGACTCCAAGATCAAGAGTCACATCCTCTACCAACTGAGCTAGCCAGGCACCCCGGCCCCCAGCCCAAATGTGTATTCTAACATACATTTACCTGTGTAGTAAGACCACTCATTCCAGTGAGAATTCTTTCAGAAGATCAAAATCTGAATTGTTTGATAGATATGGGCTTGGTGCTCTTTATATTAACATCGACTATGGGAAGGAATTACCATATGACCCAGGACATTATGAAATTTTAAGAAATGACATCAGATGTAACAACAGCTGAAAACACTCTCATGGGTTACTAATCCAATTAAAATATTAGGATCTCCATTCACCAGTAATAAAAACTTAAGGAAGGCACATTTCAAAGGCCCAATAAATCAGATGAGAAATTCTGAAGAACTATACAAACAATTCCTTACTCCAGATAATGAATCAGTCCAATATGAACTTTCTTACAGGAGAAGAAAAAGAAAGGATGAAATAAAAAAGGTTCCATGATATGCCCTTCTTTTTCCTAGTTTTTCAAAATAAAGTCAATCATCTCTGCCCTTCAATGATTATAATACAAATATACCTGATTCTAAAGTTTCCTCAGGGTTTCTTCTGCTGTCTAGGTTCACAGTCCTTGCTTTTCCTTTGTTACAAACGTAATTGTGCAGCGGTGCATAAGAACACAAAAATCTCAGTGTTAAGGGGCCCAAATGGTACAAACATCTAGCAGTAAAAGCCTGTAGCCCATGGACTGCATACACTGGTCAATAACCCCATTCAAAAGCACAATGTACAAAAAAATGCCAAGGGCAAAAACCACAGGTGTAGGCCTCTTTTAGGTTTATGTAGAAGAGGTAGGCTGATAAAACAAATTTAATGAATATAAAATTTTTTGTCAGTTTGCAAGTCTGTCTGAAATATAAACTCATTATCTATTTATGTATTAATTGAAAAAATAATTTCTAAATTCCTTTTTCTTTTTGCTGTTCACTTTTGAATCACTCTGTGACTTGCCAGCACTTCTATTTAGAAGACTGTAAAGAGTTAAACCAAAATCAATCAATCAACATAGTAGTGCTACCAATCATGGGAAGTGAAGGGAGGTTTCAACAATGACTTGATTGTTCGTTATACTGGACTTTCATTTTCTCAGCATCTTGCTCCTACCTTTATGTCATTTAAGTAACTTTAGTCCTTTTCCTTTGAGCTGAGATCCATGAAAAGCAGTAGGGTTCATGATCTACTCTTAAAATTTGGATACTTCTTTTTGATATTCCAGTGTCCTGACTTATATATTCCTATTGGACTATTGGAATTAACCTTTAAAACAACATAGGTCGTAGAACTGTAGTACTTGGTAAGATACATTGAAATATCCATACCAATAATTAGATTGTCCAAAATGAGACATGGAACTGTGTAACGACTTTCATACCACTTTCCCCTTCTAATCATTCATTTTTCTCTTTAAAAACCATTGGATGCAAATACCACTGACCTCTAATAAACTTCCATCAATCCCACCATGACTCCCAAAGCATTACATTTGGAGAGGGCTTTCTGCATACAACAACTTATCTTGCGGCTACTGCAACAGCCTATCAGCTACTCAGTTTTTCACTTAATATAGGGGCAGGGAGCCTTTTAGCAAATCCAAAGTCCATCAGAGACTGATCTCAGCTGTTCTGTCTGGGCACTAGGAAGCCTATAGGATTCAGAGGGGCTCCTGAGGACTTTGCCCATAGTCCTGAGGTGGCCTAGTAGGGAAGCAGAGAAGACGACTGCGATGGCTGATAGGCACAAATGTGAACTTCAGATCACTGTGGCATGGCAGTAGTAACATCACACTCGGAGGTAGGAGAGGTCATGAATATGGGATGTGAGAATGAGGGTGTGGCAGGTGACAAAAGGAGAGAATCTGTCCCAGACGGAGGGGGGGGGGATCCACTTGGTATAATGTTTGTTTCATATTCAAAACCTGCTTCTGGTGCTCTGAGTCTCAGTGGCTGTTCACCATTTCTCCTCTTATTTCAACATGAGCATGTCTGGATAGACATACAAGTCTCACTAGAGTCGGTGGTAAGTAATAATATTACATAAATAACATATTTTTTTGGTCAGGTATCATAACATGAAGCTATTTATTAATAAATTCATGATGCTTTATGTAGACTCAAAAGCATGCCTTTTAGGTGCTTAGCAATCATTAGCAAACACAGAATGGACATTTTTAGATCTCTATTACACAGTATAACATTCATTTAAATGAAACATTGCCCATTAAGGAGATTACAAGAAACTTCTACACAAAGGAACTTAAAGGCAGGCTTACTGATAAGGAGTCTCAATTAAATTGCTTGCTTTTAGACAGCAGCAGGCACAGCCATATGTAGGTGCTTTAACTTCCATTTTCCTTATATCTATTTATTTATTTTAAGATGATAATCCATTATCCATTCCAAAGATAATCGAAGCTTTTGAAAGACTTGAGAGATAAAAGTGGAAATCAGGTTTAAAAAATAGGACAAGAAAAACAATTTCTGGGTCGGCCTCGGATGATGTCATCATAGGTTCTAAATGTAATAGCCAGGCAGTACACACTAACTCTTTCTGCCCATGTGACCTCTAGCATCAATCTGGGCAAAACAATGAATATTTCAGTAATTTTTTGGCCATGAAGTGAGATTCAGAAGCAAAAGATTAAAGAGAGTTTAGAGTGCCAAGGGTGAAGCGGTGTGTGTGTGTGTGTGAGTATGTGAGCGCGCACGCGCACGCGTGGGGGGCCAAGGGGAGGAGGCATGAAAACTAACTCTTCCAGCACACACCCCTTTTGCTACTACAAGGGCATCCAGCAATCACATTTGCAATAGTAAAAATGCTGAAGGATCCTACAGTATCCCTTCTTCCACAACCACCCCTATCCTCTCCTACAAAGCCCTTCTTGCTTTATTGGTGCCACGGAATTCTTCAGGGGTTAAATGGGGAAGTGCAGCCACTACCATTGTTGCAATAAATAAATGAATGAACCAGAACGAACCAGCAACTCGGCCCTGGGAAGCTAGTATCTTATTTTCTACAATTACATCCATTAACCAGCAATGAAATATTTGAAAAAATATATTGTGTTTTATCTTTTGATGTGTGTGTATACATTACAGACACACATGCATCTATACAAAAAGAAGCATAGTGCCCTGCATACACATACATCAAACACCTTTACAAAATTTTTTAGCGTTATTATTTCAATGAAAACACAAATAGCTTTTAAAAATTGGATAGGTTAGCAACTTCATCTCAAAGGCCTTTTATTTTGCATATACAGCATATATAAATACACACACACACACACACACACACACACAGGTTTTTTTTTTTCCATGCCGTAGACAATGCTAAAATATCTGAGATCAGGTTGCCATGCCAACAGATTTTTTCTAAAATGAATAAAATTATTAGGAGGGAGAAAACATTCTTGACTCCTTTCCTCCATCCATGAAGCCGAGAGAGGCTCAGGGAGGGCGAGAGGCTGCCAGATGGGGAGGAGGGGAAGGAAGGGAAGGTGGGTAGAGGGGTGTTTGCTTACCAAAGATGCTGATTTGATCGTGGCAAAGCGCTCTCTGTTCCGGTAGTGGAGGGCCTGGCTCTGAACTGACTGGGTAGGCCGCGGCTCAGGCCTGGGATCGCCGTGGCCCGCCTCATCCCTTATGAATACATGATCCTGCAGAAATGGATAAAAACAAGGAGAAAGTCCAGCTGTGCTCTTTCCTCGCCGGCTGCCTCTCTCTCACCCCTCTTTCTGCACAAGCACTGCTGTTTGAAATGCATAGTTTAGCTCTCTGCTAGTCCCCGCAGCTCCCACGGTACAAAATGAATAAGCAACACATTGCAGCCTTCAGTTAGGAATGTCAGCTGATCGCTAGTGGGATGCCTTCTGAATCCCTGGCAGGCTTTTTCTTTACCTCCAGAATTACATATATGCAAAAGAAAAAAAGAATAGAAAAAACAATGCAATGTACAGACTCCTTAGAACGGTTTGCTTAAAACGCTGTAACCAAATAATTCCTTTAAAAATGTCATGTCCATGTCTAGCAAGGAGGATGCTGGTTGCTTTTAACATAAAAGCGAGCCTCCGCCTCATTCCCTTGAAAGATCTGCTTTCTCAATTTAATTTTATTTGAGATCTGTTCGGTAGGATCATCGTTCTGCCTAGAACCAGTGTAGGCTTGTGCTGAACTGCCTCTCTATCTTGTGCTGGGAAGATTCGGCAGTCACTGAGGGATCCTGCTTTCCAGTCATGATCGTACACAGTTCTAGCACCTTCTCTCTACAGCTTCTGAAAGGATTTTTTTTTAGATTTAAAGAGACAGGCATGCAATTTCAACCAAATGATACTTTCACAAATTCTTCCTCAACTCAGTCTCGGTATGGTCACCAGAGTGAGTGAGGCTGGGATTTAATGCCCTTGTCTGATTTAATCAAATCTGTGCTTCTTGATAGGCAGAGATGATTAATCTTGGTGTAACGCCCAGTGAAAAATAACATTCCCTGGAAGGGTAATAATGGATGTTTCTTAAATGTAATTTAAATGAGTTTTAAAGGGGAAAATGCTTTCAAAGGGTGATGCTTTTCTCTATAAAAGACGGAGTGGTCAGTCAGTAAGTAGCTCTAACCCTTCAGGGAAAAAGATACTATAATAATAGCTCAAAAACATGTACAACCATGGGGGATTTTTAAATAGTCATGTTCAGGAGGGGAAGGAGAAATTAATTCCCTTATTGTCCTAGGGTTTTAAGAGAATCCACTTCTCTTTTGTGAGAAGTCGGTTTTGCATTTTGTCCAGGACTATTTGAATTTTTTTTTTTTAATAATTCCTCTTTCAACAGAAAACAAAAATTGAAGAGGTTTAGAAAACACGAAATTTTATTATATAGTCTAAAATTTTGAGAAGTCAAGACACATATATTCTTGAGGGAAATTAAATTTTATATTCAGGTTTTTATGTAAAAGCCAAGAGCCAAGATTAAATTTACCATTGGGCTGATTTTCTTTTTCCTTTTATAAATTTAGAATGCTCCAGAATGTTGGGAAGGTATATGCCATTACATCTATATCTAGAGATTTTTTTTTTTCAATTTACTGTATTGAGGTCTAGTTTGTTTTTAAATAATGAAGGGACCTGTAAGGCCATTGAGGACATATACGTCAAATTCAAGGATATGCTACCATTGTGCTGTCCTATAAGATATGTAAAGTTCAGTTTCCAGGTCACACCAGTTATATTTCAAGGTACCACTAACTATGGCTACCATACTGAACAGTGCAGATACAGTTCCTTTCCATCACTGCAAGAAGTTCTATTAGATAGTACTATAGGTTAAAAATATATCTCAACCCATATTTTTGAGATTTATATGAAAAAAACCTTGAAAGGCCAATTAAAACTTTTCTATATTATTTCCCAGGAAATCTAACCTCTTATTTTATAGGGCAAAGAGAGATCAGGTGTGAGACTGGGATGTACGCACTAGGTTTAAGGTTCTAGAGAGGAAGGCACTGGGATCTACCGCCATTCACATTGCTGACTGTTTATTAGTAAGTTACGTGTATCCTAATATTACAGTCCCAGAAAAACAAGGAGCTTCTAACTGCCACTAAGCAGATGAGACAGATGAGGTGGAGTCCTGTGGTTTTACAGGAGGGCTTAAGAAGTCAAAGTTTTGGTGATTATTAATTAGCTAACATTAAGTAAACTGACTGAGATGTAGCAGCTAAGTTTCAAATTGTAATAACCTGATTTACAAAGGTAAATAGTGACACCAGAATCTACACTGTTTGCTGAACAGAATAAAATGAAACATATTCACGCACAAATGTGTACAATTTTACTACTATTAGTCTATCTTCTCTCAGATAAAAATTAACACGTGTGGGTTAGGACCTTGCTTATTAGCAAATTAGAAGTCACATTATATTTCTTTTTTTTAATTAAAAATTTTTTTTAATGTTTATTTATTTTTGAGAGAGAGAGAGCGTGCGCACGCGAGCAGGGGAGGGGAAGAGAGAGACAGACACACAAAATCTGAAGCAGGCTCCTGTCAGCACAGAGCCCGATGTGGGGCTCGAACCCAGGAACCACAAGATCATGACTTGAGCTGAAGTCAGATGCTTAACTGAATGAGCCACCCAGGCGCCTCTTAAATTTTTTTTTTAATATTTATTTTTGGGAGAGAGAGAGAGAGAGAGAGAGAGCAAGGAGGAGAAGGGCAGAGAGAGAGGGAGACACAATCCAAAGCAGGCTCCAGGCTCTGAGCTGTTTGCACAAAGCCCAACGCGGGGCTTGGACTCACAAACTGTGAGATCATGACTTGAGCCGAGGTGGAACGCCTGCCTAACCGACTGAGCCACCCAGGCGCCCCTCACATTATATTTTCTAAGTTTTTAAACTGGATACACCAGGAAAGTTAAGACTTGAAATCATAGTGATTTTAGTTAAAATGTAGTTAATTCAATAACCCACTAAGGTATATTTTAAACATTAATACTATTTTAAAAGCTAGTCTGAGAATAGGTCTAAAATTTTAATCTACTTCAAATATAGTAAATAATGTCAACAGTATAATTCGTTATTTCAGCTTAATTTTTTTTTCATTTTTAAAAGTATTCTTAGTTTTTCACAGCAGCTCCATAACATATCACCACACTAAAAGTCTTCAAATGTTATGCAAGAGACCACAAAATGAGGTAAAATTTTAGCCTACTAGTGGATATCCATTTCAAATGCATAAGAAAATGAATTTAAATCATTTTTTTTAAGATTTTATTTTTACATTATCTCTATACCCAACATGGGTCTCGAACTCACAACCCTGAGACCAAGAGTTACATGCTCCACGGACTGAGTCCCAATGAATGAATAAATGAATTTTAAAATATTCAGTTACATTGCATAAAACAAGTTTAAAATTCTGAAGACAACTTAAACAATGAGGCAATTTTGAAATGAGGGAAATGTGACTTGAGAAGCAAGTACAAATAAATTAAACTATCAACTTTACTGGGTGTATTGTCTGTCGGTTATACTGTCCCTTCAAATCGCAGTCCCTTCGAAAATGACCACCGTACCTGACTCCCAAACTTTCTGAATTGAACACATTTTAAGATTAATAATGGAAAGGGACAATTTTGTAATTAATGCAGTTAGGCACTGATGTATATTATTTATAAATAACGTGAGGGGCAACATCTTTGATGTTGAATAATGATTTTTAGAAGATTAAGAACAAATATCGGAGCACCTGGCTGGCTCAGTCGGTAGAGCATGTGATTCTTGATCATGGGGTTGTAAATTTGAGCCCCATGTTGAGGGAAGAGATTACTTAAAAATAAAATCTTAAAAAAAAAAAAAGAACAAATATCATATTCTATTTTACCAAGACAAATAAATCATAGGCCTTGTTTATAATTTATCTTGAACACAGTATCATCTGGGAATAAACAAAATTGCTCTTTGAAATACCAATATGGGTGAGGACCAGTTTTAAATAAATCTGTGTTAACCAGGTAAATTTATAACGTTCCTTCACTGTAAAAAAAAACCAAAAAAAAACAAAAAAAAAAAACTTTTTCAGATTAAAAAAAAAAGCTGTCATAACATTTGTTCGAAATCATTAGTAAAAAGAATTGAACTTTTATACAATATAGTCAAGTATATGAAGCATGAAGCACAAACTTTGCTATTATACCCTGGACAGAGGGCTCTACTTTTATTTAAAAGTTTTTCTCTAAGTTATCTATTTATGCTTCTGAAATTAAGATCCATGGTGTAGTCACTTGTTTAGAGTTTCCAGGTTAACTTGAAATCAACTCTTGGAAACCACTGTTCTGGACTCTGTTGTATTTTGGGTATATCTTTATCATACTATCACATACTTACTTGTGTGTCTGTGTGTGAGGCTGTGAGCTTTCTGAAGACAGCAAATGTGGTTTGAAAACTCTGTCTCCCTAGCAGTTCCTTAGTGCTTGACACTTAGTAGGCATTCAGGAAATGTCTGCTGAATAAATGAGCTCAAGAATATAGGTCTGAGAAGAAATCAGGTCTGAGAAGATTCTGAGAAAATGACATTTTCTCTTATATTATTTAACAGAATTCGAATCTGTATTTCGTAAAAACCTGCCACTCTGTACTCTAAGGAAGTCATAAAATAGTGACACACAAGCATACCTTGACATGGGGGCAGGAAGAGGATCTAAAAATGGCTTTTATCGGATGATGAGAAGCTTTTTTATAGACTCCCACACTTTTTACGCTGTGCAGAAGGGATCAGCAAACCTACTATGCCTTTTGTTTCTGTTCATTTCAAAATTATTCAATTACTACATGAGCAGTTGTATCTCTCAACAGCCGGGGCTGGAGGAAGGGAAGAAGATGGACGAGGCTCTCTTCAACCTGGGAGGGTGGCTACTAAGGAGCAAAAATGACTAGCATGCTGAGGATAAAGATGTTACCATAGAGATTGGTCTGTATGACTGCCCTGCTTAAGAAACATTACCTTCATATGTTAATTTACTTTTACTTTGCCAAATGTGAGTTGAAGAGTCAAAGAACCCGCCCCTCTCCTCAGCAAAAATAATAGGAAAGGCCACTGAAGCAAGTGAAAATTAAACTAGAACATCCTATCCCCTCAAGGACATTTCTTTTTTTTTCCCCTCCCACAAAAATGGTGAAAGCTGTTCTTTTTTTAAAAAAGAGGAAAAAAGAAAAAAAAGAACTACCATCAACTAATAGGAAAAAGGGCAAATAAAACTTTAGGAATTAAGATAGAATGATCTTTTAAAATAATACCTAAAAGGGGGCCATGATGATTAGAGTTCATTAGGCATGTCTAATATAATAAATTGAAAATGAATACTTTAATATATTAAAATCTTATGATCTATATTAATGGAAGGCGGCAGCAGGCAAAGGTAAGTGACTTTAGACTTTAACAAAATAAAAATGTACCTTTTAATTGGAAAACTGAATAGATTTTGTTGGTTAGAATGCTATTAAAATCTGTTTGCTACTGCTACATACACAATGATTTTAAGGAGTGGGGTAGAGGCCAAGAAGCAGGCTAGGTGACAGCGAAACACCTAATCTGGATTGAGAATTTGTCCTGGAGCCATTTGGGAATAATTGAAAACTGAGGTGTACGTAGAGTTGTGTCCTGTAAAAGTTCACAAACCGTTTATTGAATGCTTACTGTGTAACAGACACTGTGCTGGGTGGTAGGAGAAGAGAGACGCCCTTGAGGAGCTAACAGTCTAGGATACGGTGATTATTCTGTTTTTCTTTTTAATTTTTTAAAATTTTTATTTATTTTTGATAGAGACAGAGCACGAGTGGGGGAGGAGCAGAGAGAGAGGGAGACACAGAATCCGAAGCAGGCTCCAGGCTCCGAGCTGTCGGCCCAGAGCCCGACGCGGGGCTCGAACTTGCGAACCCTGAGACCATGACACGAGCCAAAGTCGGACGCTCAACCGATGGAGCCACCCAGGCGCCCCAGTGATTATTCTTGTTATTGGAAAGAGCAGGGTGGCAACATTAGCAAGGGAAAACGAAAGAAATGCTTAAAGTTTATTTTGTCAGAATATACTTTTAGACTTATCAAATCATTTGTGCTCAAAGGGAAGATTAGATTAGGGTCCCTTCAGGGCCTGGGAAAGACCAGATTCAAGGTGAGGACTGGAGAGAAAGAAGTAACCTGGAATTCTAATGTCAAAGGAAATTTTTTGGTGTCCCACTTTACATTTTTTGGGGCTTGATGTGTGATAGAACCATCTTGCTAAAATCAGGGCATCTTTATTCTGGAGGCAGAGCAGTTAATTGCAAGTCATACTCTTATTGGTTGCACATGGCCTTTAAAAGTAAATTTACTTCCTATATAAAACGGTAATCTGTTCCATATCTACAGTTTGACTAATTTAGGATAATGCCTGCTTGATTGTAACAATCAAGGTGGGGGGGGGGACACAAATGTGTATTTTGATATTTATTAAGTTTGTTCTAATTACTGGAGTATTATTATTGGAGAAATGCTCTTCACTCAAGTCTTTTAAACCATAAAGATAATACTTAAGATTATTTAACCCTTTTAATCCATATGTTCAATGAACCAAAATAGCATGATGTTTAGTCTCTGGCAATTAATTCATTCCCTGTGTGTGTGTATGTGTGTGTTTTTAATTTTTTTTTTTTTTTGCATTTATTCATTTTTGAGACACAGACAGAGACAGAGCACAAGCCGGGGAGAGGAAGAGAGCGAGGGAGACAGAGAATCCGAAGCAGGCTCATCACCTGAGCTGAAGTCAGATGTTTAACTGACTGAACCACCCAGGTGCCCCTGTTTTTTTTTTATTTGTTCATTCTTGCATTCTGTAGTTATTTATTGAGTGCCTGTGCTGTGCCAGGCACTGTTCTAGGTGTTGAGATACATTGTGGAGCAAGGCAGGCACAGTCTTTGCCCTAATGAAATTTATATTCTACTAATGAAATAATAGATAAAAAATTTAATACATAATATTAGATAGTGACAAATATTAAAAAGAAAAGAAAATAGGATAATGAGGTAATGGGTGAAACACTGTAATATGGTAATTCAGTGATATATAGGTTTTTCTAAGATTCTGGTCACAAACCCAAACAAAACTGGTAAATGTTTTGTAAGACAAGTTTGACCGCTTCCTTTCAAAAACATTCTTTGTGGTCACAAATTATGGTGGACTCCGAAATGCACCACCTAGATTCCCCTCTAAGAAAAGACTTGCTGCCAGAATCCTCCTGGGCTGTCAGTCCATTTAGGGGCTGCCTTGGCTGCAGAGAGCGGCCCTGTGCAAGTTCATACCCTTCCCAGGGCGCTCACGTTCAGTGACTGATCTGCGTGAGGGTAACAAGGCACAGCCATTCTGGCTTAGTTTGGACAACTCTGAAGGGTCATTTTAGCCCCAGAGCTCCTTGGGAGCCATCTCACTTCAACTTTGCCTTCTGCCCAATGCTGCGCCCTTCTCTCTCTTCCACAGGTGTTGATCCCCAAGGAAACTCCTAATAAGCAAATGAATTGCTGCATGAAATGGTCTCAGCTCTGCTTCCCAGAGAATCCAACCTGTGACCTAAATGTTACCTGTACCTACGTGTCACCACTATGCCATCTGCATGAAGAAGGAGGGACTGATCAGAACAGTGGCTTTTAGAAAAATCCTCCTTTTCATCAAAAAAAAAAAAAAAAAAAAGAAAAAAGAAAAAGAAAAAGAAAAAGAAAAATCCTCCTTTTCAAGTGAAATCCAAACATAAAATGTAAGATATAAAAGCAGGCCTTGTCCTGGGGGAGGTATGGATGAGGCTTGTTCCTGAGGCACCTCTTTACAAAATAGCTTAAAAGTCACATTCGAGATCTGCTTCTTTAAAGATTACAGGAAAAGAAACATAGAATTTAAGACCTGGAAGGGATCTCTGAAACCACACAGAACAACTCCTGATTTTACAGATGGAGAAACTGAGGCCCAGAGAGGTTTGCGACATAAAATAACACTAACAGTTGCAGACAGAATTATAAACTAGTTTCCTTATTCCTGTAATCCATTACATAAAATTTTCTATTGAGAACTTAAAATCCTATTTCATTTATGTTCCCAAGTGGAAAACTTTTAGGAATTCAAGCATACCAACAAATATAAAGTTTCTGAACACTTTTTTATTTCTATTGTGTTTAAAATGATATACATATTAAAATTTTTTAATGTTTATCTACTTTTGAGAGAGAGAGAGACAGAGAATGAATGGGAAGGAGCAGAGAGAGAGGGAGACACAGCATCCCAAGCAGGTCCCAGGCTCCGAGCTGTCAGCACAGAGCCCAGCATGGGGCTTGAACCCACCAGCCGCGAGATCATGACCTGAGCCAAAGTCGGACTCTTAACCAACTGAGCCACCCAGATGCCCCTAAAATGATGTATTTTTAAGCCCGGGTATAGGATTTAAATGGGTCTCATGAAGAAATATCATATTTAACACTAAGTTTTCATATATAACATATTCTACTTTTATTGTCTGCTTATATTTTCCCCCTTTTTTATTGTGGTAAAATACACATAAGTTCACCATCTTAATTATTTTTAAGTATACAGTTCGGGGCTCTTCAATACACTTCTAATGTTGTACAACCATCACCACCATCCATCCCCATAACTCTTTCATCTTGTAAAGCTGAAACTTGTCCCCATTAAACAACTCTCCTTTTCTCCCTTCAGCCCAGCCTCTGGCACCCACCATTCTACTTTCTGTCTTTATGATTTTAGCTACTCTAAATACCTCATATAAGTAGAATCATACAGTGTTTGTCTTTTCATTACTGGCAAACTGCACTCAGTATAATGTCCTCATGGTTCATCCATGTTATAGCATGTGACACAATTTCTTTCCTCATTCAGGTGGGATAATAGTCCACTGTATGCATATATCATATTTTGCTTATCTCTTCATTCATCAATGAATGCTGGGTTGCTTCCATGTTTTAGCTATTATAAATAATGTTGCTATGAACATGGATACAGACATTTCTTTTAGATACTACTTTCATATTTTGGGAGGATATATATCCAGAAGCAGAATTGCTGGATCATGTGGTAATTATGTTTTTAATTTTTTGAGCAACCACCATACTGTTTTCCACAGCAGCTAGACCATTTTACATTCCCATCAACAGTGCACAGGATTCCAATTTTTCCACATTCTTGTCCATTCCTGTCATTTTTTGTTTTGTTGATAGTAGCCATCCTAATGGGTATGAGGTGGTATCTTATTGTAGTTTTGATTCGCATTTCCCTAATGATTAATGATGTTGAGCATCTTTTCATGTGCTATGGTTTTTATTTTCTTTGGAAAAATGTCTATTCAAGTCCTTGCTCATTTTTGATTTGGGCTGTTCGTTTTTTGGCTGTTGAATTTTTTTGTTTTTGTTTTTTCATTTTAAGTTTATTTATTTTGAGAGAGAGAGGGAGGGGGGAGAGAGGGGGAGAGAGAGAGAGAGAGAGAGAGAGAGAGAGAGAGAATGAATATGAATCTAAAGCAGGCTCAGCACTATCAGTGCAGAGCCCCATGCGGGGCTCAAACTCACAAACCTGTGAGATCATGACCTGAGCCGACATCAAGAGTCGAGCACCACCCAGGTGCCCCTGGTTGGTGAGTTTTAGGAGCTCTTTCTCTATTATAGATATCAATCCCTTATTAGATATGCAAATATTAGATATGCAAACATTAGATTTGCAAATATAATCTGCAAATATTTTGTTATATTCTGTGGGTTGCTTTTTTACTCTGTTCATGTTGTCTTTTGATTAGCCTGCTTATATTTTCAAGTTAATTCATTCAGTTTTATTTGCAAATGTTTTTTAAATTTCTTCCATCACACTTTCTCTATATATTTATTTCATAATAAAATAGAAATGCATTATATAACTTAAATTATTCCTGACAAACATTTCGTATGGATCAAATACAACTACCTTCTATTTCAGAATATAAATTAACATCTATCCTTAAGTGGTTATACCATGCAAGAGAAAAAAATATTGAAAAACCTGTATTATCATAAGACAGCTCTGTACCATCATACAAAAATTAGAATTAAAATCCCCAATAAGTTCAAGACTAGGGTTTTCCTTCTTGTTGACTATGCTAGTAGTATCTTCTAATTCTGTTCTCATTTGAGGGGTCCTGGATCCAGTGGAAATCCTTTTCCTTTCATCCCTGTACCCATGGAGCCCCAGAGGGAACAGAAGGGAGAGAGCCAAATCTGTCAGCATTCATGATAGCTCCTTCCAAAAAGAGATTCCAGCAAAACCTTCTTTTCTACCCTTCAAATATAGGATCACTTGCCCATGTTCAAAGAGAGCTGGCTGCCAATGCTGAACTCTTAGTGGATTTCTACTTTGGTCTGGTATCACTCCTTTCTTCAAAATGCTTCCATGGCTTTCTGATAATCTGGGTCCTTGCTGTCTCTCTGGACTCCATTCACTCTTTACATAGCTCACCAAGCTCTAACCTCTCTGATCTTTTCCCTCTTCCTTGAATATACAAAGTTCTTTTTGTCTCAGGGCCTTTGCGCTTGTTACTTTCTGACTCACCTCCTTGTCTCACCCCAAGTTAGCTAGCTTCTACTTATCTTTGAAATTTTAGCTTAAATGTCACTTCATAAGGTAGTCTTTCCACTACTCCCTGATAGACTAAATCCTTTTACCCAGAGCAGAAGTTTCATAATTACATGATATAGTTATTTGCACAGTTATTTTCCTAATCTCCCCCAGAGACAATAAGTTTCATGAAAGCACCATGTCTGTTTTATTTCCTATACATCCACAGGACCTACCATAGTTCCTAGCACATAGTAGAGGTCCTCACCAATTTTTGTCAGATAAATGAATAAGTTAATCAGTTTATTAAAAAAGTTTTTTTAATGTTTATTTATTTTTGAGAGAGAGAGACAGAGTGTGAGCAGGGGAGGGGAGAGAGAGAGGGAGACACAGAATCCGAAGCAGGCTCTAGGCTCCGAACTTCCAGCACAGAGCCCGATGCGGGGCTCGAACTCACAAACTGCAGGATCATGACCTGAGCCGAAGCTGGACGCTTCTTTGACTGAGCCACCCAGGCGCCCCAAGTTAATCAGTTTAGAAAATAGATGTGTATCCTTTCACTACTTACGACCAGGGACCAATGTATTTTCTCCTGCCCTTCATCCTTACCTGTTCAATTTCCTTTTCCTTCCCAGGAAAATGCACCAATTGAAGTCTAAGTACACTGGAATTACGGTGTAATTATTGAGATTTATTAAAATAAGTACATACACACCTTACAAGGAAAAATAAAAAAGGATTCTTTTTTATAATTCTACACTATGGACTATTTACCTAAAGTCACACAAAACATTTTTGGGACTCGGTCCAAAGAATTATTGGTAATTCTGTGAAATACTCATAGAAAATGCTCCGAAAGGAACTTTATGTTTTTTTTTTTTATGAAGTGCTTCAACTTATGAAACATGATAATCCTGTATGAAATGAGAATCTTTAATTGGAAAAGTAAAAATACAAAAACAGAATTATTCACTGAAAAGTCAGAATATTTCAGCTGACAGAACTAGTTTTAGAATTAGAAATAAATCTGAGAATAACAGAAAAGAATAGAAACTGTATCTAAAACAAATGGTACCTTGGGAATATACATTAAGAAACATACTTATTAAAAAAAATTTTTTTTTTAATTTTTAGAGAGAGAGAGAGAGAGGGAGAGGGCAAGCAGGGGAGAGAGTCAGTGGGAGAGAGAGAGAATCTCAAGTAGGCTCCATGTTGAGCATGGAGCTCTATCCCATGACCCTGGGATCATGACCCAAGCCAAAATGAAGAGTTGGACGCTCAACAGGCTGAGTCATCCAGGCGCCCCAAGAAACAAACTTCCGTGAGCATACTTGTGAAAGGGTACAACCAACGGATTATACTCAGGAAGCTGTCAAGATTTGCAGTTTTAGGGGCCCCTGGGTGGCCCAGTCCGTTGAGCGTCCAACTTTGGGTCAGGCCGTGATCTCACGGCTTGTGAGTTCGAGCCCTGCATTAGGCTCTGTGCTGACAGCTCGGAGCCTGGAGCCTGCTTCGGATTCTGTGTCTCCCTCTCTCTGCTCCTCCGTCGCTCATGCTCTCTCTCTCCTTCAACAATAAATAAACATTAAAAAAATTTTTAAAAAGATGTACAGCATTAAAGTTATTGGTTTAGAGAGGATTTTATCAATTTCTTTGACTTGGAGGCTATGGATTTATTTATTTTTATTTATTGATGATGGTAGACATCAGAGCAGCAAGAGGAAGATGAAGAAAATAGGCCCAGCTATAGCTTGCAGAATCCTTTGTTACCTTTTTACTGTAAGAGAACTATCAAGGGCTTGATCTAGTCCCATATTTCAGTTGTAGAAAGAGAACGCTGACATGTCTGGATGCTAAGCGGCCTGAGCTGGCTTCACTACGATTGGTAAAGCCTAGAGCTGCGGAGGGTACCATGGAACCGAAACCTACCTTCTTGGGCACAACAGAGGAACTGGAATTGACTGGGCTTTCATCATCGTGCATCAAGACAGGCTCAGAGCTGTTCTCCTCCATGACCTCCTGCATGCTGTTCACACTGCTGCTCTGGCTGCCTGTACTCACAGACACACTTGGGATGGAATGATTGCTGCCCAGGCTGTCCATTTCCCTGATCAGGCTGGTTCCATGTTCGCTGTCCTATAAAAATGGGGCATGGGGGTTAAAAAAAAATGACTAGAGATAAAGTCCCAATTCATTGACTAAGCTATTAAGCACACACAATTCTGCAGTGCCAAGTTGCTTTTCTGCCAAATCTGCCAAGATAAACTTTTTATGCAGTGATTCCACTACTCCCCCCCCATTTTCAGACATCTCAAATTCACTTCTATGCCTTCCTCAGGGGCCATTATGGACATGGGTCATAAGGCCCCAAATGCTGCTATCCCAGGGCTTTCCCCTGTCAGATGCAATGATCATGTTATTGTATGGCTATTCAGCAAGCAGAAATCAGGCCAGGTTTGTAAGAGACTTTCAGGGACAATCAAGGTGCTAGATAAAGACCGTACATATTTACAAATAGGGTGGTGGTCTTTGGAAACTAAGAGTGGAAAGAGTTTCCAGAGAATCGACAAGCAATATACTCCTTGGCAAATCACTATTGAATAACTTCATGCCTAAGCAGGGATACTATTTCTACTGTCCTGGATAGGTAATTAAATTCTGCCTCCCTCAAGCAATTCTATCGTGCTTACCTCTGTAATCTTATTAAATATATCTGTTAAATAATACTGGTATTCATCACTGCTATTCCAAAGACTACTATTTGAGAAGTGGTAAAATAATCAGCACATATAATTTACTCATCACAGTGGGATATCTTTTGATATAAGATTAAATAATATAATTAGAGCACCTTAGTTCCAAAAAAAATCCTATTTTCAAAGAGTCATACTGTGTGTACCTAACTTTAATGAACTGTTACTTAGCCATGGCAATATAAGGAATCACTGGCATAGGTAATTTGGGTAATTTAATATGGTAGATAACACATTACATGTTTAATAGATTTATTTTCCCAATTAAAGGGGAACATTGGTATATGTGCAATCAAGAGATTTTATAGTCCAATTCAGTTTTCTGAATTTCATTTTTATAAATGTTATTTTTTCTCTCACATCAAAAAGGTAAAATAAAATTCATTGTTCATTTCTTTCCTCTTTTCTATCTAGTTTTAAAGGAAGAAGATTTTTTTTTTTTTTTTTTTTTTTTTTTTAGTTTACCTATCCATTTGAGAGACAGCAAGAGTGAGCGTGCATGCGTGCATGAGGGAGGGGCAGAGAGAGAGAATCCCAAGCAGGCTCCACACTGTCAGTGCCAAGTCTGACATGGGGCTCAGTCTCACAAACACGAGACCATGACCTGAGCTGAACTCAAGAGTTAGATGCTTAACCGACTGAGCCAACCAGGTGCCCGAGGAGTCCTTTCTTTTTGTTCAAGGCTCTAATATTCCTGCTCCTATCTCATGCACTTCCTGAGATCCTGCTTCTTTAACTATGTCTGTTTCTTCTAATTACCATGCCTCTGTCCTGACTTCTTCCACTCTGCCTGTAAACATGAAGACGCCTGCCCCATGCTCGCATACCTCTCTACATACTGCCCTTTGTCACTTTTCTCTCTCAGCCAAATTTATGAATCTTAACATAACCAGCTTTCCCTGTTTCTACTTTCCCCCTTCCCATTTATTCTACAAACCCACAGTTATCTATTATTCATCCTAACTATTTCTGTAAAACTGCTCTTATGAAGGTCATCAAGAATGCCTTACTTGTAAAACCCAGTTAACGTGTTTTTTGCTTGTTTGTTTGTTTGTTTGTTTTTGGTCCTTGTCTAACATGACCTCTCTGTGGCATCCAATACACTGGCTGCTTGAAGTTGTGGACTCTCAGAACACCTGTGATGTCCGTTCCTTAGGGTCTCTTATATGGCACGGCTCTCTTGTCATTCATTATTATTATAATGCTCTTGACCCCCAGCTAAGCACCCTTTACCTAGACCTCTTTCTTATGTTCTGGGTTTGAACTTCCCAACCAACTGCCGGACATCACTATTCAGGCATCCCAACTGTCCTTACCCTTGCCTCAACAAATCCTTCTTAAGTTATCTGATGAGAAACCAGAAAGTCACCTCTCCTTTGAAAACTTCATCTGTATGCTAGGTCAGCAGCATATGATGCTGGGACCTTAAACTCAACATCACCAAACTGAAATCACCCTAAATCCATTCTTTCTCCTTGGTTCTTTTTCTCTGTTCTTGGTATTGCCATAGTCTGCTCACCCAGGCTAAAATGTTTAGAGTCACCTCAAACTCCTCCTCATCTGTCACAGTCACTTTCAGTGAGAAGCACTGTATTTTCTAATCTACCTTTACAGTGTTTCTCAAAAGTCTTCCTTCCCCCTCCCCCACCACCAACATTGCCCTTATTGCCTCTTGCATGGACTAGTCTACAGAATGTAACACATTCAAGCCCATCTTACACTCTGTTGCCAGGATAATCTCCCTAAAGTACAGCACTTTCCTGAGTCTAAAATGCCCTATGCCTGTCTCTCAAAAACCACCCATGTCGTGTCCCTCATACAACCTTCACTAATTCTCCCCAGCAGGCTTATTTTCTCCCCACTATGACCCTTGCATGGTGACATATCTCGGTAACGGTTTTCATATTTTGTCTTATCTAAGACTTATTTTACGAATGTCTCTTTTGCAATTCTGCATGTTTCTTGAGGCACGGGGCACCGATTACATTTGTATCACCTAAAGTGGTTTACAAAGTGCCCAGTCCAGAACTTTCCCACTCTTAGAGCACCTGCTATAATAAACTGCACCTACTTCTTCATCCTCCTGTGACTCATTCAAGGGTCCATTTCGTGTCTCCTGGAAAAGGATTTTTTTCATTTTTCGGTACTGTAGGTTATCTAATTCACGAACAGCATCTTTTGTCCTCTGTATGAGGTCAATCAGGACACGTAGTGGCCGGTCTCGTCGAACAAAATCATGCTGATTGAGGGAGGAGAAAAAACAGAAACTGATAGTGAGAAAACAGATTTGGGGGCACAAGATTTACATTATAAAGCTAAACAGACATAACCAGGTCTGTTGATTTTGCAGAAATAACAAGATATGACTTTCATTTCGCACAACCTCTCAATTTGTATAAATCTTATAAAGAGATAACTACGCTTTTCTCTTCTTCCTCAAGCCCCATTTTGTGGACTTTGTCCTGGAGTCTACTTGAGAATTCTTGAGATTTACTTTAACATGTAACCGATAATGACTAGTACTTTAGACGCTTGTAACTTTCAAGTCTGAAGCTATATAATAAGTAGAAGTGATGTAGAGTTCAAGAATATTATTGTTATAATCTGCCTCAATTCTCCTACCCACTCCACAATACCCCTTTTAAACGACTGTGTGTATTTTGTTTTCTATTTTGGTGGTCGTGTAGAGTATACGCGTGAAAATATGGCAGCTTTATTTAGAGATCATAATTCTGGCAGCTTCATTTTCCCTTTACAGAACTGCACAACCAGAAATAAGGGAAAAGGGCCTCTGAAGAGTGAAAAGAACTACCCCAAAGTCCATAAATTTTTCCTGGTATAAACAGCCCTCACTTTCAGTATTATCAGTGATCTTTACACATATTCTGGTTTCCTGGTTTCTCAGTCTGTAGCAGTTTGGAAAGAGGGAATAAAAGTGGGAGAATAGAGGAGGGAGAGCTGTTAGAACTAGGGTTGTTTGTTGTAAAAAAGAACGGTCTTTGAAAGTTCTTGGGCAGCCTGACAATAAAAAGAGAGAAATTCCACGACTCACACACCTACCAACCAACCACATAAAAATGAACAAAGGTTTGTGGGCTATTTTGCAAAGGGGAAAATGCTCCTCAGGCAGTCCTTTTATATGCCACGAGTTGACGAAACACTACTGCTTCTGAGCCGTCAAGAAGTGAAATTACGTTCATTATGCTTTCTTTAAGAAGGCAGAAAAGTACATCATGGATTCTGACGAGATTACACAGAAAATGATCAAAAGTGGGGGGAGGAAGTTTTGTTTTTTTCAAGGAAAAGTTTCAGTTACACGGAAAATTCACTTATGTGAAATTGTAATTTGAAGATATTGGGTAAATGGGATACAATGTGCTAGGCCCTAGATGATGGAACGGATTTCATTTCTTCCTAAGTTAAACAGGTATAAAAGAGAAGTAGGGCCATTGTGAGAAAAACACGTACATGTCCTGTGGTTCTTCACCCCGACTTTGCTGTCAGGGGAACTGTGGCTTTTGCTCTTGCTTTTATAAAACATCTCTTCCTCTGCCAAGAGTCCTTTCTGAAAATGAAACACCATTCCCAGAAGCAAGAGTAGCCCGCATATTTCGAGATGAGAGTGAAAGGGAGAAAGTAAATTATTTTGCTCCTCTACTGCTTGCAATTATACAAGAGCAAATCGGTTTTGAGTAAACTTCAAGCTAGTATTTAGGATCAGTGAATTTTAGAACAGGAATAGCTGTTAGAAGCTCTTTCATTTTCAAGGTGTGAAAATTCAGGCATAGAGGGGTTAGGTGACTTACACAGCTAGCTACTGCAAGAGCTAGGGCTACAACTCAGGTTTGCTCATTTGGTGTTCGTTTTCCGGTGGGCTATCACCACTATCATCTTTCTAAAACACGGGTTTGATTGTGTCACTCATTGTAACAGACACTGGTGTCCCATTTATCTCCCATTCCAACCTCTTTTCCTTGCCTTCATCTACTGTGAACACTAGAAAGCAAAAGGGTTGCTTGAACTCCATCCTTTTTTATACTTAAAAAATAACGATATGACAGAGTTCTGGCAAATGAGACGCTGTCTAGGCACAGAAGTCTCTGAGGGCAGTTTTGTTTTCTAAAAAAAAAATGCAAGGCACCTGAAGAAAGGGTGTTTTCCCCTCTGCCCTTCCTTCTTTCTCCTCTTGGGATAAAGACTTTTCCTAGAGATGCAGGAGCCATTTTGTGACCAAGAAGATAAAAACCACCTGCTGAAGATGATAAAGTAGGAAGATAGAAAGAGCCTGGATCCATGATGACATTGGTGAGCTGCTTACAGCTCTGGACTCTGCTCGTAACATCTTCTTTCTCAATGTCCTGCACTTGTTGCACAAGGTAATTAAGCCCTTAACCTGTTCAAGCCTTTTAAAACTGATATACTCGAAGTCTTCAAACATGCCTCCAGGGGCACCTGGGTGGCTCAATGGGCTAAGCATCTGACTCTTGATCTTGGCTCAGGTCATGATCTCACCGTTCGTGAGTTGGAGCCTCCAGTCAGGCTCTGAGCTGCCGGCAGAGGTCTGCTTGGGACTCTGTCTCTCCCTCTCTCTCCCTGCCCCTCCTCTGCTCAGGCTCACTCTTTCACTCTCTCAAAAAACAAACAAACAAAAAAAACATGCCTTGATGATTAAGTCTAGCCTTTTACAGCCAGGTTCATGGTTGTAATTGTAGGCTCAAATCTAGTCACTCCTAGACCTCTTTCCCATCCAATGCATATAGTACAGTCTAGATAGTTATTGACTCATGACATGTGTTTCATACCTGTATACCTTTGCTCATGTTCTCTCTGCCTGCAACCCCATCTCCTCCTGTTCTCCAAAGTCCATTACTCTTGACACCCTTACAACTAAAAGGTCCCCAGATCCTTTAAAAAGAATGATTTCATTGTTCTTGAAAGTATATTTCCTTGAAACGTTTAAATACAGAAAAATGCATAAAAGACAGTAAAAGAAAAACATCCCAAATTCCATCATCCAGAAATAAATAAAGAATGTTATTTTACATGTTCTCACAAAGGATAATGGATATCTAGAAACAATTTTACATGGGAAGATTATGCATGCTAATTTTAAGAAAATCTGTGAAATTAAGGTATACTTAAATGTAGAATTAGAAAACAATGAAGTAAAGTAATTGCTTAACTTCAGTTATAATTTCTTCACCAATAGTTACCAGTTCTTAAAAAATCCTCTAAAGTTAAGGAAATAAAAAAAAAGATGACAGAGATTAGAATTACTTTTTTTTTAATTATGCATTTCAACTTAAGAATTATTATCGACCAGCTACTCTGAAAAAGAGGAAAATTAGTACACTTATCTTTCTTTCCTACCCCTAGGTCGTTCTAGTTACATTAGTATTTTTACACTGTCAGTGCCTATAGCATTTACATTCTGCTCTTTAACCATATAAATGATTTTACCTTGGTTCTATATTGAAATGGATTCAATGTGAAGGTGACGTTTTAATGTCAGGAAGAAAATGTGAAGAAAAAATGGATTAAGAATATTTAGGAAGGGGCGCCTGGGTGGCGCAGTCGGTTAAGCGTCCGACTTCAGCCAGGTCACAATCTTGCGGTCCGTGAGTTCGAGCCCCACGTCAGGCTCTGGGCTGATGGCTCAGAGCCTGGAGCCTGTTTCCGATTCTGTGTCTCCCTCTCTCTCTGCCCCTCCCCCGTTCATGCTCTGTCTCTCTCTGTCCCAAAAATAAATAAACGTTGAAAAAAAAATTAAAAAAAAAAAAAAAGAATATTTAGGAATAAGATAGCCAACTGAGGGGGGGGAAGTTGACTTCCTTACAACAAATTTTTATATCACCTCTCAAAAGAAGCCCACCATAAACAACACCAAAAGAGGAATAGGGAAAAAATATTTGCAAGACCTACTACAAATTAATAATAATAAAGCCCAATGATCAGACAAATGGGTAAAGATCACAAAGAGTTTACAGAAAAGGAAACCAATGGCTTTTCAATGTATGAAAGATGCATCAACTTAGCTCATAATGAGAAATACAAATTAAAACTACGAGTTTTTCACTGATCTGAGAGCCAAGTTGAAAATTTGATGGTCCTCATCTTTGTTAGTGGGACTATAAATTGGTACAACTTCTTTGGAGGACGATTTGTCAGTATCCGTTTAAATTTAAAATCTATATTCCCTCTGATTAGCAATTCCACTTCCATGATTTTATTTAGATATCCGTATACAGTACACGATGACACGTGTACACAAACTCACTGCAGCAGTTTGTAATAGCAAAACATTGCAAACCCCATAAAGAAGTTGGTTAAAAAAAGCATGGTTGTTCTGAGAATGTTACAGAGCCACTCATAAGAATGAGGTACCCAAAACATACTATAAAGTAAAACAGACAATCAAGTTAGAACAATGTTTAGAGCTAGCTCCCACTGGTGCAAAAATAAAATAAGAATATTTACTTCCATATGCATAAAATATCTCTAGAAAAATATGCGCAGGATTGGTGATAGTGGTTGCTGCCTCTAGAGAGGGGCTCAGAATAGGAAGAAGATTTACTTTTCTCACTCTGTCTTCCTAAATTCGTATTACCTACCAATATGAAGAATGTAGTCCCTTTTTTAAAAAAAAACTTTTCTTTTTTTTCTTTTTTTTTTTTTAACATTTATTTATTATTGAGAGACAGAGAGACACAGAGCCTGAGCCTGAGCAGGGGAGGGGCAGAGACAGGGGTAGACATAGAATCTGAAGCAGGCTCCAGGCTCTGAGCTGTCAGCACAGCCAGACACGAACTGAGCCGGGCTCGAACTCACAAACCGTGAGATCATGACGTGAGCCGAAGTCGGACACTGAGCCACCCAGGAGACCCGAAGAATGTAGTCCCTTTAACCAAGCAAAAGAAATATATAAAAAGTTCTGGGGCCAATTTAAATTCAGTGTTTGCTGCCAGTCCTTGTTCCAGTTTCTTTGGTTCCTAATTTATTTTTTCTTCCTTTTTCCTTTCCTCCCTCTCTTTCTTTCTTTCTTGTTTTATCACTAGATTGGCTGGATTTTGCTATTGAGCCATTGTTTAAAAAGCTATTAAGAAAAAAAAATTGATTCAATTTTTAAGGCTTGAAAATCTAAGCTGCATTTATAACTGAAGAGCACCTTAGCTAGGACAAAGATCCACCCCCAAATATTTTTTTCAACCTATTTGTATAAGTCTTTCTTTACCCTTGGAGTTCAAGGAATTTTATCAGGTTACTGCAAATCAGTTCCATGGTGTCTTTCTTCAGGCCTCTGCTTAAAAGTCACCTCTCTAGTAAGGCCTTCCCTAACTCCTCATCTAAAAAGTTAGCTCCTGAGACACCTGCGTGGCTCAGTCAATTAAATGTCTGACTTCAGCTCAGGTCATAATCTCATGTTTCATGAGTTTGAGCCTCGCATCTGACTCTGCTGACGGTGAGGAGCCTGCTTGGGATTCTCTTTCTCTCCCTCTCTCTCTGCCCCTCCCAGCATCTCTCTTTCTCTTTCTCAAAATAGATAAATTTAGGGGGAAAAAACCCCACCCAAACATTAGGTCCTGGGGCACCTGGTTGGCTTAGTTAGAAGAGCATGCAACTCTTTAACCTGGGGGTGTGTGTTTGAGTCCCATGTTGTGGGTAGAGTTAATTAAAACAAACAAACAAACAAACAAACCACCAGCTCCTGCTCCAGCTTTATTTTTTCTGCAAAGAATTTACTACCAACTGATATATATTTACTTTATCATATATTTACTTGTTAGTGTTTGGAACAGTGCTTGGGCATGTAGTAGACAATCAGTAACTGTTGAGTAAATGGTGGGCTTGTTTGATTTGGCCCACCAAATCAAATCAAGATGAAATCAAGTCAAATAAAGACCCAAACAGTTATTTCCAATAAAGTTTTCTTCAGGTATATCTTTAAGTATCTTCTGCTAGATGTGTTTTGCTTTCTTCTTCAGGAGTAATAGATTGGCATTTAATTAGATCTCCTGTCTTCCACAGATGCCATCTTCATTATAATCATCTTTAGAATTTTTTCCCTTGCATTTAATTTTTATTTCCCTACAACTTTCTATCCTTGGAAATACCCTAAGTGGATTGGTTTATTACATTTGTTTATTGCTTATGATTCTGTGTCTTAATTTTTCTCTTCTGTGTCTTTTCTTACCTCTGCCCACTTGCTTTTTATATCCTTTTGTTGTCTGTGCCCTAAAATTTGTCTTTGAATCCTTGTAGTATCTTCTTCTTTGAGGTGCTTCTCCCCCTTAGTTTTTTTTTTAATATTTTTTATTTTTCTTCTCCCCCTTAATTTTAATACAGCCCCAAATTATCCTTTTTTTTCCCCTTTATGGTAGGGCTTTCTATGTCCCCCCCCCCCCTTTTTTTTTTAATCTTCACCTACTTCAAAGTAATAAAGATGTTACTTTATCTTGGGTTATCTGGTGTTTTGTTCTGGTTGTCATTTTTCCCTGAAGACATGTGGAGCTGTTGCTGAGACACACAGAGTAGAGCACATGTCTAGAACGCATGATGGCTCTACACCAAAGGGAATGGGAGTCCTTTGTCCTATTGTTTCTGCCACCGTGTTCCTGTGGGCTGCTATTTACAAGATGAAAACACTTAATTTTCCATGGAAAAATTAGCTGCCTTCAGATCTACCTCTTCAGAAACACTTACAGCCAGAAAATAATACGATAATGTTTAGAGTTGTAAGAAAAAGAAAACATAAACGAAGATTTTGTGACCTACACAAGGTGCTCTTCAATTCTAAAGGCAGCTGACAGTTTTAAGCTTTCAAATTTAGGCAATATAATCTTTCTGAGTTTTCCTTAAAACCAACCAGCCAACAAAAGAGTTGAAAAATATATGTCCAGAAAGAGGTTAAATAAATCTGGCCCAGTCTGTGCCAAATAAAAGATCTTTATATTGTACAAATCTCCACATACTTCACTGATATTGAGGGAACCTACATATAAAGCTTATAATAAAATGTTACATGAAGAGATGCTCAAAACCACGATGCTTAGGGGCGCCTGGGTGGAGCAGTCGGTTAAGCGTCCGCCTTCAGCCAGGTCACGATCTTGCGGTCCGTGAGTTCGAGCCCCGCGTCAGGCTCTGGGCTGATGGCTCAGAGCCTGGAGCCTGTTTCCGATTCCGTGTCTCCCTCTCTCTCTGCCCCTCCCCCGTTCATGCTCTGTCTCTCTCTGTCCCAAAAATAAATAAACGTTTGAAAAAAAAAATTTTTAAAAAACCACGATGCTTAAATCAAATGAATAAAGTTAACATGATACTCTTGTCACCAACATGTATGATGTAAGGCGATATAAATGTATGCTTTGTATATATTATTATGTATCTTCACTGCCTGATGATTTGTCAACAACCTAACTGAAAATCCCAGGGTTGGCATGTGGACCATTGGCAGACTGTCCTGAGAGCACCGTATTAAAGTGCATGCAGATATTAGTCACAGGAACATCGAAGTGATGACCAGAGCAAAGAGAAATACTCTTTGTCATAAGGCAAAAGGAGGGAGGGGGAAGCAGAGAGGATGGAAAAGATTGGGAAAAGACTACCCAGGGGAATGTACAGCACATCCATTGTGATAATCTTGCCGTTTCTATGCCTTGCTGTTATCTCTGGATAAATGACAAGGCGGCATGTTCTAATCTAGTTTGTCATGATGAGGCGCCATAGGAATGATTTACCATATTCCACTACAACATGACTTCAAATCCCCCTTCTCAAATACAAATTTGAAAAATTACCCGTAATAGTTCCGCTGACGTTGGCCTTTCCTGAGGTATTTTCTGCAAGCAGTAATCAACAAATCTCCTAAAGGAATCTGTCCTGCATGTGCAAATACATTGACAGAAAAGAAAATGAGGGTCTGTGGAATACACTGATTACTTAAAATAATTCTCACTCAAGGGAAAATTTTACGTTTTAAGAGCTTTTTAATAAAATATATGGAATATTAGAAGTGGACCATTTTCAAGTTTATAGTATCTAAAAATTCATATTTGGATAATGAATGTGGAGAATTTAAAGTTAGTCAACACAGGGGCGCCTGGGTGGCGCAGTCGGTTAAGCGTCCGACTTCGGCCAGGTCACGATCTCGTGGTCCGGGAGTTCGAGCCCCGCATCGGCTCTGGGCTGATGGCTCAGAGCCTGGAGCCTGTTTCCAATCCTGTGTCTCCCTCTCTCTCTGCCCCTCCCCCGTTCATGCTCTGTCTCTCTCTGTCCCAAAAATAAATAAACGTTGAAAAAAAATTAAAAAAAAAAATAAAGTTAGTCAACACATAAACATATCTTAATATATAAGCAAGGTCAAAACATAATTTATATAAGAAAATGAAAAATACTATTATTTACACATATTATAGTTTTATGCACATTTTTCTTTCCCAAGATAACAACTCTCCTAAATCTCAAGTCTATATTCTTCATGGCCAGTTGGCAACCTCTCCAACACCCACCACCTATAACCAGGTAGGAAAATTTGAAGCATAAGGGAAGAGAACTTCGGAATATGCCTTCTGGATGAAAAAACATTCTTCTCTTGAGAATCCCATTTTGTCCAGTCTCTTTAAAACTGTCCTTCTTCTTTAACTCCTGTGGCCCAAACAGTTATCAAAGTGTCATAATTTTCTATATGGAATGATCCATCTTCTGATAGTGTATGGTCTGATAGTGATAGTGTATGTTCAACACATTTAAATAGACATATAATAAAAGAAATGACAAGTGGAAAAATAATGACATTAGAGAAGGTACTTTATCTCTGCTGAGAAGTGATAAGAGCTAAGATGATCAGTACGAGACTGTCAGGATTTAAAAGACAAGACTTATTAGGAAGATAACAGGGTATGTTCCCTATAGAATTTCAGTTCCTACACGCAGCTTAAGAAGTGTACACACAGTACAAGTGACAGTGAGAAATAAATAAATAAAAATGTGTGTGTGTGTGTGTGCGCGTGCATCACCAGTTCACGCCTGTAAAGCACCACTGCACTTCCTCTAACATACAATGAAGGAATGACATGGTTTCTAGGTCAGATGTTTAAAATGTAATTTAATGCGTGCCAAATACATATGGTGATTTCCTTAGAGATTTAAAATGAGAGCAGAGTCTTACCATTCATTAGACTGTAGCGTTGGGGAGTCATTCTGGGCAATGTGGTATAAGGCACTCATGGCATTCATGTTGAAAAGGGGGGGCTTCCGTTCCGCTGAAAGAAAAGAAACGATAAAGTACTTCTTGAAAGAAATCAGGCAGATAGAGAAATAAGGATCTGTGGGCAAAGCTTTGCTGCTAAATCAACGGCTCATTACTGTCATCATGCGACATAATCCACTTATTTGAATCTCTAAGGTCAGCCCAGGACAGTCCTTCAGAAGAAGCTGCTGGTCATCTTAATGTACACTGGCAAAGCTCCTAACAAGCCCATTTCAAAAAAGACAAAGAAAAATTTCTTTCTTTTTCACGTATCTTCAAAAGGCTGGTCTTGGCTTGTGTTTCCACAACAGGTATGAACATCTTCGTGTGTATGTATATTGGTTTAAAAATATGTATTTATTGGAAATGAAACCCATACGGCACAGAAAAATAGAATGAGAAGCATTATTATAGAATGGAACATCTTAAGCATTACTAACATAGCATGTGAGATAAAATAATTCAATTCAATAAACACTGTTTGAAGGCTCATCCGGGCCAAATAAATGATACAGGTGGTGGTGGTGACGGGATACGGGAGGAAGGGGAAGATAAATAATAAGGAGGGTTTGGTTCACTCCCTTTTATTTTTATTTATCTATTTAAAAAATTTTAAGTTTATTTATTTATTTTGAGAGAGAGAGAGAGAGAGAGAGAGAGAGAGAGGAAAAAAAAAAAAAGAAAACACAAGCGGGGCGGGGGGGGTCACAAAGAAGCAGAGGCCGAATCCCAAGCAGGCTCTGCGCTGATGGTGTGGATGTGGGGCCCAAACCCACCAATCATGAGATCATGACCCCAGCCAAGGTCAAGAGTTGGACGCCTGACTGTGCCATCCAGGTGCCCCAAGATTCACCCCCTTTAAAGAGAAACTCAGTGCAATTAGGTATTTGTTAATAGATTTATTCCAACCCAGCCCATCATGGTCTCTTTTTGGGAATTTCTATAGCTCTGTTTTAGTATACTGCCTACTTGGCCTGTGCTCTCTTATTGCACTGACATAAACATACAAATCTTTTCTCTCAAGAAACAAAAAAATCATTAGCTCTAAGAGGAAGATCTTATAACCCTAATGCTCTTTAGCTTTTATTTATTCCTCAAGCAACATGTAATAAAATGTTATTCACATATAAGGTGCTCAGTTTGTTGACCAAAGGAAAGAAACAAGGTTCTAGTTATGAGTACTTAATTTTATATTAGTTACTAGTTATTATGCCCTAGAAGATAAATCACAATCTCATTCTACTGTGCTTATCCTAATGGATTCCTTACACAGTCCCCCCTTGCAATTCATAATCTAATTCTCAGGTTTTATCAGAGTAACTTGGTTTTTAAGCAAAGATTCTTCTATTAACCTTTTAAAATGGAAAACAGGTCTTATTCTTTGCAATTCTAAGAAACAAGAACTTAGGGCAGAAGTAATATGAAAGACATTTTCACTCACAGAAGGATGAACTTGTAAAAAGCCAGGGAGAGAAAACAAAAGAAAGCAACCCCTCCCCCCCAAATTTGGAAAGAACAATGTTAAGAGCAGTAAACCTTAGGGGGCGCCTAGGTGGCTCAGTGGGTTAAGCGTAGGACTTAGGGCTTCGGCTCAGGTCATGATCTTGCTTTATGTAAGTTTGAGCCTTGCATTGCGTTCTGTGCTGACAGCTCAGAGCCTGGAACCTGCTTCGGATTCTGTGTCTCCCTCTCTCTCTCTGCCCCTCCCCTGCTCACATTGTGCCTCTTTCTTTCTTTCAAAAATAAACAAACATTAAAGGCCAGGTGTGTTAAGACTGGACTTGTCCTACAAATGCATTCGTCTCAATTTGGCTATCTCTGGCTATCTCTCTTTAGATTCTGTCGTCTCTCTTTCTGCTCCTCCCCCACTTGCTGGACTGCTCTCTCTCTCTCTCAAAAATAAACGTTTAAAAAAAAAAAAAAGAGTAGTGAACTTTAAGCCATTGACAGTATTCCCACAGAAGACAACTATGGCTATTCATTCATGATACTTTGGAGGGGCCTCTTACAGTCTTGACTAAATGTTCTCTGATACCTTTAAAATGTGGCAGTCTACTATTCTACAAATATTTTTTCTTAACCTCTCAACAGGATACTATACACTCATGAAATAGATACTAGTATTACAGGGGCATGAACTGATAATAAGTAGAAATTTGAAAGTTATAGTGTGGAGGCGCCTAGGTGGCTCAGTCGGTGAAGCGTCCAGCTTCAGCTCAGGTCACGATCTCATAGTTTGTGGATTCCAGCCCTGTGTTGGGCTCTGTGCTGACAGCTCAGAGTCTGGAGCCTGTTTCAGATTCTGCTTCTCCCTCACTCTCTGCCCCTGCCCCGCTCATGGTTTGTCTCTCTCTCTCTCTCTCAAAAATAAATAAACATTAAAAAAAAAAAGTTGTCGTGTGGACAAATGGATTTGTATCTGTTTCAAATGTACAAGAGTTCAGGTTTAGATTCAGGTTTTTTTTTTTTTTATTTTTCAGCAGGGACACGCTGGAAAGCTTGGCCTTCTGCCAACTTCAAGTATTTAAAGTCAGGTGGAACTAGGAACTCATCGTGTAACCATCAATGATTTCCCATCATTCTTAGGACAAAGTCCGGATCCTTAAACCATACCCAGTTTACCTTTATCAACATGACTGTAGATGAGGTGCCTAAGTGGCTCAGTCGGTGAAGCATCTGACTTCAGCTCAGGTCATGATCTCACAGTTTGTGAGTTCAAGCCCCATGTCAGGCTCTGTACTGACAGCTTGGAACCTGGAGCCTGCCTTGGATTCTTTGTCTCTCTCTCTCTCTCTCTCTCTCTCTCTCTCTCTCTCTGCCCCTCCCCTATTTGTTCTCTGTCTCTCTCAAAAATAAACAAACATTAAAAAAATTAAACAAACATGACCCTGGCGACCTCTAGCATTTCATTCTGAGAAGTAATGCCTCCACCCTCTTCTTTTGCTTCACTGAGAGAACCAATTTTAGAACCTTTCACACACAGTGCCTCCTCTGTTTGGACTCCCCTCTCACTTTCATTCCCTCAACTTTATCTGGTTAATTGTTGCCAACCTTTCAGACTTCACCTTAAATATAACTGCATTTTGCATTCATTTCATAAATATTTATTCAGGGATTATTATATGCTTGTAAGCACTTCCTCAGGGAAGCCTTCTCTGACTTCTCAGACTATTAGATTCTGTTACTGCAAATTATGTTTTTCCTTTCTACTATGGACCACAACCATAATTATTTGTGTAATTCTTTACGTAATGTGGGTCCTTTCTGCTAAGCTTCATGAGGACAAGGACAATGCCTACTATATTCATCTTCGCATTCCCACTGTTAAGCATAGCACCTGGTATCTATTTTTGGTGGTTCAAAAATACCCATAGAATAAATAAATGAAGGTAAGGCAAATTAAAGCAAGGAAGAAACTTTGTCAGCAAATAATCTTGGGCAGCAAGAAGTCACAAAAATGACTGAGGAGCGACTAAGTCTTGGGGCTTCCATCACGCTATGTGATGGCTTCATTCACTGCCAGAAGGATAGGAGCCTTCTCCCTAAATGGCAAAAGATATAAAATTCAAGCTGCTAAGAAGAACACTGAATTGCACAGGAGAAACAGCCAGGAAGGGGGACTAAAGAAAGAACAGGAATTTGGAAAGAGGATGAAGGAACAAAAAACAACAACAAAACCCAATTCGACAGGGACAAGAAAGGCAGTAGCTTGGAAACGAAGAGGGAATGGTGAGGCCATAAGTAGCCAACACTCCACTGTGAACGACACAAGACAACAGCCAGCCACACGATGGTAGAATAGCTTTAGTAGTTAGAAGCACATGACCACAGGTACTCTAAACACACAACATAGTTCTGTGGTCTGAGAAGCATTTGCTAAATACTAGTTTCAAATGGCCTCAGTTATGCTCAAGTCCTTTGCTAGATGTGCTACATAAATCCTCTGGGCCATGGTGACAGGATTCATTGCTAAGCCAGCATACTATAGAGCAAGGGTTGGGAAACTATGGCCTGCGGGCCAGATTCACCTAGAAGCCTGTTTATGTAGTTTTATTGAACTACAGCCACGTTCATTTATAAACATATTGTCTATGGCTGTTATTATGCTCAACAGCAGAGTTGAGTTGTTATGACAGAGAATGTATGGTCTGCAAAGCCTAAAACACTTATTATCTGGTCCTCTACAGAAAGTTTGTCAACCACTTACTATAGAATATAATAGTCTGCATACAATCTTCCACATTAGCAGCAAAATAGGAATTAGGAGTGCTTTTGAAGCCACCTTGTGATATGTAATTCATATCTTCTCAAAAGAAGGGAGGAGGGTGGAATCCTAAAAAAGGTGTATTAACTAAAAGAAAAAAAATAGTGATTTCTATTTAAAGACAATGGTCAAGTTTTTGTGGCAACAGGTTTCTTACAAACCAATGTGCCTGAAAAACATAATAATTAGTGATAACAATAGTTACTACCTCTTACTGAACCCCTACTACATGTCAGGCACTCATTGCTGTCGGTCGTAATTCTCACGATAGCTCGGCAAGGTAAGTGTGATCATTCCAAGCATTATTTTCCAACTAAGTAAACTGAGGTTCAGCTAGTCTGAATAATGAAACTAAGTCACATAGTAAGTGGCTAAATTGGGATTTCAACCCACCTTGTAAGAATCCAAGAAATGTGTTATTTTCACTAGGTCTCAGTGTCTTTTTGACAACCTGGTGCATTTTATGATAGATTGTACTGGGATTAAAAAAAAAAAAAAAGGTGGGAGGGGTTCTGGCTGGCTTGGTCAGAGGAGTCTGTGGCTCTCGATCTCAAAGTTGTGAGTTCAAGCCCGACACTGGGTGTGAAGATTACTTAAAAATGGATAAGCTTAACTAAATAAATAAACTTTAAAATAAAAAAAAAAAAAAAGCAGCAGCAACAGCTTCAGAAGAGTAAATATGCCTGCCTTCCCCTAACAGCCATCACAACATTCATTTATTAACAGATAAACAATGAGTGGCTAACATGAAAGAAGAAAAGTCCAGGCAAAAAACCTACATAAAGACATGTTTTTGGGTTTTGTTTTGTTTTGTTTTCCTGGAGAATTCATTTCTGAGAACAATAAATGCCCTGACGAGGCTAATGGACCATTTGCCAGCTTCTATCATAACCTCTATAGGTAAACTAAGTTAAGCATCTGTAGGTTAAACAAATGAACATCATATTAACTTCTCTTGAAATAATCTTGAAAAATAAAATTTTTGCTGACTGGCCAATTTCAGTGTCCAAGGTTTTCAGAGGATTCTTGCATGTAACTAGTTCTCTCAGTGGAAAATTAATTTAGCAAAAGATAATTTATAGAATAGGCTTCACCACTATGGAACTGTAGAGCTTGATTCAGGAAAAAGGGACAGTGCCAGTAACATTATCATCTTCCTCCTTTGTGATGTTACCCTAGCAATTTAAATTACAAATTAGGGAGCTTTGAAAAAAAAATGCAGTATTATAGAAGTAATGTCATAAGGAAAGGGTACAACATTATCCACAAATTTCAAGATAATTTCAATATTAAAAGTACAATTTAAAGTATTGCAAACATACAGAAAACTTGGAAAAATCATTAGCTTCCAGTTTTATATGCAGCAATTTGGTCTTTTTTTTCTTCATGTAAAAAAATACTCTTATATATGCATTAACAAGATTAATGCTAAGGAGATATATAGCAAAGCTGTCAAAAAGGTCCTTGAATGGTCTATTGCACTAGCAATATAATACATTTTGAATAATTGTTGATAAGTTATATGTCCTTGGTAACAATTTTACTTAATGAATATTAACTGAGCAGGTACTACCATTTTTCTCTGAATCTAAGATGCTACTGACTATAAAATGTACACTGTTTTATGTAAAACTTGGGGAAAAATGCTGCCAATTATAATTATAAAATGCGATTGCCTGTAAAATAACCACCAGTTTTAAAGAGATGTTAGAATGTCAATTAAAATCTTGGATGGGGGCGCCTGGGTGGCGCAGTCGGTTAAGCGTCCAACTTCAGCCAGGTCACGATCTCGCGGTCCGTGAGTTCGAGCCCCACGTCGGGCTCTGGGCTGATGGCTCAGAGCCTGGAGCCTGTTTCCCATTCTGTGTCTCCCTCTCTCTCTGCCCCTCCCCCGTTCATGCTCTGTCTCTCTCTGTCCCAAAAAAATAAATAAACGTGGAAAAAAAAATGTTTTTAAAATCTTGGATGAAATATGACATATATCATGATTGCGTTGATAATGGCCAACATTTATTGAGTACAGTATATAGAGATTATAATAAGAAGAACTTTAAATTCAGATTTTCATTTAATCCAGACAATTCTAGTAAGGTAGGAGATCTTATTACACAAACTTCATAGAGAGTTCAAACAATTTGACCAAAGTCACGCAACTAAGAAATGGCATAGCTAGAATTAGAACTCAAGTTTGTCTGACCAAAGTCTATGCTTGTAAGTGTAGTTCATTTTATAAAAGGCAATCAAAGTTAGGCTGATACAGAGACAGTGTTTTCATACATACTTTAATTCATTTTTATAAAAAAATAAAATCAAAAATTAAGCACAAACCAGGGCCTCTCTCAAGAGAGAAAGTACTAGAAGCATCTCCTGGGATGACTATTTGTTTCACCCAGTGTGAACTTCTGTTTGAAACTTCAGTCATTACTACATCTACATAGTACAAAAACTGATGTAATGGTGATCTTGAATGATCATAAAAGGGTATATTCTGTTTGCTTTATTTAAGAAGGCTGGAAAGGGTAGAATCTATACTACATTTAGAAAGGTTATGGTAAGAAAAAAAATTGTAAAAACAATGGGTGGACGCTAATAAGCTGTGAAATTCAACTTGGGTAGTACATCCTCTTAAATTTTCATAACTGAGGAGATGCTGCTACGGTTTCAGTGTTTTAAGTATAATTTTGGTTCACTTTGGAATATACATGACAAAAAAAGGAATAATCCTACGTATGAATGCCATTGGCTGTTATTGAGCATTTGCCATGTGCCAGGCATTATGCTAAACACTTTACATGTGTTATTTTACTGAAGTCCAGCAACATCTATTGATAAATATTGTTATTTTCACTTACATGAGAAACTGAGGCTCAAGGAAGTTAAGAAAGCTGTTCAGGCTCTCATACTCAGAATGAACATGTTATGCAACTCCAAAAGGTGTCATCCACATCCTAGACTATGTGAATGCCCGCTGGTCTTATGTGTAGCCACATGGGGTGGTCCTGCCCACTAAGTGTTGGTGAAGCCAAAATTCAAATCCAGGGTGTCTAATTTTGAAATTTACTCTATACTGCTAACTCCATGCTAGGCAGAGGGTAGGGTTGTTGCTGTTGTTTAATCAAAGGAATTTAATTTCTCATTTTTAAAAAGTTAAATTCTTTAATATTTCAAATATGTAAAAACATGCAGATTATGACACCTACCATTTAGATTTATCAGTATTTTGCCATATTTGTTTTTTCTTCCAAATAAAGTAAGAAAGTAGATATATCTTTATTCTCCCTCCTCCTTCCAGAGAATTTTCTATTCTGAAGTTACATTTTACATCTATGTTCTTATTTTTTATTAGTATTTGTATACTGATACACACTCATAAACAATATAAAGTGTTTATAAAACTTTCATAATTGGCATCATACTGTACCTATACTTCTGCAACTTTGTTAAATATTCAATGTTATGATTTTGAGATTTATCTATGATGATACATGTAGATCCAGTTCATCCTTAACTGTGATAGAGCATTCCATAATTAATTTATCCATTCCTCACTGGGTAAGAATTCGGGTTGTGTCAACATTTTCTAGCTTCTACACCAGCTTGCATTATCGTACACATTTCCAGTGCACGTGCGTAAATATTTATTTAAGGAATATGCTTAGAAGTGAAATGTTGGGTCACTGAGACTGCCCCTCATCAACTTTACTAGATGTTGCCAATTTATATTCCAAAGTCATTATACCAATTTACATTTCTACCAATAGTGTGTGCGTTGCTGTTTCCTTAGCAGCTTCCCCAAATTTATTATCCTCAGACTCAAGAACTTTTGCCAGTCTGGTAAATGTGAAAGGGTTTTAACTTGTATCTCCCTTATTACTAGTGAGTCTCAGTACCTTTGAAGGTTTGATGTCCATTTAGATTTCCTTTTCAATGAACTGGCTGATTATGTTCTTTGCCCATTTTTCTACTGGCTGTTTGTCCTTTTATTTATTCATTTATTTTATGTTTATTAATTTTTGAGAGAGGGAGAGGGAGAGAGACACAAGAGGATCTGAAATGGGCTCTCAGCTGACAGCAGAGAGCCTGATGCAGGGCTTGAACTCACAAACTGTGAGGTCATAACCTGAGCTGAAGTAAGATGCTTCACTGACTGAGCCCCACCCAGGTGCCCCTCTTTTTATTTTTGATAAAGAAATGTGATAAAGAAATTATAAGAGGTCTTTATATGTTCTGGACCAACACTCTGTTGGTTAGATATGTTTTAACTACTTTCTATTAGCCTCTGGCTTGTCTTTTAATTTTTGTACCTTACATAGCTTTGTATTTCAAAGTACTATAAGTTATCATATTTGTCACTGTTTTCAAAATACTTTTAGAAAAATTATTCCCACACCCATAAAGGTGTATACTCCTATAGTAACAACAGTAACAATAATTACATTTATATAGTACTTATTTAAATTTTTTTTTTTTTTTACATTTATTTATTTTTGAGAGACAGAGAGAGACAGAGCATGAGCAGGGGAGGGGCAGAGGGAGAGGGAGACACAGAATCAGAAGCAGGCTCCAGGCTCCGAGCTGTCAGCACAGAACCCAATGCAGGGCTCGAACCCAAGAACCGTGAGATCATGACCTGAGCCGAAGTTGGACGCCCAACCGACTGAGCCAGCCAGGCGCCCCTAGATAGTGCTTATTATATGACATGCCATGTTTTAAGTATTTCATGTATCTATACTTTTTGAGTATAGTTGACATACTAATTTATATAATTAGGTTTTATTGTCTGTTCTATTGGATATTAGTCTCTCCCTACATTGACACTGTATTGATTTAATTATGATGGTATGGATTTTGGCACAGTGATTTTTCTGTCCAAATTCTACTTCTTCAAAATTGTCTAGGCTAGTTTTGGCTCTATGACTTTGAGGACTACTTTGTCAAATTCTACATACTATTGTTAGAAGTGCATCAGGTGTCCCATTTAAAGTATGCATATATTTCTGAGTACCCCCCCCCATCATTGTGAATAAATTAGGTTAATTTCCCTTTCAGTGGGAGAGAGAATAACACAATATTAGAATGTAAAGAAGAAATATATTTCCTCAATATCCTTTAACAGAGGACCAGTCAAATTGATTATGGTATATCCTTAATAGTGGAGTTAAGATGATACAGTGAAAAATGAAAAACAGGTTTAAGTTACTAATATAAAACAGATCTCCAAGATGTCGTTAAGTGAAAAATCAAAGTACCACTCATATGTTAATTTGGGTGGGAAAAGGAATATAATAGATGTATATCTATATTTGTTTGTACATTTGTAAAGAAACTCTGGAAAGATATACAAGAAATTAGTAACGGTGTCCCATGTGTACTGGCAGAGGTGGGAAAGGAAATGGGGAAATAGGGCCAGAAGTTGAAGAAGTTCTTTCATTGCATGTCTTTATACATTTTTTGATTTACAAACCATGTGAATATTACGTATTTTTTCAAAATAAGTACATATTCTCTCTTCCATGATTCAGTTTTTAAAAAAAATTAATATTTCCTTAAGGTTAAAAAAAAGAGACAAGTCATGTATATTTATCATATGTTTCTTTGTTCAAGGAAGGGGTCAATGAAGCAGTTGGGACATGGAATACCAAGTATCTTAAGTTGTCTTCACAAGCCAAACATTTTAGGAAAAATAAAACTATAGTCTGAGAATCAAACTGGAACTCAGAAATTCTTACAGGATCAATTTTGATACCAGAATGGAGGGAAATAACCAAAACCAAAAACCAAAACAAAACAAAACTAGATGAAGAAATTTTTAAAAACAAATGTTAAAAAAGTAAAGGTATTTATATAAATTTTAAATTAAAAAAATCTAGATAAAGTCAGTCTTGTGCTGGAGCCAGCTCTCACTGGTCTCCCGAAGGTCAAATGGGCATACCTTTCTCCAACTCCACAGTAACCCAATCTCCCCCTCCCCCACCACCTGAGAACCATTGGTTAAATTTGCCAGTATAGGACAGCAACATGCAGAAGAATGAAACTAGACCACTTTCTTGCACCATTCACAAAAATTAACTCAAAATGGATAAAGGACTTGAATGTGAGACAGGAAACCATCAAAACCCTAGAGGAGAAAGCAGGAAGAGACTTCTGTGACCTCAGCCACAGCAATTTCTTACTTGACACATCCCCAAAGGCAAGGGAATTAAAAGCAAAAATGAATTATTGGGACCTCATGAAGATAAAAAGCTTCTGCACAGCAAAGGAAACAATCAACAAAACTAAAAGGCAACCAACGGAATGGGAAAAGATATTTGCAAATGATATATCAGACAAAGGGCTAGTATCCAAAATCTACAAAGAGCTCACCAAACTCCACACCCGAAAAACAAATAATCCAGTGAAGAAATGGGCGGAAAACATGAATAGACACTTCTCTAAAGAAGTGAAAAGATGCTCAATGTCGCTCCTCATCAGGGAAATACAAATCAAAACCACACTCAGATATCACCTCACGCCAGTCCGTGTGGCCAAAATGAACAAATCAGGATACTACAGATGCTGGAGAGGATGTGGAGAAACGGGAACCCTCTTGCACTGTTGGTGGGAATGCAAACTGGTGCAGCCACTCTGGAAAACAGTGTGGAGGTTCCTCAAAAAATTAAAAATAGACCTACCCTATGACCCAGCAGTAGCACTGCTAGGAATTTACCCAAGGGATACAGGAGTACTGATGCCTAGGGGCACTTGTACCCCAATGTTTATAGCAGCACTCTCAACAATAGCCAAATTGTGGAAAAAGCCTAAATGTCCATCAACTGATGAATAGATAACGAAACTGTGGTTTATATACACAATGGAGTACTACGTGGCAATGAGAAAGAATGAAATATGGCCCTTTGTAGCAACGTGGATGGAACTGGAGAGTGTGATGCTAAGTGAAATAAGCCATACAGAGAAAGACAGATACCATATGGTTTCACTCTTATGTGGATCCTGAGAAACTTAACAGAAACCCATGGGGGAGGGAAAGGAAAAAAAAAGAAAAAAAAGAGGTTAGAGTGGGAGAGAGAGCCAAAGCATAAGAGACTCTTAAAAACTGAAAACAAGCTGAGGGTTGATGGGGGATGGGAGGGAGGGGAGGGGAGGTGATGGGCATTGAAGAGGGCATCTTTTGGGATGAGCACTGGGTGTTGTATGGAAACTAATTTGACAATAAATTTCATACAATAAAAAAAATAAAAATAAATTAAAAAATAAATAAATTTGCCAGTATACCTTTGGATAAGGGTGACTTTAAGATACACTAAAGTTCAAAATACACAATCAGAAAAATAAGAATCTGTGGCACGTTAGACAATTTTAGATAAATGGATAAATACAACAATGTTTGGGGAACAACTTTAAAGCCGAGGGCATCTGAGTTTCTAACTTCTATCTAACATGAAGTCTCTGAGGTTGCTCTTTAAATGGGTCAAATATAGATTTTATAGTCAGATCTTTGATAAGCCTGCTATTACTTTTTCAGATTTCCTCTTTACAAGTTGGACTGTAAATTACTACTGGGAAGGAGGACATAAATTATCATTCATGATATGGAGAATGGATATTTTTCAAATATTAACACTTATTACTATTGTATATTCCCACATTTGCTACTTGCTATGTATGCTCAAACTCTTTTATTTATTTGTTTATTTATTTATGTATTTATTTTTTAATTAAAATTTTTTGAGGTTTATCTTTGAAAGAGAGACAGAGCATGAGTGCGAGAGGGGCAGAAAGAGAGGGAGACACAGAATTCAAAGCAGGCTCCAAGCTCTGAGCTGTCAGCACAGAACCAGGACTTGAATTCATGAACCGCAAGATCATGACCTGAACCAAAGTTGGTTAACCAACTGAGCCACCCAGGCAACCCTCAAACTCTTTTAAGTTAATAATAAAATGTAGCAGAGAGAAAGCAATCTTCTGATGTTATACAAAAGCATAGGAAAAAATATAACAATTCACAGTGCCTGGCCCACATATAACAGTAGCCTATTAAATCATACATAGATGGATGAATGAATTCATAATCATAATCAGGAGTGTTTCTCAAAAGTATAATACAAACAACTCTTTTACTCACCCAATTCAATACAGGTGATTCCAAGTGACCAAATATCAACTTTCCCATCATACTGTCCTTCGTCCATAGCTAAGATCACCTCTGGAGCCATCCTGCCAAATGCAATGTGCAAAATTCATATTGCAAATTAAAAACAAAATTCGTCTAATAAAGTGAAACAGCTGTTTGAGCATATTCTAAAGTTTTATCTGATAAGGATATTATTTCCTTACACAAATCATTAGGAAAAACACTGTTCAAAATATAGCCAATATACTCAATGATTTATATGAAACAACACATTATTTTTAAAAAATCCTGGTTCCACCATTAACTATCATTTTATCTCAGCGAAATTACGTAACGTTCCTGTATATCACTTTTTCCATCTGTAATGTGGAGAGAATTCTAGTAGCTACCTCAGAAAGATTTGTAAAGGATTAATATGTATGAAACACTTAAAGAAATAACTATAGACAACAGGAAAAATACTTATGGAGCTATTTAAAACAATACAATCAGCTATTTCAAAGATACTACAATGTAGAAAATAAACAAACAGGCTATGGTAATGGATACTGTTTGTCCATAATGGATTTTCATAGGAGGGGAGGGGCCTTATCAGTTTAATATGCTTTGTTTTCTGTTAGTGTAAGTGGCTGCTTAGTAAATGCTACTTGATGATCATTGACAGAAAAAAAAATTCAAATAGTAGCTGACTTGTTTTAGTAGGTAAGTAATTATCCAGGGATATAAGTCATTCTCCAAGGTACAATGAAATTCCAATGTATCTGTGGAATGAAGAAAAGGAATCTTGAATAGATGGGGGTGAAATTTTAAGTCAGAATGACAAGTTAGGTAAAGTTTCAGGAAATTTAACAAAGTTCTTTAGAGATGTTGGATAGAAATGGGCAGAAGACATGTCTTCTTTCCAAAGACCTTTCTTTGGCTAACAGATGGCTAACAGACACCATGAAAAGATGCTCAACATCACTCATCATCAACATCATTCATCATCAGATCAAACCTACAATGAGATACCACATCTGTCAGAATGGCTAATGTTAACACCTCAGGAAACAACAGATGTTGGTGCGGATGCAGAGAAAGGGGAACGCTTTGGCACTGTTGGTGGGAATGCAAACTGGTGCAGCCACTCTGCAACACAGTATGGAGGCTCCTCAAAAAACTAAAAATAGAACTACCCTATGACCCAGCAACCGCACTATTAGGTATTTATCCAAAGGATACAAAAATGCTGATTCAAAGGGGTACATGCACCCCAGTGTTTATACCAGCACTATCAACGGCCAAATTATGGAAAGAGCCCAAAGGTCCATGAATGGATAAAGAAGATATGGTGTATGTATATATATATATATATATACACAATGGAATATTACTTGGGTATTAAAAAGAATGAAATCTTGCCATTTGCAGCAACATGGATGGAACTACAGGGTATTAGGCCAAGCGAAATTAGTCAGTCAGGGAAAGACAAATATCACATGACTTCACTCATGTGGAATTTAAGAAACAAAACAGATCAACATCGGGGAAGAGAAGGAAAAATAAGATAAAAAGAGAGAGAGAGACAAACCATAACAGATTCTTAAATACAGAGAACAAACTGAGGGTTGCTGGAGGGGAGGAGAGTGGGGGGATGGGCTAAATATGATGGGCATTAAGGAGGGCACTTGCTGGGATGAATCACTGGGTTCTACTCCTGAAACCGATACTACACCATATGTTAGCTAACTTGAATTTAAATAAATTAATTCAAAACAAAACAAAAACAAGAACCTGGATTTCTTTCATTAGAAAGTAATATTTCTACTTATTGGCTAGTTAGAGGTTAAAGAGAATACCTTGTCCTTGTCTAAACATTCTGCCTCAAGAGAAAAGTTCAGGGGCGCCTGGGTGGCGCAGTCGGTTAAGCGTCCGACTTCAGCCAGGTCACGATCTCGCGGTCCGTGAGTTCGAGCCCTGCGTTGGGCTCTGGGCTGATGGCTCGGAGCCTGGAGCCTGTTTCTGATTCTGTGTCTCCCTCTCTCTCTGCCCCTCCCCCGTTCATGCTCTGTCTCTCTCTGTCCCAAAAATAAATAAACGTTGAAAAAAAAAATTAAAAAAAAAAAAAGAGAAAAGTTCAAAAGAAACTTAAATGAAATCTAAAACCTGAGCTTGGCCAGTGAGTTGATAATCCTGCTCAGTTTACACCCAGTGACATCAACCTTATTTGAACAAGTTAAAGTCACTGGAAATTTTATACTAAGAGTGTTTCTTTTTTTGCTAGTGAGTTTTCTATCCTTCTTTAATGAAATCTCACTTGGGACACATGGTGAGACATCGTCAAAAAACCAAACCAAAACAAACCAGTGCTATGAGTCCATTTTGTTCATGTATGCACGTTTTAAAATTCTACATACCAGTAAGGTGTGCCCACAAAGGAGTTGGCAGGAGAGGCCATTGAGGCAGATCCAAAATCAGCTAGTTTCACCTGACCTGGCTCTGTTAGAAGAATATTTCCAGCTTTAATATCCCTATAGGAAAAAATAAGAGGGTTAGAAAATTACTTTTCAACTCTGGTTATGGAATAGGTCAGAGCATGCAATTAATAAGACAAAAAGTTTATTTAAAAAAAGCTTGCTCAGATTGCCAGAAGGGGGTTTAGTAGTTATTGCATGTTATAAGGGGGCCCAGATTCCCGGGTATACTTACAGGTAGGTCATAGTAATTACTAAAAGGTAGAGCCTCCTTTAGAGGGAGGGAATGCAAAGAGAAAAGGCAGACATGGCAGACAAGGAAATCCATTCAATTACTACACTCAAAAAAGCATATTCTCAGATCCTGATCCAGTCGTCAACGGTATTCCTTACGCTGGGAAAATTGGCACCATTTGTAACTGCCTTTTTTTTTTTTTTTCCCCAAATTACATAAGGTTTTTAGAGTCTAAACAAACCTTCAATAACTCTATTATCTACCTACCAATAAACCTCAACTACACACATACCTTTTCTTTCTTGCCTGTGACCCTTTCTCTCTGCCTTAATTGTAACTGCAACTCTAAGGCATTTGAGGGTACATGTTATATAGAAGGTGTTATTTTAAAAATAACACTGTACAGTAAAAAGAAGACCCTGAAAGATCAAAACAAACAAGGATTAGGGATTAGGAAATTGCATTTCTATTGTATTATGACAAAGAATCGCAAGTGGTTATTACTAAATCTATTAGATATTTTACGCAGCAAAAAGCTTTTGAAATATGATTTAAAAAATTCATTGTTTAGGATGATAATTTAGAATGAAAACATGTGGATGTACTCTCTATTCTCTTCAAAAAAAAGCATGAGGTGTAATGACTATTAGGAACCAAGAGTTATAAATCGATGGGCCGTGGAAAGACAAAGCAGAGAGAATGAGGAAAACTTATGTTATGGTGAAAATGATAAGGTTCAAATGTTTGAAAACAATGTCTCCAAAAATCTTCTCTTGAAAATTCAGTTTCTTTACTCACGATGACATTAGACGTTGGCAGAGAAAACTAAAAAAACATTATTTCTCTAACAGCAGAAAAATATCTTTTCTCTATTACTTTCAGTTAGAACACTGACTTGTCTTTTAAAGTTTATTTTTGAGAGATAGAGACAGAGCATGAGGGGAGGGGCAGAGAGAGAGGGAGACACAAAATCTGAAGCAGGCTCCAGGCTCAACGCTGTCAGCATAGAGCCTGACACAGGGCTCGAACTCAAGAACTATAAGATCATGACCTGAGCCGACGTTGGAGGCTCTTAACCGACTGGACCACACAGGTGCTCTTGACTTGTCTTTAGATCAAAATAATAAAAAATCTGAGACATGGTATTTAAACAGGAAGCATATTTTAAAGGGCTTTTTTGTTTTTTCAACTTCTTTTATATATTAAAGAAGATAAAGTATAATCTAAAATAAAACATTAAATTAATGTGCAGATTTTGGTAACACAGGCACAAAGAAAAAAAAAATGAACCATGGCTTTAAATGGGAACGGGCAAAATCACATATAGACAAGTTGGCATTTGGTAATGACATTTTGGTACGAAAGATATATATTAAAAACATTTTTTTGGGTCAAATCCATGGATGTGATGGCTAAATCTATTTCACCAATATTTTTTAGGTGTGGTTAAGTTCACTCTTTGCTTCTAAAAATAAGCCAACTTCATAGCAGGGATTTTGGTCTGCCTATATTGAGGAAGTTCTGCTTTTGTGGTACCAGTAACTGGTAACGGCTACTCTAGGGTGATTAAAACAGGCAAAAGGGGAACCTATGATGTAACAGTCTCATTTCTTCCTAGTAAATGTCAAAGCGTTTTCTTTTGCTTTTGAGCCATTTGAGATTCTTTACACCTACCTCATATTCCACTACTTCTTCCACTTTTCATTAAAGTAACTGTACTAGAAATTCTTTACTGAGAGAAGAAAGATTAAGAACAACATCTTTAGTTAGGAGAAGTTAGTGGCAGGAAGTACACTGGAGGGAGGACAGTGGGGTTGTGGTAGAGAAAATACAAGGTAGAGGAAAGCCCTGGATTAAGAGTTAGGAAATCTGAGCTTCAATCTTTATTGTATAAAACCTGAGAAATTATGGGCCGTTATTTAAATCTCTCAGAGTTACAGTTTCTGCCAAGGTAAAGACTATAATATCTTCCTACATATCTATATGGAGTATTGAAATGCACAATATTTTAAAGTGGTGAAACAACACATAATTATTTAAGATTGACTTGTTAATTTGCAATAGGAAAAGGAGAAGGAAGGGCCCCTGGGTGGCTCACTGGGTTAATCGTCTGAGTCTTGGTTTTGGCTCAGGTCATGATCTTACAGTTTGTGAGTTTGAGTCCTGCACTGGGGCACTGGGAGTGAAGAGGCTGCTTAGGATTCATATTCTCTCTCTCTCTCCCCCCTCCTCTCTGCCCCTCCCCCACTCTCTCTTAAAATATAAATAAAGGAAGGGAGGAAGGGAGGAAGGGAGGAAGGGAGGAAGGGAGGAAGGGAGGAGGGAAACAAACTCAGGTAGGAAATAAATATATGCAAGGAAGGCTAATTTTTTTTCTTGGCATAGTATCAAACAATTGCTGTGCCCTTCCTCAAATTTCCCCCCAACATCCTGCCTGGAGAACAGTTAATTATAGAACAGAGGTGAGGCAAGTCTTTGGGTAAACCTGGGAGAGACCAAGAGAGAGAAGCTAAATTCTGGCAACTTCTCACATCCAGAAGCAGCAGCAATCTCTTTGCTTCCTATAAATCCACTGACACCTTACAAAGTGGAGCATGCACTAATTTTCAAGATTCCCTGAATAGGCAGTCCTGTAACTGGTCTCCAATCTTACCTATGAATCAGTGCATGAGAATGCAGGTAGGCCAGCCCCTGCAAGGCACCATGAGTAATGGCAGCGATTTCCACTTCTTGAAGTGGTTTCTTATGAACTGAGGAAGGAAAGAAAAATTTTGAAGCAGTAATGAGTTTCATTCTTCTTAGTATCTTGTACTCTCAAATGACAATTTAGGAACACATTCACCTAAATATACGGGATATATATTTCCTATAGAACTGCAGTAAGTAATTGGATAACAGGAAACCCAAGTACAAAAACAAACAAATGAACTGCTTAAAATAAAATAAAAAGAAGACTAATAGTCATCGTAATGAATTGTTAATTGATGTGTCAGTTGAAGTCAAAGCCACCACTGATTCCAACTGGCCAGGCCCAAATTTACCGGTCCTTTCTGACATGTTAAATGCCTGGAGTGTTTTAGGTTGTATTATTCTCCTCTCCACAGAGCTTCTATAATTACCTCTTCTAACTACAGGTTTTCATTATTTGTGAAAGCAGCTAATAAGCAATTTCTATTCGGAGATCAAGGATGATATAAGAATAAAGTTTTTTTTTTTTTAATGTAAATTTTTAACACAGTCTCTGTGTTACAATAGCATTTGCAGAAGAGAACTAAGCCAAGATATTTGAAAGGGTTAAATATCAGTATAATTTGATACCATTTACCTCTCTTTCATACACACATATGAATTTGATGCTTTTGGCTACATTTATTACATCACACTAGCTGAACATTTTAGTAAGTACCTGCCCTGGATGGGCCATGAACTAAAGAGTAGGAGGTCGCTAATCATTACTGAGATACTTTGAGCTACTGTGGAGATAAAGTTTGCACAGCTTATCCACACAATCCTTAAGTCTAAGTCATCCATCCATTTGCTTTGCCCAAACTGCACTTCTTTTTAAGTTTATTTATTTATTTTGAGAGCAAGCAAGAGAGAGAATGAGCAGGGGAGGGGGGGGAGAGAGGAAGGATGGGAGGAAGGAAAGAACAGAGCAGGGGAGAGAGAGAGAGAGAGAGAGAGAGAGAGAATGAATGAATGAATGAATGAATATATCCCAAACAGGTTCCAAGGCTCCACTCTTTCAGCACAAAGTGCAATGTGGGGCTCAATCCCATTAACCCAGAGATCATGACCTGAGCAGAAATCAAGAGTTGGCCGCTTGACTGAGCCACCCAGGCAACCCCAAACTATTCTTTAACATAGGAGTAGATAATATTCTTGTCAAGGCAAAACAGAAAGGAGGGGATAATGCTTTTATTCTTACCTTCTAACAAATCAGAGGCTGAGCCTAAGCAATATTCCATCACCAACTGTAATAGATTAAAATAATAACCAGAATATTCACAGTTAATAAGAAACGGCTAAAACCAACCAAGTAACCATGAAACTAAGACTACTAGAAGAATAAGTATTCTGACCTAATTCAACCTGGATTAAATTTTGGTCATCTGACACTAACTCATTTTTATAACTTTTACCATATAGTTTTGTTATTTCCTCCTTCGAACTGCAATGTTCTAACACTGTAAGTGTCCTGGACATGAAATGGTCAAGCTAAGATTGCCACTTATTTACTAGTTTCCAAGCTACCTTGTTGCAAAATGTTTTAAGGTAGCTAGGTTGCAGTATAAGTTAAATTTTGTAACTTGGGGAAAGTGGCAACCAAATATATGAGCCAATATAACCTATGCTGGGAAATACTAATTAAATAGAATAAACCAGTAAGTAGTAAATTTCTTATTTTCACATTTAAAACAGTTCTAAACAAAAAAATATTGTTTAGAACTCAATCTAAAGACGTAGCCTGCTATGTATCGTTACCTTATCTTGCAAGTCTGACATGGAATATTTAAATTTTTATCTTAAAACATTTCTTTTTTAAAAAAGCTTTTTATTGTTTATTTTTGAAAGAGACCGAGAGTGAGCAGGCAAGGGGCAGAGAGAGAAGGAGATATAGAATCCGAAGCAGGCGCCAAGCTGCAAATTGTCAGCACAGAGCCTGATGCGAATTCACGAACTGTGGGATCATGACCTGAGCCGAAGTCAGATGCTTCACCAACTGAGCCACCCAGACGCCCCTCACTTAAAACATTTCTGGAACACTATTATTAAAATACTATTGATACTTTTTGGGTTTGCAATCTTGGGAAGCTTTTTAAAAGCAAAAAGGAGAAAATTCTTTTATTCTCATCTTAGATTTTTTTTTTATGTGTCCCAGACTACTGATTTATAAACAAGATCAGACCTATGAGTGCTCAGTGACCAATCTCTACACATGCGCACGCGCACACACACTCCTACAAATTATTTTCTTATTCTCAAAAACACCATATTTTCCTTTTGAAATACAAATTTCCTATCATCAACTACACATAAGCTATATTAACATATTAGCTCTTTTCATTTAAAAAATTAAGGTAAAAACATAATCACGTATTATGTACTTTGTATATAATTTAGAAGAATAAGAGATAAAATTATATACTACATGATATGTAATGTTATAATCATAATATATATTATTACAGTATATAATAATCATATATTACATATGATTTATATATTGGTATTATTCTGTATAATTCCAGTAATTCCAGGTACATAATACATATCATACATATTACATATTATTATGTATGATAGTTATATGTTTATATCTAAATTATTAAATTTTTATATACCTATATGTAATTAAATATATAACTATACATAATAGGTTAACATTATTCCATTACAGAATAATTTAAAACAACATGAGAAATGTAGGAGTTTAAAGTTTTGACATACTATAGTTTTCTGCTTGACATTAAAATAAGCAGAATCAGAAACATTAATTTTATTTATTTTTTAAAGAAGTATAGTTGATGTACAATATTGTATTGTTTTCAGGTATACTTCACAGTGATTCAACAATTATATACATTATGAAATGCTCACCACCCTAAATGTAGTTACTATTTGTCACCATATGAAGTTACTGTAATATTATGGACTATATTGCCTATGCTGTACTTTTTATCACCATTATTTTATAACTGGAAGTTCGTACTTTTTTTTTTATGTTTATTTTTATTTCTGAGAGAGAGAGAGAGAGAGTGTGAGTGGGGAGGGGCAGAGAGAGAGAGGGAGACACAGAATCTGAAGCAGGCTCCAGGCTCCAAGCTGTCAGCACAGAGCCCGACGCGGGTCTCGAACTCACAAGCTGTGAGATTGTGACCTGAGCCGAAGTCGAGCTGACTGAGCTTCTGTTTCTTAAACTAAGTATATTAGTATGCATATCTAACTTCCTTTAACTAAGTATGTAGAATATTAACATAGAACTTTAAAACCAAATGGAGAGAAAATGTTTACAGTTACAGTTATATTTTTTAAAATTCCATGTTAAGTCTCTATTTTTGTCACGTACATTCTTTTCCCTACTATTCGGTAACACAAGGACATCTGAACTGTGGCTGGTTGTTTGCTCCCGACATTAAACAGCTCTAGTTGCTCTACTTTTAAATGATTAGGTATGCTTTCTAACGTCCTTATTTCTTCCTTCTGGTCACGTTAGTCTTGTGGCTGTTTGTAGGCATGTCTCCAGCAGTTTAGTTCCTATGAGCTCCTTCTATTTAGCCTATCAAATCCACTGCGGACAGAGACTAGTTAACCAAGCTTACTAGCACTCTGTGTAATCTCAGAGTAAATAGGCTTTAAATAAGAGCTCAGAGGATTTTCTGAAGACTCGAAACACATGAGATTTACCACTTAATTTTGTAACATTTATTCTGCATGTTTAAAATCCCTTTCTTGACTCCTTCAGGATGGTAGAGATTGCCAGAGAACTGATTTCCAGATAATGAGATACTCCTCTGACTAATTTCTTCTGCTTAGAACAGAAGCAATGGCTCTAGATATCTTAAAAGCTTCTTGAAAAGAAATGTTTAAGTATTTTGTTGGATAGTAGATCTAGGAACAAAAATTCCATTCCCTAACTGGAGAGCACGTATAGGAAAGCACTTATACATGGTAACTTCTCAACAAATGAATCTCAGTAAACGTTAGGTTGGACTTTAAACTGGAAGATGCAGTTTGCTAAAGCACAAAGTATAGCTTCTTGATGGACTCAACAGTGCCTAAGGTGTTAACCTAAAAACAGAAGCGCGATCATGTAAAAATATACTCAAAAGACAGAGTGGAACAAAAGACTTATTTCATTTTACTCATATGCTAGGCCATGTTTGAAAATACTTAGACAGTGATGGTAACACCAAGCACGATTCCAAATTTTGGGGGAATTGGAGTAGGGGGGTGAGAAATAACGAAGATAAAAATTCTAGGATGAGAATAAAAGGCTCTTTTACTTTTGCAAATAAACCATCATAAGAGGATATTAAAATTTCACTGTTTGTTGATTATTTATAGAATAAAATTTCCCATAGGCTAGGAATCATATTGATCTTATAGAATGTATACCACATGGTACACTCTGAGGTATTAACACATGTTGAATACTGATAACAAAAGTCAATGGGACAAAATGAGACTGACAATTATACAGATCAAAGAGATAATAGAAAAAATAGAAAAAAAATTTTAACAGGAAATAAATAATACAGGTCCTCTGACTTACCCAAGCAGTGTGTTCTTTCAAGTAACAACCTTTATATTCAATGGTATTAGGATGCTTTAATTGCTGTAAAAATTTGACTTCCTTAAGAATATCTTGCCATTTCTATTGAAGTAATAAAGCAAATGATACAATGTTTAGACTGAAAATAGTATTTTATTATCAACTATACATATATAATATTCTTTTTGTTATTTTAAATACACAAAGTAAATGTTTAATAAATGAAGACTCTGTTTAAACTTGTGTTATTTAATTTTAGTACCTGTAAATGGAAATCTATTAGCAAATATAATAAATCTATTATACTAACTTATGTTCTATTCCACAAATTAGTTGACTGAGTTAGAATATTAAGAATATTTATTATATGCTCTACAAAAAGGAATAAAAAAGATATGATAAAGTAACATTTAAAGAACTTTGTTTCTACTGTCAATTTCATACTAACTAGATTATGTCAGTTTAGGTACACAACTGTCTTTAACATACCTCATTTGCCTGCTTCCCACTATAGGACATTTTCTTAACTGCCACCACCTCATTGGTGTGAGCATTTGTGGCCTGTGTTGAGAGAGTAGAAGAAAAAAAAAATAAAAAGAATGAATGATGTTTCAGCCACTTTAACATTTGATTAACTTAATTATCACAATTTAAAGGCGCTGTAACTTTTAGGCTAGAGAGACATTTCCACCCCACCGTAAGGTACAACTTTTCTTCATCCTTATCTATATACATGCAAATACTATAACATAAAAAAGGATTAGGGTTTAACAAAATATATCCAATCAAACAAAAACAAGGCAAATTTCCAAAACGTCCACACTGGCTTCACCATGTGAAACGTCCATCAATGGACAATCAATTAAATAAATGTGGTAGGATCATATAATAAGGTAAACATTAAAAGAATGAGGTAATCTATATGAATATAGAGTAAAATGGAAAGATGTAAAAAATACAATGACAAAAAACAAGCTGTATACTATCTTACTTTTGCCAAAGAGTAATAATGTGATGTATGTGAAGAAAAAATATGAAAGAATTTATACCAGAATATATATCAGTGATAATCCCTGGAGGAGTGCTGATAGAACTTTCTGTCATGATGGAAATGTTTTATATCTACATTGTATAGGATAGCATGTGAAATGTGGCTAGAGTGACTGAGGAAATGAAGTTTAAATTTTAATTAATTTAAATCTAAACAGTCTACTACATTGAACAATGCAGAAGATAAATCTTAAAAGGGACTTTCACTTCCAAAGGCACTTATATTTTATAATGAGAACGTATTACGTATATACATACATATGTGTGTGTGTATTCATCTACAAAGATTGCCTTGGCTCATGATATCTCTCTTTATCTTTTCTACACCCAATATACAATAGTTCACTGAAAGCACACATGAAAATAACAGGTCAAGTAACAGTCTTCCTCCTACTTAAGAGATTTAAAATAAATAATTTCCTTAAAATTTTCAGCAAAATAAATGTCAGACATTCAAAGATTATCTAATTTTGGCTTTCTTTTAATAACAGGGCTCTATATCAGTGACACACTCCTGATATAAGTGAGCTATTTTGGTGCTATGATATTATTATTGTAAACCAATAAAGCTATAGTGGTGTTTCTGAGGTAAGAGATTAGAAATTCACTCCCTGATAAAATCAGGTCATCAATTTTAGAGAAAAATGCATAATCAGTTTCTTAAATACACTTAAAGAAGCTCCTCAAATAAAACTGAATTTCTAATTTAAAAAATTTTAAATTAAAAAATAAACAATAACTTATTTATGTAAAAAGAATTCAACCCCAGAGTCTTACTGAATGACAAACTGCTGACAAAATGAACACTTACTGAAAAAAAAAATTTTTTTTTATAAGCTCTAAAGGTAAAAGTACCTATTATAAAAACAAGGTGTCTACTAGTTAGAGTTTTCAAATCAGCAGGCCTCTACAAAGGCATTTTTTTAAGATATTTTGTTCATTTATAAGGTACAGATGGACTTTTGTTGAAAACAAAATCTCTCACATTTTGCTGGCTTTTAAAATTTAACACTAAGACAGTGCTTATATGACAGCAACAAAGAAAAGTTGATGCGAATTCAGTATTTCAATAAAGGTTAGAGTGATTGTATCTGAAAAGCGGATATTTTGGGGATGAATCTATCTACTGTGCAGCTTAAGCAGCCTGGGAAAGGCTTAAGAAATGCTTAAGCAATGAGTAATTTTAACTTGCAGGGTTTTTTTTTTTTTTAAACCAAATCTTTAACCTTTATAAAAAGAAAAAAAGAAGGACAAATATGGAATCAGATGGTATTATCTAATTGCTTATTAAGCTTATTTATAATCAATGCTTATTTGGAACCAGAGACTTTTGAAAAAAGAATCTCTCTAGAATAAAAATACATTTCTTTACATTTACAAAGTAATCATTACTTAGAACTTTGTAAGTATACTTGCTTACACAATCGGTCTACTGGAGCACAGACTTGAAAATTGAAAAACATTTCCATGTTGATTTTTCTTAGATGTGAAATTTATTTTTCAAGTTTTTATTTAAACTCAACATTTAACTATTTAAATTCAACAATTCCATACATCACCCGGTGCTCATCAAAACAAGTGCACTCCTTAATCCCCATCACCTATTTCCCCCACCATCTGACTCCCTTCCCCTCTGGAAACCATCCGTTTGTTCTCTATTTTTAAGAGTCTGTTTAGATGTGAAGTTTTTAATGCAATTTTATATTGGCTAAAATTCACAAATGAAACTTCAAGGAAAAATCAATGTTTTTTTGTTTTTTTTTAAATTTTTTTTTAACGTTTATTTATTTTTTTGGGACAGAGAGAGACAGAGCATGAACGGGGGAGGGTCAGAGAGAGAGGGAGACACAGAATCAGAAACAGGCTCCAGGCTCCGAGCCATCAGCCCAGAGCCCGACGCGGGGCTCGAACTCACGAACCGCAAGATCGTGACCTGGCTGAAGTCGGACGCTTAACCGACTGCGCCACCCAGGCGCCCCGAAAAATCAATGTTTTAGTACACAGAAAGGAAACTATCAGTGGGGTCTCAGCTTTCCAGTACTTCATATAATATTATGAATGACTACCACTTCTACACATCTCAAGTGTTATTCTTTCTAAAAATATTTTTACTGTCTGTTTATTTATTTAATTTTGAGAGAGAGGGAGAGGATGAATCCCAAGCAGGCTTTGTGCTGTGAGTGCAGAGCCCGATTCACGGCTCCATCCCATGAACTGTGAGATCATGACCTGAGCTGAAATTAAGAATTGGATGTTTAACTGAGCCATCCAGGTGTCCCCTTTTTAAAAAATTCATTGCAAGTGTTATTCTTAAAACTTATTATTCATATTTAACACTTCCAATCGTCTTAATGATCTCAGGGAGTTTAAGCAAGATCATTGATTCAAAACATATTTAGAGTACTGTTTCTGATATTTTCTTAGCCATTTCCAGCTACAATTAGATTACTGTCCACTTGTTGCTAATTTATAGAGAAACATAAGCATTAAAAATGTTTTTCTTTTTGCCTTAGTTATTAAGTCTCAACTAAAACTAAAAGGTAATAAGTATACCCAGAAGAACAGAACTTAATCATCAGCTTTAGGTGGATTATAGAAGATATGTTAAGTTCAACAAGGCAACAGTGGAAACGTAGAAGCTTCGTAGTTGTGTTTAAGTGAATACAAAAATAATCATGCCCAGCCTGTTTCTATTTTCCTTTAATATAGAATTTCTTACTGTCTGATGTGTTAATACTGCTAATTTCTGCATTACTTATGTAAATCCAAACACACAGATATTTTACCAAGTTAATAGCTTCCATTTTTTTTCTGAAAATATTCTCAGTTGATTGATTCTCTGAGAGCTGTGCCAGCTTACAATTCACTTTAAACATATTTCTTGGCAACATTCTGTGTAAAAGCTGTAAACTATAAAAAGTCTAACACAATTATAGTGTTTAGGTATAAAAATGTTGGTTGCTGGAATCCGATCTTAATGGCTTGCTAGCATGGCTAGGATTCATGAAAAGTACTAATTAGCAGTACCAACTTCTCTGAGTTCTTTATGATTCATTTGTTCATTCAACAAATACTTAATAGGCATTCAAAAATTGTCAGGTATGGGGCTAAGAAGTGAGTAAATATGCCCAGTACCTATCTCTTGTATAGTAGCATAGAGAGTAATGAAAATATCATAACAAACAAATGTGAAATTGCAACTGTGACGGTTGCTAGGAAGAAGGGTATGTGTTACTCTGAGAAACAAAAATGGGAGGATGTGACTCTGGCAGGTCAGGCGAGGCTTCCCTGAGGAAATGAGGTTTCAGCTGAGAGCTAAAAGAGGAACAGGAGCTAAGAAGGAGAAGGGGAAGGGGAAACATTTCAGAGAGAACACTCTATGTGAAGATCCTATGACAATGGTCAAAAGAAAGCTATTATATTACAGCGAGGGCAATGAGAATGAGTGGGAATATGTCTCAAGTACAGACAGGGACCACATCATGGAAGACCTTGAAGGCTGGCTACAGTAAGGGTTTTGATCTCAGTCTAAGAACAGAGAGCCCCTGGAGGCTTTACAGAAAAAGATGATGTGATCAGACTCACTTCTTTTTCCCCTAAGCTCACTACAGTGTGGACAGCAGCCTAAACAGAGACCAGAATGGATGCACAGAGATGGGCTGGGATGCTACTGCAATTGCCCAAAGAAGAGATGATGGTCTTCTTGGTCATCACGGTATGAGTGACAAGAGGAAGAATCTATTAACAGTGAGGGAGGAACTACACATAAACATTATTGTGGCCAGTGAGAAATCTGTTTTTTTAAGGTGTTACCACATGACCATTATAGATAAAAAATTAAAGTTTTTCTAAATTTTACAGTAAAGTGTAAGTTAATTCTTCTTTAATCTATTTTTTAGTGCCTTACGGGTATATATGGGCCTGTACTACTCACTTTTGTATACAGGCAATACAATATACAATATAGTTAATGATTACATTTTCAAAACCACCCAAATATCTTTATTAGTTCTCCCATCTATCATATCAACAAATAACATATATTTAGTGCCTACTGTAAACGGGCATTGGCTAGCCTTTAGAGTTGTAAAGAAATAGGAACAGTCCTCATTTTCAAAAGGCATATACTCTGGCTAAAGAGACAGGCCTTAGCTCAAACAGCAAATGAATGAGTAAGTCTTCTGTGGCCTATTATAAAGTAGGTCCCTAGTCCAAAGCTTTGCTAGTAAGTTTCAAAACACGCTTGGCTTATTGTAGTCATTCTAAAGGAGAACTTTGAGAGGAGGTTAGCTGCTTTTTAAAATAGGAGTCAAATAGAGATTGGAACTACCTTCTGACTCTGGCCAAGAGAGACTCTAAGAGGATGAAGGAGTTATAAATAGAAGGAAAGTAAGAAAAGGTGGCTGAGGAAAGTGTCTTGGAGCAGAATAAATAGGCCACCAACAAACATATACAGAAGGTTTCCACTTTTAAACAGTTCAAAACCAGGCAAAACCAAATTATATTGTGGGTTACATATAAAGAAAAACTAGAGGGGTGCCTGGGTGGCTCAGTTGGTTAAGCGTCCAACTCCTGGTATCAGCTCAGGTCTTGATCTCAGGATCATGAGTTCAAACCCCGCACTGGGCTCTACGCTGGGTGTGAAGCCTGCTTTAAAAAAAAAAAAAAAAAAAAAGATAAACTAGAAAATAATCACCATAAAATTCAAAATAGTGGACTCTCCTAATATGAGTGGGGCCTCCAGAGTGATGGAAATATTCTATTTCTTAGTGTTTATAAAACACCAAGACTGACTGGTGTTTATAAAAGGATTTACCTTTTAATTACTCTTTAAATTGTATATTAAGATATATGGGTATGTATTTATGCACACTTCTGTATGTATATTTGTAATTTAAAAGTCCTTTAAAAAAAAAAAAGAAAGCATCCCTGGGGTGCCTGGCTGGCTCAGTTGGTAGAGCATGTGACTCCTGATGTTGAGGTCATGAGTTCGAGCCCCACATTAAGAGTAGAGATTACTTTAAGTAAATAAATAAACAAATAAATAAATAGACTTAAAATAAAAGCATCCCTGTGACTGAGGAAGACAGGACTTTGACTGGGCCTTAAATACTATTCTTAGCCTAAAGACTAACAGAGAAGTGTTGACTAGAAAATTAGCACCCTCTTCAGCCATGGACGGTCACTCAAAGATAAAATGTACTTGAGTGGAAGCCAAGTATTAGAGGGGGGTCAAGGAGAAATGTAGTAGTGCTGAGCGCAGACATGAAGGGATGCGAAAGAGTTCAGGGAAAACCCAGGCTGAAGATTTGGCCAGAAGCAAAAAGAGGAGCTAAACATGCAATTAATAAAATCTCATTTGGAAGGACAACTGAAGATAAGCCCTACCTAGATGTCAAAACATAAAGGATCACCTAAAAGTCAAAGAGTTAAAACAAAACAAAACAAAACAGATTAGATAACAGGTTGAGAGGAGAAACAAGCAATAAGTAGTACTTAAATATTACTTTGCTTTTATGGATTACTTTGCTCTCAAGGAAGTTTTTGTGACTATGAGGAGGCAAACTTCTAAGGTTAAATAAGTAAATGACCAACTAAATTTTCTGTAATGAATTTCAGGTGATGAGCTAAGGTAACATTTCAGTCACTTTTCATTCTTCTCATCAGAAGATAATCACATTCTGGGAATTCAAACTGACTTTAGGGGGCTAAGCCTTGTACCCTTTAACCTAAAACACTGACTTGACATGAAACGTTACTAAAACTCTTTGTTAGGCCATCTGTCGGTGTGGCCATAATGTTCATCCATCCATCTGCCCATGTGTCCATCATTTATTGAGTTCCTATTACTATCAGACATTATACAGGATACTGGGCATATAGCAATGAATAAGAGAGACAGAACCCCTGTCCTCATGGTGCTTATGTTGGGGTAGAGACATACATGACTCAAAAATTCTCACACATAATTATTTAATTATAACCATGATAAACACAACAATGTGTAAGCACAGGGTGCTATGAGGTCATAAAGGTCTTAATTTAGTGCTGGAAAGTTGAACGGGAAAGGCAATCTTGTGGGTGTAAGCTGACTTAATCTGAAATCTGTAGGATAAGCAAGAGTTAGGCAGGGATGGGGATGTAATGTGCTGAGTTTTCTAGGTGGAGGAATAGCATATAGGAAGGCCCTGAGGCAAAAAAGAGCTTGGCATATAGAGAAAATGCATAGGGCTCAAATTCAAGCTTAGAACATTTTTTGGAGTACCCTGATAGCAGAATCAGTTGATATAGATACCACTGACTTTAATAATGCCTAGAATTCTAGGACTGGATTTTCAGCAATGACTGTTTGCCTCCACTGTAGACATTTAATTTGTAGAATAAACATTAAAACTAAGTATATTTTGGGGCGCCTGGGTGGCGCAGTCGGTTGAGCGTCCGACTTCAGCCAGGTCACGATCTCGCGGTCCGTGAGTTCGAGCCCCGCGTCAGGCTCTGGGCTGATGGCTCAGAGCCTGGAGCCTGTTTCCGATTCTGTGTCTCCCTCTCTCTCTGCCCCTCCCCCGTTCATGCTCTGTCTCTCTCTGTCCCAAAAATAAATAAACGTTGAGAAAAAAAAATTAAAAAAAAAAACTAAGTATATTTTACAAGTAATAGAATGTGTAGAACTCAAACTTCCCTAATTTAATCTCTCTAAACCATTCTAAAATTACTTACAAAATAAACTGCTCCAAAACTTCCATGTCCAATTTCATGCAAATCAATAAAAAGTTCTTCAGGATCATCTTTGTAGAAGAGATCAGCAATCTCTGGGTCCTTTGGCACCCCTTTAGGCATGGTGACTGGTATTTGCAAACGTTTTGCTTTTGATATCCCACTCAGCCTTATCTCTCATTTATAAAATTTTTGGGTGGTAAGTTTTTAGTACCTGTAGAAAAAGAAGATTTGATATTAACTTATTTCTAAAACATCTTGGTTGGCTGCAATACAAATTAATATTAGAAAGCATCTTGGTCTTACAACTTCATAATAAAAAGACAAATAACTCAAAAGAGAAACAGGTAAAAGATTTGAATAGACATTTCTCCAAAGATACACAAGTGACCATTAACACATGAAAAGATATTCCAATTATTCATTAGATAAATAAAAATTAAAACCACAGTAATATACCATTTTATACCCACTATGATGACTACTATCAAAAACTTAAATAACTATTGGCACGGATGTGGAGAAATTAGAGCCTCCAACACTGCTGGTGGGAATGCAAAATGGTGAAACCATTGGGAAACAGACTGGCAGTTCACCAAAAACTTAAACATCAAGTTACCATTTGATCCAGAAATTCTACTCCTTGGTATAAGCCCAAAACATAAACACATATGTCCACACAAAAACGTGTGCATGGATATTGGTAGCAGTATGATTCATAGTAGCCAGAGGTGAAAACAACCCAAATGTCCATTTGGTGAATGATTAAACAAAATGTGGTACATCTATACAGTGGAATATTATTCAGGCATAGAAAGAAATGAACTACCAATATATGCTACAACATGAATGAAACTTGTAAGCACAATGTTAAGTTAATGAAGCCAGTCACAAAAGATGACATGTTGCACAATTACATTTATATAATACACCCAGAAGAACTAATAAATCTATAGAGACAGAAAGTAGATTATTGGTTGCCTGGGGCCGGGGGAAGGAGAGTTTGGGGGTGATAGCTAAAAGGGATGGGCTCTCTTTTTAGAGTGATGAACATGTTCTAAAACTGTGAAAAAAAGAAAACTGCGGTGATGGCTGCACAATGGTTAATATACTAAAAACCACTGAATTGTTATATTATTTTTTTTGAACTGTACACTTTAAATGAGTGAATTGCATGGTATTAAAATTGCACCTCAATAAATCTATTTTTAAAAGCATTTTGGTCTAATTAACATTGAAATAATAACAGCTAACATTCATTAAGCACTATTATGTGTCAGGCAACACTAAATTCCATACATGTATATGTTATTTTCTTTAATCTCTACAACAGCTTCATAATGCAGGACTTTATTATTTTGATTTTATACAACAAACTAAGGAAGACTGAAAGGCAAAACTACTCCCCCATGATCAGGCAGGTAGTATTTGTCAGACTGGGGCTCAAACCCAGATCAAACTGTAAAGCCCATGCTCTTAATATACAATATGTACATACAGATCAGGTAATTAAGTGACAAATTGCCATAATTTGGAGACTATGCTAAATGTTCACTTAAAGAGGCAGGTTATTTGACTGTTATACAAAACATTCTGAGTTCAAAGTTTCTATTAATAAAAGCACATTATTTTGACATTCTTACATGTTGGTTGTTAATAGTTACACTTAGTTGGCATACATCCTTTGTATTTTTTGAAAAATATTGAAATATTAACTTTCACCTATATTTTTTATTATAAATACCACCTCCCAAGAGAATCAATCATTCCAACACACGGGACAGTTTCTGTTTCTTCCTTGACACATTAGATTACTATGCTAGAAATTTAGTTATTGGCCAATAAAATTGTACTTTGAAAAACGTGAGCCAATAGGCTTCGTTCAAGGAGAAGAGAAAAGAGAGGGTCATTAACAGAAGTACAACTAGTTAGTGCTAAGAAGAATTTTTCTCTTGTGATATGACAGCCTTAGGTGACACTGTATATTACTTCATATGGTTAGTCTAGTTAGAGCATTAGAATACGTAGGCCATCACCCTAAGTATCCATCTATCCAGTCAACCCTTTCCCTGACTCAACACATATTTGTCAAGTGCCTAGTATGCCAGGCACATACTGGGTGTTGGTCCCACATCAAATGGGATGCTGTCCCTGTCCTTAAAGGGCTTAGAGTCCAGTGGGGGAATAAATATTACACTATAATGATACAAATAACAAAATGGTTATAAATGATTGCTATGACAAAAAAGGAAAAAAAACAATTAATAGAAGCATATAATTGGGTGACCCAGTCTCTTTTTTCTTGGATATGAAAAAGCATGCTTTTTTAAGGAAAAATAAAAGTAGTTCTTTCAATATGGACGTATGGTAGAGTTGGAAGGAGAAATTATGAAGCTGGCGTTAAGCCAAGGAAAATCACAGTAAACCTTTTATTTTTTTTAATTTTTTATTTTTTTACTTTAAAAAAAATTTTTTTTTCAACATTTATTTATTTTTGGGACAGAGAGAGACAGAGCATGAACGGGGGAGGGGCAGAGAGAGAGGGAGACACCGAATCGGAAACAGGCTCCAGGCTCCGAGCCATCAGCCCAGAGCCTGACGCGGGGCTCGAACTCACGGACCTCGAGATCGTGACCTGGCTGAAGTCGGACGCTTAACCGACTGCGCCACCCAGGCGCCCCCACAGTAAACCTTTTAAACAATATTAAGAAATTTGTACTTCATCCTAAGTATACTGGGGGGCCATTGAAGGTTTTAAACAGGAAAAAGGGATTCCCCTGCAGCACTATGCCTGTAATCGTGGAAGGTCATCCTGTCAATCCATGAATGCTGATAATCAAGCATAAAGTCAATATATAAACACTACTGAAAAAGTGACTTAAGTCTAGTTGTCAATCAAGTGACTAATACACAACTAATATTCAAAAAGTGCTACTGCCACCACTGCTTATGTTTGAGAAGAGAAAAGAGAAACAATGCATCATGTCAAAGATATCCCTTTTGAAGACTGCAAAAAAAAGAAGTTATGAGATTGTTTTTAAGAAAAACAAAAAGATCTACGAACTAAACTTATGAGAAGTAAAATCTTTTCAATCGTCAAAATATATTCTAAACTTTTGAATATTTTGGCATCAGTGTGAGTAAAGCTAAGTACTATGGATAATCATTTGGAGGAAACACATAGATCACTATGTCATACTATAGATTAAATTAATTCTCAAAAGAAATGAATATTTAAATATAAAAAAATGAGGCCATAAAAACTTCTAAAATAAATTGCAGGTGACTATTTAATTAATAAGCAAGATATCAGAGGCAAAAGTTGTTAACTAAAATCAGTAAGTCTGACTACATACGATTAATAACTTCTAGAACTTAAAAAATATAATGAATGAACTTCTGCTTCCAGCCAAGATGGAGTAATGGGGACTGGATTTATTATTTGTCACCAGAAACAACTAACATTACAATAAAGAAAACAGATCAAAATTCTTCATATATATAATTTTTAAAAAATGTTTATTTATTTTTTGAGAGAGACAGAGAGAGAAAGTACACAAGCAGGGCAGGGGCAGAGAGAGAGAGGGAGACAGAATCCAAAGCAGGCTCCAGGCTCTGAGCTGTCAGCACAGAGCCCAACGGGGGGGTTCAAACTCACAAACAGAACTGTGAGATCATGACCTGAGCTGAAATTGGATGCCCAACCAACTGAGCCACCCAGGTGCCCCCAAATTCTTGACAGATATAGATGCAAAAACTTGTAACAAAATTACAGCAAATAAAATTCAATAACATATAAAATGGATAATATATCACGAGTAGGTGGGATTCATCCCAGAAATGCAAAGTTGGTTTAACACTCAAAAATCAATGTAATTCACCAAATCAACAATCTGAAAAAAATGCAAAATGATCATCTCTATAGATGCAGAAAAATCATTTGACAAAATCCAATATTCAAACCTGATAAAAACTCTGAGCCAACCTGGAATAAAAGGTAATATCCCCAGCCTGATAAAAGAAATCTATGAAATATTTATAGGTAATATCAAAGACCAAATGATTTCCTCCTAAGATCAGGAATGAGGCAAGGAAGTCTGCTCTCAGGACTTGTCTGCAATATTGTGCTGGATGGTATATAAGTGTAATAAGGCAAGAAAAAAGAAATTTAAGAAGCATCGAGATTGGAAAGGAAGACGTTAGACTTTTACTGACAAATAACGTGGTCACCTATGTAGAAAATTCAATGCAATCTACAAAAAGCTACTAGAATTAATAAGTGATTTTATCAAAGTGGCAGAATACAAGATCAATGTTTAAAACTCAGTTTTACTTTTATATATGAATGGAAATCAAATCTTTAAAACATCACAATAGCATCAAAAATATGAATCCATAGGGATAAATCTGACAAAGAATGTGCAAGATCTATACATTGAAAATTACAAAATAAAGGTGATAGAAATTAAAGACTGAAAAGAGAAATAACTGTGATTATAGGTCAGAAGAATCAATATTAATTGTTCTTTAGAAAAAGAAATTGAGAGGTTGATTCTCAAATGCATATGAAAATGCTAAAGGACATAAAATAAGCAAAACAATTTTGAAAAAGGACGACTAATTTGGAGGGCTGACATAATCTAATTGCAAGATTTATCATAAGGCTACGGTTATCAAGGCAGGGTGATACTGTTATATATAGACAAACAAATCAGTGCAACAAAACAAAGTCCGGAAGAGACCCTCACATTTGTGAACAAATGATTTTGGACAAAGGTGTGAAGGTAACTCAGTGAAGAAAGTCTTTGATGAATGGTGCTGGAAACACTGTATAAACATATACAAAGAAAGGGATCTTTTTTGATCCATGCTTACCCATCACAAAAATTAACTCCAAACGGATTATAAAACTAAATGTAAAACATACAGTTAAAAATATCCTTGAAGAAAACATAAGAAAAATCTTTCTGATGTTGGGTCAGGCAAAGATTTCTTAGACATATAAAAAAAGCATAATCCATAAAAGAAGTAATTGATAAATTAGGCTTCATCAAGATTAAAAACATACTTTTCTGAAAGACCTCTGTTCAGAGAATGAAAAGCCAAGCCACAGATTGGAAGAAATTTTTGCAAAATATGTCTCATAATGGAATTGTATCCAGAAACTATGAAGAATCCTCAAAACTCAATAAAAAGAAAGTAAACAACCCAATTTTTTAAATGGGAAAAAGATTAGAGGTGCCTGGGTGGCTCAGTCAGTTAAGTGTCTGACTCTTGGTTTCTGCTGAGGTCGCGATCTCACAGCTTTGTGGGTTTGAGCCCCGTGTTAGGCTCTGCACTGGCAGTGTGGAGCCTGTGTAGGATTCTCTTTCTCTCACCCTCTCTCTCTGCCCCTCTCCCACTTGTGCTGTCTCTGTCTCTCTCACAATAAATAAAAAAACTTAAATTTTTTTTTCATGGGAAAAAGATTAAAATAGACACTTCACCAAGGAAGATATATGGATGGCAACTAAACAAAACAAAAGATGCTTAATATCACTATTCATTAGGGAGATACAAATTAAAACCTGAGGTTCTACTACATGCCTATTAGAATGGCTAACATGAAAAAGAATGGGCATACCAGGTGTTGGCAAGGGTGTCAAATACCTTTTTCACATACTGCTTGAGAGAATGTAAAAATGATAGAGTTTGGAAAAGTTTGGCAGCTTCTTAAAAAGCTAAACCTATAGCTACCATATGATGTAGCCATTCCACTCCTCGGTATTTACCCAAGAAAAATGAAAGCATATGACCATACAAAGCCAGGTACACAAATGTTCATGGCAGCTTTATTTTTAATAGCCCCAAATGCCCATCAACAAAGGAACAGATAAACAATTTGTGGTACATGCAGATAATAGAATGCATCACAGTGAGAAAATGAACTCCTGGCACATGCTACAATGTGAATGAATCTCAAAATAATTACATTGAGTGAAAAGAAGACAGCCGCGGCCGCCCGCCCCCCGCCAAAAAGGAGTACATACTTTATGATTTCTTGTCTATAAAATTCTGGAAAATGCAAACTAAAGTAACAGAAAGCACATCAGTGGTTTCTTGGGGATAGGGTTGAATGAGAAGATGTAGGATGGAGGGATTAAAAAGGGGTATTAAGAAGCTTTTGGGAATGGTGGATAGATTTACTATCTTCACAGATACATATTTTGGTAAAAGATATTATATTCATTAAATATGTTCAGATTATTGTATGTCACTTATACATCAGTAAGGTTGTTTCAGAATGATTCAATAAACAAAACTGAAAGGCAAATAAAGTAGAAATAATTCTTGCAAAATATATGCTGGTTAAAAGTTATTCTTAATATCAGACAGGTGACTATATAAATTGATGAAAGATATTGAAGATGATGCAAACAAATGGAAAGAGATTCCATATTAATGAAATGGAAGAACCATATTATTAAAATATCCACACTACTCAAAGAAATCTATACATTTAATGCAATCCCTATCAAAGTACCAACAACATTTTTCACAGAACTAGAACAAATAATACTAAAATTTGTATGGGACCAAAAAAGACCCCGAATAGCCAAAGCAATCTTGAGAAAGAAGAACAAAGCTGGAGTTATCACAATCTCAGATTTCAAGATACACTGCAAAGCTGTAGTAATCAAAACAGAATTGTACTGACACAAAAAAAGACAAGATCAATAAAACAGGAGAAAGCACCCAGGAATAAACCCACGCTTACATAGCCAATTAATCTACTACAAAGGAGGCAACATTATACAATGGGAAAAAGACAGTCTCTTCAACAAATGGTGCTGGGAAAACTGGACAGCTACATGCAAAAGAATGAAACTATACCACTTTCTTACACCATACACAGAAATAAAATCAAAATGGATTAAAGACCTAAATGTGAGGCCCCAAACCATTAAACTCCTAGAAGAAAACATACAGGCAATACTTCCTTTGACATTGGCCATAAAAACATTTTTCTAGATAGGTCTTCTCAGGCAAGAAAAAAAAAAAAAAGCAAAATTAAACTATTAGGACTACACCAAAATAAAAAGCTTTTGCACAGAGAAGGAAACCATCAACAAAATGACAAGGCAGTCTATTGAATGGGTAAAGATATTTGTGAATGATATATCTGATAAGGAGTTAATATCCAAAATATATAAAGAACTTATAGGACTCAACACCCATAAAACTCAAATAGCCCAAGTAAAAAATGAGCAGAGAACATGAAAAGACATTTTTCCAAAGAAGATATCCATATGGCCAACAGATACATGAAAAGATGCTCAATATCTCTCATCACCAGGGAAATGCAAATCAAAACCACAATGAAATATCACCTTATACCTGTCAGAATGGCTAAAATCAAAACACAAGAAATAACAAGTATTGGTGAGGATGTGGGTAAAAAGAAACACTCATGCACTGTTGGTGGGAATGCAAATTGGGGTAGTCACTGTGGAAAACAGTATAGAGATTCCTCAAGAAACTGAAATAGAATAACTATATGTTCCAGTAATGTCATTACTGGGTATTTACCCACTGAAAATAAAAAACTAATTCAATAAAATATATGCACGCCTATGTTTATTGAACCATTACCTACAATAGTCAAGATACGGAAGCAACTGAAGTGTCCATAGATGAATGGATAAAGATGTGATGTGTATACACACACACACACACACACACACACACACACAGGAATGTTACTCAGCTATAAAAGTAAGAATGAGGTCTTGCCATTCGCAATAACATGGATGGACCTAGTGGGTATAATGCAAAATGAAATAAGTCAGAGAAAGACAAATACCATACAATTTCACTCACATGTGGAATTTAAGAAACAAATGAACAAAGGAAAAAAGAGACAAACAAACGAAACATTCTTAAATACCAAGAACAAACTGGTGGTTGTTGCTACAGGGGAGATGGGTGAGTGGAGGGGTTAAATAGATAAACACGGGATTAAGAGCACACTTATCTTGATGCATACTTAGTAATGTATTGAATCATTATATTGTACATACCTGAAACTAATATAACACTGTATGTTAATTATACTTCAATGAAAACATATATATAAGTAAGCACAAACATATATGTACATCCACCCACATAGTCAAAGGACACAGATAGGAAATTTAAAAAATAATTAGCAGTGGCTACTAACGATATGAAATACATATAGTTTCACTGGTAATCAAAGAAGCAAAAACTAAAATAATCAGACAACTAATTTCATCTACTAAACTGACAAAGTAATAGAGAAAAGATACAGTTTTGGGTGAGGGTATAAGGAAACAGTCATTTTTACACATTGCCAGAAGAACAGAATGGGTACATTCTTGGACCAAGTAATATCCTTCTAGGAATTTATATAAGGCAATGTCCTTTTGGTTTTGTTTTAGCAAAAGAGGCAGGATGTAAGCAGGTAGAGGGATTTCCAAAGTTTCGATTTCCGTACAAGCTTGTTTTGTCTGAAGTGGGTGTAGGGATTTCAGGTAATTTTAAATTTTCTTCTTTCTGCTTATCTGCATTTTCTAAATTTTCTGCAAAGCCTATTACTTCTGTAATTAGAGTAAAAGTGATATGAAAAATCTTATGTTACTTCAAAGTCTAATCATAAAACTCTACAACAAAAAAGGCAGTATATATTTCCAGAAGATAATTTGATAATGGGAACCAAAAAAATTTAGGTAAGCATACTTCTTTTAAACAAATATTTCTCCAAATTGTAAGCTATAACTGAGAATGATGAAAATCTGTAAAAAAAGAATTTGAAAGTAAAAAAAATTTATTCCAATTCAATATTTTTACTTTCCCATTTTTGTTAAAAATACAATAAATATTAACTATAGAAAAACCAGAAGACATAGTCTCTTCCCGTTTTATAGAAGAAAGCTGTATCATGGATCTATGGATAATACCTTTTTGTGAATGGCACAAAATATACCGTATTGCTCAGATTCATCTTAGCAGCAAACCTTTGTCCTCTTTTAAAACTTCAGTCTTTTGCATTTATGATACACCTATGGAAAAAGAAGAATAAAACACATAATTGTAGAAGCAAAATTAAAGAGGCAACAATTGATCATATGGTAGTTTTAAGTATTTGCAAATGTAATATTATGAAGTTAAAACTTTTATCTTCATCTGTTTGTGATTATAAATGCAAAAGTAAGATTTTTCATATCAAAGGCTTAGGCTACACTTTCACAAGCAATCCCAGGGAAATAAAAGTGTCCTTAGATTTCAGAATCTATATTGAGACTTCCATTAGTTTGAGTCCAGGGAAACTCAATAGAGGCCACCAGTAGACAGGACTAATCTGACAGCATGTGGTGATGCTACTGATTGTCAGTAAGGCTTATATTCTAAATTGCTTTTTCAGTAGCCATGATGATTTACATTGACTCATCTATCTTCCCGTTCTTTGGCTCTCCTATAGCCGATCTTCTGCATTTGGGGGGTAATGATTATTCTTTATTTTCTATTAAAAAAGTACATGCCCAATGTAGAAAATCTGGAAAAAATATACTATTATGAAGAAAAGCCCATAATCCTACCCAGGACAAAGTCCATTAACAATGTGGCATACTTTTCTCCATGCTTATGTTTATTTCTTCATGCTCATATTTATTTTATTATATATAGCTGAGACCACTTATACATATAATTCCATAGTCTATCTTTTATTTATTTATTTATTTATTTATTTATTTATTTATTTATTTATTTTTAATGTTTATTTTTGAGAGAGAGACAGACACACAGAGTACAAGCAGGGGAGGGGCAGAGAGAGAGAGAGGGGGACACAGAATCCGAAGTAGGGTCCAGGCTCTGAGCTGTCAGCACAGAACTCAATGTGGGGCTCAAACTCAAGGAGAATGAGATCATGACTTGAGCCAAAGTTGGATGCGTAACCAACTGAGCCACCCAGGCGCCCCCAACAGTCTACCTCTTTTATCTAATTCTGCATTATAAACATTTTGCCATTTTGTCACTGTTCAGAAAGATCACTTTAATGACTGCTCAGTGTGTATCTCCTTATTCATTCACAACTCTTTCTCCGCAATTGGAAGCCAAGACTGTATTCAACTCTTTGTTGAACTATTAAATATTACTGTGTTTTGAAGATCTTTGAGCGTATTATTCATCTATATTTTAGGGCTTTCTTTGGAATGGGTTCCTAGAACTAGAGTTATTTGGTCAAAGAATGTAACAATTTAAAACATATAACATGTATAATGAAATAATTTTTAGGTAAGCGGACTGGCTTTGGAGATGAAGGCCTTATAGAGGGGAAAAAAAATAGGAAAAAAGGTATTGACCTCCATTTTCACATTTTTCCTGTTCAGGATATCCCAATTTCCTCTCATGTCTATATTTACAAACTAAACTTTCTCATTATTTTTATTATTCCCTCTGATTCTATGGCTGTGAAATGTTTTAGGTTAAGTGGTAGGTAAAACTTGCCTGAGTTCTGTATCACATTTTACCAACCATCAAACCAATCAAACACTGCCATGTCTGCATACCTACCTGCTGATATAGCCTGACTATAGCTTCAATAAGCTAAAATATTCATTAAGATATTAAATGAACACCAGTTGCAAGATTTCATTCTTTTTAATTTTTTAAATATTTTATTTGTTTGAGACAGATCATG